>NW_027507791.1:19537802-19759810 GCF_037356315.1 Lithobates pipiens | reverse complement strand
AGACATTAAACTGCTACCCAGTCCTACTGTACTGAATGTTCTCTCCATATTAATAAATATCTAGTTGTAATTTCACTTCCAAAGCCCTATAAGGTTTTTAATTCATACAGATCATTAGTGATATACTGATAAACGTAGAAGCAGCTCAAGGGTAGTGAGAAGGGGTGTTCAAGTTCAGGTTTTGTTGCTGTGTGTGTGTCCCCTTGGGTGAAATAATCTAATTTCCTGTTCCAGTGACCACCCATCGCACTTTGACACACTTTGTATCTTCAGGGCAGGAAGTGATGGGAATCACTAAACAAGAGACACTGGTGGAAATAAAAAGCTGCCCCCCCCCAAAAAAAAAAAAAAAAATATTCAACTCTAACAAAAGTTTTGTCTATATTGGACTTTAAATGGTGGTCACTGTGACTTGTGATTGGGCAGACTTGGAGCCTTTATGTCTTTTTACAGCCTTTAAGCCCCATACACACCATCAGATTTTCTGCTGATTTTTTCCCTTCAGATTTACCAAAACCATATAATATGAGGTCAAACCTTAAGAGTTTCAATTTTTATGCAATCAGACAGGCACTACATGGTTTTGGTAAATCTGAAGACAAAAATCAGCAGAGAATCTGATGGTGTGTATGGGGCTTTAGTCTCCATAATTCAATGCCGGAGCTTGTATCTCTGCCTCGGTGCTCCGTCCTTTATCAGTGTATGAGCCATGATTAGATATAATTAACGATGGAAATGTATCAATTCTCATTACAAATAGAGGCCTGTGTATAAAACGTTTGTTGTGCTGATGTGACAAACATCCACGCAATCAGGGTGAAAATTCCCGTACTTTCTCTTATTATGTGTGATCTTATACAGTCAGTGCCACCTAGTGGGCACAATAGTTTTTTTTTTGTTTTTTTTCCCCTGATTAAGGTATGCCTGAAAAAAAAAAACACATTATTGCCTCTAGGTAGCGATGACAATATAGGAATCATACATAATAGAGGAATAACGGCATTTTTCACTCTGTACGAATGTTGCTCACATTTGCACAATGAATTTTTTTTTTTTTTTTTTTACATAGACCCCATGATGTAAACCCGAAAAAACACGAACCCATTTATTTGAGTAATACAAACTGATTCTTTTTTATTGTGCAGCTCAGTGTGTATGGACTGTACAGGAAGTCTGTAGACCAAGGCTGAACTGCAGCTGAGAGGTGTCACAAGCAACCACACATTTACCTGAGTGCCACCTGTGGCTCTTAAGCTGGCAACTTGGCCTCTGCTGAACTGAAATCCCAAACAGTGTTGTCAGCCGTGCCTGAGCTCTCCCCTACTGGACTACAGAACACCCCTTCTTTGCTCATGGCCAGGTCTGGTGCAAGGATTTTTGACACCCTAGGCAAAACATAATTTTGCCGCTCCACCCCTGCCTCCACTCCCTTTGACCTGCCCATGTATACTATAGCTTTTTACTGAAGCGCCCATCAAATGCGGCCTTACCAGTGCCCACCAAATGCGACTTCACCAGTGCCCACCAAATGCAGCCTCACCAGTGCCCATCAAATGCGGCCTCACCAGCGCCCATCAATGAATGTTTTCTTGCTTCTATTCATTCGGAAGTCGGAACACAGACTACATTCCTTGTACGTGACGGGAATGCAACAGTTTTTTTTTTAACTGTTAAATAAATACGCTTTAAAGGGTAAGTTCACCTCTGTACACTTTTTTTTTTTTCTAAATTCCAGCTCCCCTATGTATCAATATAGAATTCATGTACTTTTTTTGCAAAAATATCAAACTTTCCATTAAATCTACAGTCACTTTTCTTGCCCTAATCCACGTTTCCAGATGTTTCCATTCGTAATGCCTTTCTTCCTGATCAGACTTGAGGTCATGACACAGGAAGGAGTTGACCAGCTGACCTCATTAGCACACATCCTGCACCATCCACTCTCCCATTCCCAGGAGCACCTTTTTTAAATAAAATGCAATTAGTGAGTGATCACCATTCTCACTAAATACGCAATATACAATCAGATTGTATAGTATATGGCCATATTTCTACACCTAAAATGACTAGTTGCACTTTCAGTGCCATTCATTTTTTAACAGCACACTAAACACTGAAGCAAACACACATTTTGAAAAAACCGAGGGGCAAATGCTGCAAAGCGCACAGTAAAAAAAACACACAGCCCACAAAACGCCCAAAATGTCCACATTAACCACATGCAGTGCAGCCAATTGAAATCAACGGGCTGCCCCTATGCATGCCACAGGAAAAACAAGACACAAAACGTTCGGTCACCACTATGCTAGATGTGAATGGCACCTGAAAGTGAAATTGGTGCGATGACACAAGAACAACGAGGCTCCATTCACATCCGTGTGTTTTCTTGCATTTTAGAAATGCGTTGCACCAAAAATCGCAGTAAAAAACGCACTCCGCTCCAAAAAGTTCTGAAGCTTCTTTAGGGGGATTGCTGTGTGTAGGGCAGCCCATTCAGGTGGGTGGGCTGCCCTATGTGCGATGAGGGAAAACGCCCCCCCCCTCACTAAAAATAAAAAACGCATGTGGGAATGCGAGATCCCGCTATGCTGAGTTGTGAACGAGGCTTGACAGCTGAGTGTTTCTGTCCACTCCCTCCTATGTATTAGTATAAAGATGGCCATACACTATGCAATCTGAATCTGTATTCAGTGAGAAGGGTGATCACTGATTGATTGCATTTCATTTAACCACATCAGCCCCGGAAGATTTTACCCCCTTCCTGACCAGAGCACTTTTTGCGTTTTAGTACTGCGTCACTTTTACTGATAGTTGCGCAGTCGTGCAACATTGTACCCAAACAAATTTGACATCCTTTTTTTTTTTCACAAATAGAGCTTTCTTTTGGTGGTATTTAATCACCTCTGCGGTTTTTATTTTTTTATAAACAATAAGAGAGCGACAATTTTGAAAAAAAAAAACGATATTTTTTACTTTTTGCTATAATAAATTTCCCCCCAAAATATATAAAAAACAAAACAAAAATGTTTTCCTCAGTTTAGTCCGATATGTATTCTTCGACATATTTTTGGTAAAGAAAATCGCAGTAAGCGTATATTGATTGGTTTGCGCAAAAGTTATAGCGTCTACAAAATAGGGGATAGATTTATGCCATTTTATTATTAATTTTTTTATTAGTAATGGCGGCGATCTGTGATTTTTATAGTGACTGAGACAATATGGCGGACACTTTTGACACTATTTTGGGACCATTGTCATTCATAGAGCGATCAGTGGTATAAAAATGCACTGATTACTGTGCAAATGACACTGGCAGGGAAGGGGTTAAACAGAGGGCGATCAAGGGGTTAAGTGTGTCCTAGGTAGTGATTCTAACTGTGTGGGGGGGGGGTCTACCTAGGATATGACAGCGATTGCTGCTACCAATGACAGGGAACAGTAGATCTCTCACAGGGCAGAACGGGGAAATGCCTTGTTTACATCTCCCCATTCTACCTCTGTACACCGCAATTGTGGGCTGCTGGAGAACATTAAGTTCCCGAGACCTGCGGGCACGCTCATGCAGCGGGCCGGTGCAACTCGAAGGGTGGCAAATTTAAAGGGAAGTACCTGTACGCCCATTTGTCTGCCTGCACCATTCTGCTGACGTACATCTGCGTGTGGCGGTCGGCAAGCGGTTAAAAAAAAAAACGTGCACCTGGGAATGGGAGGGTGGATGGTGCAGGGTGTGTGCTAATGAGGTCAGCTGGTCAACTCCTTCCTGTGTCATGACCTAAAATCTGATCAGGAAGAAAGACATTACTAATGGAAACGTCTGGAAACATGGATTAGGACAAGAGAAGTAAGTGACTGTAGATTTAATGGAAAGCTTTGATATGTTTGAGAAGAAAGGACATGAATGCTATATTGGTGCATAGGGGAGCTGGAATTTGGAAAAAATAAAAGTGTACAGAGGTGAACTTACCCTTTTTATAGACAAGACACAGGGAAATGCGTATGCATTGCAGACATGACCTACATATGTATTTTTATTATCTCCCTTTTTTTAAAATCTGTCATTGATCTCTGTGGTCCTCTAGGTGGGCAGGGACAGCACGGTACACATCTGGGACTGTGAGACCATCCGACCCCTCTCGGTGCTGAAGGGCCACCACCAGTATGGGGTGTGCGCTGTGGATTTCTCAGGTTTGTCCTCTCTCTGCTTCTTCCATTGTATGTCTGCTCCTGCTAGAACTACTAACACTTGTAACATTTATAGCAATTGGTTTGTATTGTTTTGTATTACTGTTTTTTTTTTTTTTTTGTAACTTTTGTTGAGAAAAATAAAATCCATTCTGGGTGATCTCTGTACATTGCAGGGATTTTAAGAAACTTTGTTGCAGATTGCTACCTTTTGTTATTACCTACTATGTAACTATATGCCATAGGGGGGTTCAAATAGACCACATCATGGAGGGGGGGCTCCAAACTCCTTACATGCATAGAGCTCCTGGAAATGAGAAGAGGGTGGCTCTGTGCATGGAGATCTGGGCACTTTGTAAATATCAGCTCTAAGTAGTAAACTCTAGAAACCTCTAAATAGGTCATTTTCCAGCTACAATAATTTCATATCATTACAATCCCAGAGACTGGATTCATCTTTGGCTCGGATCCATATCATTCCTCTCATTACATCTAATGATCCATCAATCGCTCGGCTGGCGATAATATTCTGGAGATTGGCTCTTGATGGATGTAACATGCAGAGCTGGGCAGGCGGCGCTGCCCTCCACAGAACATGACCTCCTTACCATGCCAGGGACGTCGCGCCGCGCGTCTCACTCCACTGAACCGCATTAGGCTGAGCCGCAATTTGCATCCATTCCACTTATTCTTTTGTTGGTTTTTATTATAAGTGAAAATGCTCCCTTTACAGGGAATATTTTGTTTCTGAGGCAGTGCGGACATCTGTACACCGTTGATGTTGTACATCTAAAAGGAAATGTGGATTCTTTTACATGTTTCTTTTTAGGTAAACGCACAACAGAGATGAGCTTGAGATGCATTTATAGAAATAACGCTCATTAATACAGATTGATCATTTATAATTATATCTGTACATGGGGGTCATCAGTATGGGGTCATCAATAGGGCATGGTCATGGGGTCATCAATATGGGGTCATTACATTCCCAATTCTGCAACAAAATAAAGCACTACACCCCAAGTCGTCCTCTCTGGTCAACTAACCAGAACCTCCTCCACATCCCAAGACCCTTTATAAATTAAAAGGCAAGGGAAGGATCGCAGTCCAAGGACCGCGGCTATGGAACGATTTACCCGCGGACTTCCACTCAGAAGAAAACCATCCGGCCTTCGGGAAGAAGCTCAAGATCCATCTCTTCTGAAGACCCAGATGGACACTGATGGCAAAAGCACCCTGAGGCGATTTAGTTTGCATATGTAGCGCTATACAAGTTATTCATTCATTCATCCATCCCAGCTTTGCAGCTCTCCTGACGTGTTCTGCTTTACTGCTCTCTCACAATACAAGTCTATGTGATGGCTAACCCTATAAAACAATGCACTCCCTGTGCAGCCTATAGCTCAAAAGTTGGAAGGAAGCAGAGTAATGGCACTGAACCAAGAACTCCCTCTAGTGGCCAAACAGGAAGCTGAGTTCTAGCACGGAACCAATGAGAGCTCCCTCTAGTGGCTTATCTACACCTCTCTCTATTGAGAGAGCAGAAATATAGCAGAAATATTGAATTGGAGAGTATGTACGACAAAAAGTCAAAACCTACTTTCTATTAAACCCAGATATTCGTTCCAGCAGCCGCTGTGTAGCTCATTGTCAGGTTGGATTCCAGATCCAGAGATTTACATAGAAGGAAATCTGTCACACCATACCCCCAGATCCGAAGTTTTACCCCAGCGCCCCACATGTATACTGGACCATGCCTTGGTAATGTGTTAAAACGGTCAGGGTTGTCTCCATGGGAAGCCCTTGTGATAAGGTGACAACACAGGAGCACAATTGGAGGACAGGGTGTTGTCACTCCATAACAGGAAGTGCCTGAACAAGAATCCTTATGGCAAAATTACAGATGTAGGTTTTTTTTTTTTATAATCTGCAGTATATTTACTATACATATATTTAGTATATTCTTTATATATATATATATATATATATATATATATATATATATATATATATATATATATATAATTATTATTAATAATCATATAATTATAATGATATATTAATTATATTCTTTATTAATAGTTATTATTGATAATACCCATATAATAAAGAACAAAAATATATACGAATACTTCTATTATTATTATTGTTTTTTATTATGTATTCTTTATTATGTTTTTTAAATTATTACTTATTACGTTTTTGTTATTCTTTATTATGTTTTTTTATTATTAATAATACATGTTGTTGTTATTATTATTATCATCAGTAATAAGTGGAAACGTGTTATTAAAAATCCTATTTCTTGGCAGGTGGCCAGAAATATGGAGTTATTTTTCTTGACTTCTGATTGGTGTACTTGTGACCCCCTCCGTAGTATAAGAGAATAGTGATATCATCTCATTAAATTTTTTATCTTCCTCATGCAGCAGATGGGAAGCGCCTGGCCTCAGCTGGCATTGATCACATTCTATTATATTCTTTATTAATGTGGGTCAATATTGATAATACCCATATTGATAAAGAACAAAAATATATAATAATACTTCTACTATTATTGTTATTATTATTTGTAATGTTATGTTTTTTATTATGTATTCTTTATTATTATGTTTTTTTAATTATTCTTTATTATTATTTTTATTATTTATTCTTTATTATGTTTTTTATTATTAATAAACAACATTATTGTTGTTATTAATAATAATAATAATAATAATAAAAACTAATAATAAATAATATCAAAAATAAGTGGAAACATGCGTTATTAAAAATGTATTTCTTGTCAGGTAGCCAGAAATATGGATTTTTTTTTCTTGACTTCTGATTGGTGTACTTGTGACCCCTCCATCGTATAAGAGAATAGTGATATCTTCTCATTACATTTTTTATCTTCCTCATGCAGCGGATGGGAAGCGCCTGGCCTCAGCCGGCATCGATGACAATCACACCGTTGTCTTGTGGGACTGGAAAAAAGGAGAGAAGTTATCATCTGTCAGGTACTTCAATCCGGAAAAATTTGTCAACTCTCATTTATTAGAATCGTTTAATAGTTACTAATTACCTTGAAATGGAATGACGTTTTAGAAAAAGCTGAGTCAGCTGCATATTACGGGTATTTTTGCCAGGATAATGGAGTTGCCTGCATCTGCTCTGAAGATACTGAGCACAGCCCATGATGGCACAGCTACTGAAATCTTGGTAATGAGCATCAGTGCCATGCTCAGTCCTAGTGTTGTATGAAATATTGTACGCAGCCTTTAGATTCACTTAGTGTTACGCTGGTTTACTGCTCTGGGGCCTTGAGCTTTAATAAAGGAGATGCGAGGAGTGCCAGATTTTGTACAGTACAGAGAAGGTCATTTCAACTTCTGTCCTTGAACCTTGTCATGCAAGACAGGAAGCTGGTCAATTACAGGAGTTGGGGGGGGGGGGGGGGGGGGATACTGGTAAATCTTGATTATAGATCACCAATAAAAGTTGATGTTTCCTTACTGACCATCACTGTAAAGGGACAGTCCCATAATGACTTTTCATGTAAGAATTAAGGGGACAAACCCCTACTGTCCACCAAGGTGAAGGGATGTTTTCCTACTGGCCTCCAGTGTAAAGAGACACTTCCTGACTGACCTTGACTATAAGGGGATGTTTTCCTACTGACCAGCAATATATATGTTTTCTTAATGACCACCAAGGTATGGGGACAATTCCCTATGGACCACCAAGGTGAGGGATGTTTTCCTACTGACCACCAGTGTAAAGAGATGTTTCCTGACTGACCATCAATATAAGAGAATGTTTCCCTACTGGCCACCAATGTAAGAAGACACTTTCTTATTGACCTCCAAGGTATGCGCCCAATGCCTTAGTGACCACCAAGGTGGAGGCGATGTTTCCATTACTGAACACCAAATGTAAGGAGACATTTCCTTACTGACCACAAATGTAAAGGGGACATTTCCCTACTGATCATCAGTGTAAGGAGGTGTTTCCTTGCTGACCACCAATGTAAAGAAGACACTTTCTTATTGACCTCCAAGGTATGCGTCCAATGCCTTAGTGACCACCAAGGTGGGGGGTGACGTTTCCATTACTGAACACCAAATGTAAGGAGACATTTCCTTACTGACCACAAATGTAAAGGGGACATTTCCCTACTGATCATCAGTGTAAGGAGGTGTTTTCTTGCTGACCACCAATGTAAGGAGACCTTTTCGTAGTGGCCACCAATGTTTCCTTACTGACCATCAAAGTAAGGGAATCGTTCTCTACCAATCACCAAGATAAAGGGACATTTTCTTGCTGACCACCTGTCAGGGCTTGGCGCAGCCCTTCCTTCTCATAGCTGGCCACTCAGCTGTTCGCTAATTGCCAGCTCCTGTCTCTACACAGTGGCTCAGGAGCATTTGTAACGCCATGGCAAACTGATCTATGCGGTGATCCTGCTCATCCAATCTGGAAAAAATATTACCAACAAGTGCATTGACGGCATCTTCTGAATTCATGGCCTTCACCTACTGTCAGGAACCATGAATCAGACTGAGACAGAAGTAACGTTAAACCACACTTGTTTAATAATAATAAAAAGGGTAAATGGAGTAAACGTAGTCAAAACATAGCTAGAGTTCAGGAACCGGAACGGATAGTCAGACAGGCCAAAACGTCAGGGAGCCAGAGATGAGCGTAGTAGAACAGCAAGCAGGATCTGGAGCCAGAAGGAATGTCAGCCAAGCAAGTCTTTAAGAGGAACACAGAAGAGATGTGGTGAAGGCAGAGATCATCTGAACTGGACTGCTTAAGTAGGCAGGACTGACGAGCTGGATATCGTCAACAGGTGAGTCACTTTGGAGAGATAGGAGCTGGCAATTAGCCAACAGCTGAGCGGCCAGCTCAGAGAAGGAAGGGCTGAGCCCAGCTCTGACACCACCAATGTAAGGAGACCGTTCCTTAGTGGACACCAATGTAAAGAGATGTTTCCTTACTGACCATGAATATAAGTGGACTTTTTCACAAAAAAATGAGGTGATTTTTCCATACTGACCACCAAGGTGAGGGGGGATGTTTTCTTACTGATCACAAGAATAAGGTGATGTTTCCTTACTGATCACCAAGGTAAGGACATGTTTTCTTACTGACCACAAAAATGAGACCTATCCTTACTGATCACCAAGGTAAGGGAACATTTCTCAATGAAACATCAATGAAAGCGCTGTTTCATTATCGACCACCAATGCTACAAGATATTTCCTTACTAATCACCAGTGTACAAATTACTGATGGCACTATTTTACTGTAAGTTAGAGAAATTATTTAGGCAGAGGTTAATATTTCTATCCTCTTTGCTTAAAAGGTTAAGAAAGCCTGCTATACATAATGGATGCCAGTAAAAAGTAGTGTTGTACTGTGCTATGACCTGTTTATGTAGTGCCAATTTAACCTGCTCCAGTGACCAACTACTCTTGGGTGACGATGTCTGAAGTTCCCATCCTAGCCTATTTTGCAAAGTATGACTGCGAGACACCGCACTCCTAAGCAGCCTATGCACTGGATTGGTGGATAGACTCAGCCTATACTCCTCCACAGTGACGGTCCGTCCATAGGGGGCACCTGGGCGCCGTCCCCCCTCCAGGCAATCACAAAAAAAAAAAAATGTTGACGCTGGACACAGTGCACCTATGGGAAGCGCCATGTCTATACAATCACAAGATTTCTGAAGCGCCGAGTAGCTTCCGCCCATTCGTAGTATATATTACTACGGCCGGGCGGTTTGAGTGACATCTGAGTTGATGTCACTTCCTGTTTTCTCTCTCCAGTTGCGCCCAGGAGAGAGCAAACAGGAAGTATAAGAGGACGGACCTCTCTACAGGAGACACCGCTGGAGAGGACAACACACTGCAAGGTAAGTAACGGGGAGGGGGGTTTGATGTGAGGCTGCTGCAATTTGGTGGTGACACATTCTGCTGCAATTCGTGGTGACACATTCTGCTGCAATTGGTAGTGACACATTCTGCTGCAGTTTGGTGGTGGGATGCATGCTGCTACAATTGGTGGTGGGATGCATGCTGCTGCAATTTGGTGGGACGCATGCTGCTGCAATTGATGGTGACACATGCTGCTGCAATTTGGTGGGACACATGCTGCTGCAATTTGGTGGTGCCACATGCTGCTGCAATTTGGTGGTGCCACATGCTGCTGCAATTGGTGGTGACACATGCTTCTGCGATTTGGTGGTGACACATGCTGCTGCAATTTGATGGTGACATAGGCTGCTGCATTTGGTGGGACACAGGCTGCATGTAAGGAGGGACTCCGCTGGGGGCACCTGATGTAAGGATGGACTCCGCTGGGGACACCAGGTGGCAGGCAACGTGGCTAGTGACTGATTCTGCATTATGGTGAGTTGAATGATTTCATTTTATATTACAATGTTATAATAGAAATAATGCGCTTCAATCATCCTGACACCATAACAACCATGGTGCCGGGATTATTGAAGTGCTAACACCAGGTGTTTGGAATATATTTATCTGCTGATTGTTAAACTTTCTAGAATACACATATTTCTATTGTTTTATAGGATCTGGGCCTGCTGTCCCTCCATCCCTCTCTCCCTCTCCCTCCGTCCCTCGTTCATCTCAGACATTAACCACACCACCTTAGAGCCACGCCCACTATTTCACTGAAACCACAAGCATTTTCACCAAGTGGGAAGGGTCAAAAAGGAAGGGCAGGGTCTGGCGCCCCCCCATCCTAAAACTTCACCAGCCGCCATTGCCTCCCAGGCCACTGACCCATTTCACCCCACCCTTAGGACCTAGTCATAGAGTCATATAAATAAGCCCTGCATCAGAGAGCATGACCTGGGAGAAGCCTAGTCTGAGACCGCTTCTCGTCCACTGATCTAGTACAGGGGCTGTGGAAGAGTGCGGTGTCTCTGGGTCACACTTTCCTGTGCCTTGCTAGTCATGAATGAATGAGGACATTTGAAGTCTAAGTTATGCCCTTTATTGGTTAACTTAAGTCTATTAAAGATTTAAACTTTCAGGATAACTTAGATCTCATTGTCAGGCTTATTACTTACACTGGTCTACAAATTTTGGGAAATTATCGACCTCCGAGATAAAATGTTCTAATTCTTACATATTATGATTAGATGAATTGGAAAACAGGTGCTAAAGGTGCTGGTTTGCTAAAGTTTTCAAGCTATTTCACAATAAAGATTTATATACAGGCGAGTACAGTGCCTTGAAAAAGTATTCATACCCCTTGAGATTTTCCACATTTTGTCATGTTACAACCAGAAACGTAAATTTATTTTATTGGGTTTTTATGTGATAGACCAACACAAAGTGGCACATAATTGTGAAGTGGAAGGAAAATTATAAATGGTTTTACAAAGTTTTTACAAATAAATATGTGAAAAGTGTGGGGTACATTTGTATATCGCCCCCCTGAGTCAATACTTTGTAGAACCGCCTTTCACTGCAATTACAGCTGCAAGTCTTTTTGGGGATGTCTCTACCAGCTTTGCACATCTAGAGAGGGACATTTCTGCCCATTTTTCTTTGCAAAATAGCTCAAGCTCTGTCAGATTGGATGGAGAGCGTCTGTGAACAGCAATTTTCAAGTCTTGGCACAGATTCTCAATTGGATTTAGGTCTGGACTGTGACTGGGTTATTCTAACACATGAATATGCTTTGATGTAAACCATTCCTTTGTAGCTCTGGCTGTATGTTTAGGGTCATTGTCTTGCTGGAAGGTGAACCTCCGCCCCAGTCTCAAGTCTTTTGCAGAGTCTGATGGGTTTTCTTCTAAGATTGCCCTGTATTTGGCTCCATCCATCTTCCCATCAACTCTGACCAGCTTCCCTGTCCCTGCTGACGAAAAGCATCCCCTCAACATGCTGCTGCCACCACCATGTTTCACGGTGGGGATGGTGTGTTCAGGGTGATGTGCAGTATTAGTTTTCCGCCACACATCGTTTTTGTTTTAGGCCAAAAAGTTCAATTTTGGTCTCATCTGACCAGAGCACCTTCTTCCACATATTTGCTGTGTCCTCCACATGGCTTCTCGCAAACTGCAAATGGGACTTCTTATGGCTTTCTTTCAACAATGGTTTTCTTCTTGTCACTCTTCCATAAAGACCAGATTTATGGAGAGTACGCCTAATAGTTGTCCTGTGGACAGATTCTCCCACCTGAGCTGTGGATCTCTGCAGCTCCTCCAGAGTTACCATGGGGCTCTTGGCTGCTTCTCTGATGAATGTTCTCCTTGCCCGGCCTGCAAGTTTAGGTGGACGGCCATGTCTTGGTAGGTTTGCAGTTGTGCCATACTCTTTCCATTTTTGGATGATGGATTGAACAGTGCTCCGTGAGATGTTCAAACCTTGGGATATTTTTTTTTTATAACCTAACCCCGCTTTAAACTCTTCCACAACTTTATCCCTGACTTGTCTGTTGTGTTCCTTGGCCTTCATAAGGCTGTTTGTTCACTAAGGTTCTCTAACAAACCTCTGAGGGCTTCACGGAACAGCTGTATGTATACAGACATTAAATTAAACACAGGTGGACTCTATGTACAAATTGGGTGTCTTGAAGGCAATTGGTTCCACTAGATTTTAGTTGTGGTTATCAGAGTAAAGGGGGCCGAATACAAATGCACGCCACACTTTTCACATATTTTATTTTGTAAAAAAAAAATGAAAAAAACATTTATCATTTTCTTCCACTTCACAATTATGTGCCACTTTGTGTTGGTCTATCACATAAAATCCCAGTAAAATTTATTTAGGTTTTTGGTTGTAACATGACAAAATGTGTAAAAGTTCAAGGGGTATGAATACTTTTTCAAGGCACTGTATTTTGATGCAATTTTGACCTGAAGCTGTATCTTGGAAACTGGAGCCAATTGATACTCAGAACTTAATTTTCCTTTATTAGTGACCCAATTCTGGTACAATTTAGCTACTTTTATTTCCGAGGCTTGCTCCTTGTGGACCAGTGATATAGGGGATCTAAGATTGCACCATTCATAACTTAAGTTAGCAAATAAAGAATGCATAATAGAGAAGGAAGATTTACTGGGACTGATGCAGAGCATGGAGGACACCTGTAAATGAAATTCATATTTATTGACATGAAAGTACATACTGGTTTGTAGAGACGGCCATTCATGTGACTCGAGCAACACCATTCACTTTTTCTATACTTTCAGAGGAAGTAAAGAAAAGATATTCGTGGTGAAGATTAACCCCTATATGCCTGACAAGCTCATCACGGCTGGCGTGAAGCACATGAAGTTCTGGCGGCGTGCAGGTGAGAAGCTGAGAAGAAGCAGACTTGCATTTCAGAGGTAGTTACATGGCGTGACCATGTGTAGATTCAGGTATACAACTCCAATCGGAGCCCGTCATTAGACATGTGCGCTGACAAAAAATGTGTGCATTTCTGTTTCATACATTTATTTGCTAAATTTGGAAATTTGAAAATTCGGAATTTGGAAATTCAGAATTCAAAAATCTGAAAATTCTAATTTTCGAATTTCAGAATTTTTCGAATTTCAGAATTTTTCGAATTTCAGAATTTTCGAATTTCAGAATTTTCGAATTTCAGAATTTTCGAATTTCAGAATTTTTGAATTTCAGAATTTTTGAATTTCAGAATTTTCGAATTTCAAATTTGGAATTTGAAAATTCGAAAATTAATAAATTTGAAAATCTGATAATTCGAAAATCCAAAAAAAGAAAATCTGTAAAATTTGACATAATAACTAACTATTAAATTATATGTATTGGAATTTCCTTTCAAATTTGGTTGTTTGTGATTGTCTATAAGAGCAAAAGATCTTTTTATATTGCAGGCGGGGGGCTAATAGGACGCAAAGCTTGTATCGGAAGCGGCACAAAGATTGACACCATGATGTGCGCAGTGTACGGCTGGACGGAAGAGATGTCCTTTTCCGGGACGTGCACAGGAGACGTGTGTATATGGAGGGATCTGTTCCTCATGAAGACGATAAAGGCTCACGATGGTCCCGTATTCAGCATGCACGCCCTGGATAAGGTGAGAGAACACGGCCGAGGTTTTATTCCTTCTCCCACTTCTATGCTTTATATAAAAGTGAACGTTTGGAGCAAGAGAATTCCGGAAATTTAAATTTCCTGCACCAGAGGAGCTTACACTCTAAAGTCCCACCACCATCACACACCATTATTAGTCTCCATTTATATAGCTCTGACATATATTCCATCACGCTGTACAGAGGACACTGAGCCGGTCACATCGGTTTTTACAGTTGTGGATAGGGATGCAATTTCGGCCGCCGAAACATATCGGCCGAAAATGGTGTTTTCGGCAAATTGCCGAAAAGAAAATCTTGCCGATAATGGGGCCGAAAATGGGGGCGGGGCCTGTGTGGGCCTCCGCCCCCCTGGTGCCGCCCATTGCAGGGGTGTTTTACTGGCTCGTTCTCCGTTCTCCCTCCTCCTTTCCTCCCGCCCGACAGTGCGGTGATCTCCGTGTGTCACGGAGCTGTGCATTGAATTGCCCGGGCGGCTGCAGTAACAATGTCCCGCCTCCTGTGACGGACAGTACACTGATCCAATGGCGGGACATTGAATCAGTCTGACGTGATTACAGGAGGTGGGACATTGTTACTGCAGCCGCCCAGGAAATTCAATGCACAGCTCCGTGACACACTGAGATCACCGCTCTGATCCGGGCATGGGTAAGGCTGCATTCAGACACTGGCAAGCTGCATGAGGGGGAAAGAGTGTGCCCAGGGCAAGCATTGCAGAGTTTTGTCCACAGCTAAATCAAGTTTTTTGTGCCCACAGTGCTGCTGCATCCAAAAGTCATTTGTTTGCCTCTGAAACTATCCACCTCTGGCCACTTGTGTGAATGTAGCCATGCTATATAAACCAGGTCACAGGACAAAGGCTGTACTCCCTTTATTGGCCATATAAAAAAAAAAATAATAATCTTGATTTTGACCCAGCTAGGTTTTTATCGCCATGTGATAGAATGAGGAAGGGTTAAGTTATTGCTAGTAGAGGTAACGATATGAGCATTCCCAATAGAAGTCTGTTGGAACGGAACCAGGTAGCTTGCTTGGGGCCAGTTCACACCAGATGCAGTTCCGTGTGCTTTTTTTTACACAAAATGCATGCACAGTGTTTTCCATGTATTCCAATGGCTCCAGTTCACACCATGCAGTCAGTTTCCGCACCGGAAACTGACTGCATGGTGTGAACTAAAGCCATTGGAATACATGGAAAACACTGTGCATGTATTTTTATCAGGCAGGCTGCATCTGAGGGGAACTGGTGAGGCTGCTTTGATCTCCTGTACCATGCCTGCAGTCTCTGACCATCTCCTGTACCATGCCTGCAGTCTCTGACCATCTCCTGTACCATGCCTGCAGTCTCTGACCATCTCCTGTACCATGCCTGCAGTCTCTGACCATCTCCTGTACCATGCCTGCAGTCTCTGACCATCTCCTGTACAATGCCTGCAGTCTCTGACCATCTCTTGTACCATGCCTGCAGTCTCTGACCATCTCTTGTACCATGCCTGCAGTCTCTGACCATCTCTTGTACCATGCCTGCAGTCTCTGACCATCTCCTGTACCATGCCTGCAGTCTCTGACCATCTCCTGTAGCATGCCTGCAGTCTCTGACCATCTCCTGTAGCATGCCTGCAGTCTCTGACCATCTCCTGCACCATGCCTGCAGTCTCTGACCATCTCCTGTACCATGTCCCCAGTCTCTGACCATCTCCTGTACCATGCCTGCAGTCTCTGGCCATCTCCTGTACCATGCCTGCAGTCTCTGGCCATCTCCTGTACCATGCCTGCAGTCTCTGACCATCTCCTGCACCATGCCTGCAGTCTCTGACCATCTCCTGTAGCATGCCTGCAGTCTCTGACCATCTCCTGCACCATGCCTGCAGTCTCTGACCATCTCCTGTACCATGTCCCCAGTCTCTGACCATCTCCTGTACCATGCCTGCAGTCTCTGACCATCTCCTGTACCATGCCTGCAGTCTCTGACCATCTCCTGTACCATGCATGCAGTCTCTGACCATCTCTTGTACCATGCCTGCAGTCTCTGACCATCTCCTGTACCATGCCTGCAGTCTCTGACCATCTCCTGTACCATGCCTGCAGTCTCTGGCCATCTCCTGTACCATGCCTGCAGTCTCTGGCCATCTTCTGTACCATGCCTGCAGTCTCTGGCCATCTCCTGTAGCATGCCTGCAGTCTCTGACCATCTCCTGTAGCATGCTTGCAGTCTCTGACCATCTCCTGTACCATGCCTGCAGTCTCTGACCATCTCCTGTACCATGCCTGCAGTCTCTGACCATCTCCTGCACCATGCCTGCAGTCTCTGACCATCTCCTGTACCATGTCTCCAGTCTCTGACCATCTGCTGTATGAAAATATTTTTTAAAAACAGTCATTTTCGGTATCGGTTTCGGTTTTCGGCCTAGTGTATTTTTCATTTTCGGTATCGGTTTCGGCACCAAAAAACCCATTCGGTGCACCCCTACTTGTGGACCTTACATTCTAATGTCACACCACAGTCACAAGCTACTATTATTATGTTATTATATAGCTCTGACATATACCGCAGTGCTGTACAGAGAACACTGAGCCAGTCACATCAGCCTCTGTACCAGGGGAGCCTACACTCTAACGTCACTACCACGTCATACACTATTATTATTATTATTATTATTATACATTTATATATCTCTGACATATACCGCAGTGCTGTACAGAGAACACTGAGCCATTCATATCAGTCTCTGCACCACAGGAGCTTACACTTTTTTGTCCCTCCACAGTCACACACTATTATTATTATACTATTATATAGCTCTGACATATACCGCCGTGCTGTACAGAGAACACTGAGCCAATCACATCTGTCTGCACCAGAAGAGCTTATGCTCTAATGTCCCCACCCATAGTCGCACACTGTTATTATTAGTATTCATGTATATAACGCTGACATATTCTGTAGGGAGATACCAATATTTCCACCATTGCCCCAATTAAAGGAGAATTTTCTGGAAACGGTTTTGCGTCTTTGTGTTCTATAAGGAAGCACAGTGACATCATACGTTTCCTCCATCAGGGTTTTGTGACCGGAGGGAAGGACGGCGTGGTCGCCTTGTGGGATGACTCCTTTGAGCGATGCCTCAAAACCTACGCAATCAAGAGGGCCGCGTTGGCTCCCGGTTCTAAAGGTGAGCTGCTGCCTGGTGCTCTATGTTAACTTAGCCTGGCCTGTGATTGAATTTACATACGAATAAGAAATTGGGCAAGTTGACTAAACCATGAGACCTGGTGGTGAGAAAAGTCACACCTGTCTGTTATGTTCCAGAGTCCCAATAACCATCAATGGTCCTGATTTATCGAGCTGCAATAGCCTTTAGGGTGTGCTAGATAATACTTGAAGTTATTTCATACTTAATGTTAAAATGATGTGATTATTGACTGAGGGGCAGTTGTAGCATTCCTTAAGTGCACCTTATAAGGGAAACAGCAGAGGGCGCCAGCTAAGTGCAGTATATAGGAAAATACCTTTTTGGTGAGATACTCCCAAAGGGAATTCATGTCTGAAGGGATGCAGACCCTGCCACTATCCTCATTGGAGCCATGCAGCAGCTGATTGATAATTATAAAGTCACTCCCATACAGATTATATAAATAAAGGGTGCTAGTGTGCTTCACCTCGCTAATAAATGTATAGAAAATGTATGTAAAGTCAATATATAAAAGAACGTGTATAAGTATGTGAAAGCAGCCTGCAAGAAATAGTGATCTCAGCACTAAAAGTGATACAATAAAAAGGAATAAATTGCGGCGCTATCAGCAAAATAAACTAAATAAAAAATAATTCTACACTCGGAAACATGTAAAGTGAAAAAATGTAGTACAATCCGAACTTCCGGTCTCGGCCGCGACCGGAAGTGACGAGTGCAACACCACAGCTCCGGATTATATATTTTTGCATGATTGTTTTATGCAAGCACATTTTATATTGTAGTAGTTATTATATTGTATTGCCCTATATTGCACATTTATCACTTTGTGAGGTGGTTACACTTTTTTCACTTTACATGTTTCCGAGATTAGAATTATTTTTTATTTAGTTTATTTTGCTGATAGCGCCGCAATTTATTCATTTTTACTCCCATACAGATTCACTTTGCGCATGGACACAGAGAAACAAACAGCTATTTCTTTAGAATAATAAAAGGTTGGAATCTGCAACAAAGTTTGTTAAAATCCCCTTAATGTACATAGACCACCCAGAGGGGAGGGTTTTTTTCTCAAGAAAAGTGGAGTTACTCTTTAAGCTTAGGGGTTCGCTAAAATAAAGAAAAGAGTTCCTGACGTACTTAAAAAATGGTATTCATGGCTTTATATATTTCTATTCTATTCTTATATTCTATTTCTATAAATTCTGTCCTAACTTACAGTATACTGTATATCCACATCAATTTCAGGGCTCCTATTAGAAGATAACCCTTCTATCCGTGCCATATCTCTGGGACACGGCCATATCCTGGTGGGAACAAAAAATGGAGAGATCCTGGAGGTGGATAAGAGTGGACCAGTCACCCTCCTGGTCCAGGTGAGTGTAGCTCAACCCGATGCAGCCTGGCCTTGGCATGCTATATAGTCCTGAGTCTCAGCTAACGCCAAATTGTTCTCCCCAGGGACATATGGAGGGAGAAGTTTGGGGTTTGGCCACCCACCCGCATTTACCCATCTGTGCCACTGTGAGCGATGACAAGACCCTTCGCATCTGGGACCTCTCCCCCAGCCATTGCATGCTCGCTGTGCGCAAACTGAAGAAAGGCAAGTTCCAAAAAAATGGTATCACTCAAGGTGGACACTGGTTTTGATGCTGGGGTGGGGTATCGTCACACCGGATTTCTTTTATTTACCATAACCATCCACCAATACAAATGCACCCATACTGGCTCCTCTAGCTCTATGTGAAAGCCCTAGATGGGGAAAAACAGGCATGGGAGAGTATATTCTGATGAGACCCGATTTGAATAATAAAGCTTGTTGAGTTGAAAGAAGAAAAATGGAAAATTGTATCAAATTCCAATTTTTTTTTTTTCTGGTGCCAATCCATACACATGGTAGATTGGTGCCATATTGGTGGCAGAAAAACGGAAAATGGTATCAGATACTTGAATTTTCCTTTCCTGGTGCCAATCAATGGCAGCATACTACCACATGTATGCTGCCCAGTTGGCACCAGGAACAAAGCATTCTTTGGTAGTGGGGTCTGTTTTTATTGTCTAAACAAAGGTAACCATGATATTGGGGTGATACAGACTTACAGGCTGGAACTTTTAAATTCATATGTAGAATGAGCACTTTCAAGCCACTAATTACACAACAAATTGCATCTGTGCAAGTGTCCGAGTGTTGTCACTTGTCTGTGTCTCTCTACTGCCCCCAGGTGGTCGGTGCTGTTCTTTCTCTCCAGATGGAAAAGCTCTAGCTGTCGGTCTAAATGACGGAAGTTTTTTAATCGTCAACGCAGACACGCTGGAGGACTTGGTGTCTTTTCACCACAGGAAGGATGTGATTTCTGACATTCGCTTCTCCCCTGGTGAGACGATAGTTGAGCAAGGCACAGATTGGGGTATTTTCAGGGTGTATCTTTGAGTCTGAACCTGCTAGAAATATCTTTTTTATTTTGTTTCAGGTTCTGGTAAATACGTGGCTGTTGCTTCCTATGACAACTTTGTGGATATTTACAATGTGATGAGCAGTAAACGTATTGGAGTGTGTAAAGGGTCCACAAGCTACATCACCCACCTGGATTGGGACACCCGAGGTCAGTGATGGCTCTATACAGTTAAGTTCTGAAAGCATCCCTAATTATATATTACTTGATATATAGTTGCGCCATAGGTGATAAATATTTGTTTATATAGTTTTGATTGATGAATTTTACAGTATTGTAGTGCCTTGCAGAAGTATTCACCCCCTTGGCTTTTTACCTATTTTGTTACATTACAGCCTTTTGTTCAATGTTTTTTAATCTGAATTATATGTGATGGATCAGAACACAATAGTCTAAGTTGGTGAAGTAAAATTTGAAAAATATATACATAAAACTATTTTTCAGAAATAAAAAACTGATAATTGGCATGTGCGTATGTATTCACCCCCTTTGTTAGGAAGCCCATAAAAAGCTCTGGTGCAACCAATTACCTTCATAAGTCACATAATTAGTGAAATGATGTCCACCTGTGTGCAATCTAAGTGTCACATGACCTGTCATTACATATACATACCTTTTTGAAAGGCCCCAGAGCCTGAAACACCTAAGCAAGAGGCACCACTAACCAAACACTGCGATGAAGACCAAGGAACTCTCCAAACAAGTAAGGGACAATGTTGTTGAGAAGTACAAGTCAGGGTTAGGTTATAAAAAACATCCAAATCTTTGATGATCCCTAGGAGCACCATCAAATCTATTATAACCAAATGGAAAGAACATGGCACAACAGCAAACCTGCCAAGAGACGGCTGCACACCAAAACTCACAGACCGGGCAAGGAGGGCATTAATCAGAGAGGCAGCACGGAGACCTAAGGTAACCCTGGAGGAGCTGCAAAGTTCCACAGCAGAGACTGGAGTATCTGTACATAGGACGACAATAAGCCGCACGCTCCATAGAGTTGGGCTTTATGGCAAAGTGGTCAGAAGAAAGCCATTATTTTCATCAAAAAACAAAATGGCACGTTTGGGGTTTGCGAAAAGGCACGTGGGAGACTCCCAGAATGTATGGAGGAAGGTGCTCTGGTCTGATGGGACTAAAATTGAACTTTTTGGCCGTCAAAGAAAATGCTATGTCTGGCGCAAACCCAACACATCACATCACCCAAAGAACACCATCCCCACCGTGACCACATGGTGGTGGCAGTATCATGCTGTGGGGATGTTTTTCAGCAGTCGGGACTGGGAAACTGGTCAGAGTTGAGGGAAAGATGGATGGTGCTACATACAGGGATATTCTTGAGCAAAAAGGAAAAATAAACTGCGCTTGAGTGAAACAACTAAAGGGTGCAATAATCTATAAAAAAGGCAGCAGCAGTAAGTGAGATACACCCACACCTAACAACAATAAGGAAATACAAAAAGCTGCGCCAACAGGGAAATAATTTATACCTAACTACCCAGAGTAAAACATTTTTTAAAGATTATAAATGGTTGGTACATTCAAAATTAAAAATAAAAAATGACAATTAATATGATTTCTTAATTAGAGAGTTCATAAAAAAAGTCCATAAACAATCCAAAGTCACGATCCTTTATGAGGACACCACGGTGATTACACATACACGAGATGCGCACAAGTGCCCACCACCAAAAAGTGAGTGCGCTTACCAGATGTAAGCTTAATTAAAGCGTTGTAAGTAAATCCTCAGTCTCCTCAATCTACTCCTCCTTATAGTGGATCAGCTGACCGTAGTGAAAAGCAGCATTCACATATAAACATCTCATTCCACGACCCCAAAAAATACTATCAATGGCTCCAGGGAAGAAAGGGAAACCAGCATAGTGTAACACCGTTTGGAAATTTTATTAGAGCAAAAAAATAGTGAACTTACATAAGCATCGATTCAGATACAACGTGCAGAGTAGAACATACAAAGCCGGCCGGCATTCGGGAGCCCGTCCTCCCCTTCTACAACGTGATGGCGTCACTGCGTGCCTTCCCAGATGCGTTTCGTCATAAATGACGTTGTCAATGACGTTCCCCATTGACAACTAATTAAGAAATCATATTAATTGTCATTTTTTATTTTGAATGTATCAACCATTTATAATCTTTAAAAAATGTTTTACTCTGGGTAGTTAGGTATAAATTATTTCCCTGTTGGCGCAGCTTTTTGTATTTCCTTATTCTTGAGCAAAACCTGCACCACTCTGTGTGTGATTTGAGGCTAGGACGGAGGTTCACCTTCCAGAAGGACAATGACCCCAAACACACATGCCAAAGCAACACTTGAGTTGTTTAAGGGGAAACATGTAAATGTGTTGGAATGGCCTAGTCAAAGCCCAAACCCCTCAATTCAATGGAAAATCTGTGGTCAGACTTAAAGATTGCTGTTCACAAGCGCAAACCATCCAACTTGAAGGAGCTGGAGCAGTTTTGCAAGGAGGAATGAGCAAAGATCCCAGTGGTAAGATGTGGCAAGTTCATAGAGACTTATCCAAAGCGACTTGGAGCTGTGATAGCCGCAAAAGGTGGCTCTACAAAGTATTGACTTTAGGGGGGGTGAATAGTTATGCACATTGACTTTTTCTGTTATTTTGTCCTATTTGTTGTTTGCTTCACAATAAAAAAAAAATAAACATCTTCAAAGTTGTGGGCATGTTCTGTAAATTAAATGATGCAAATCCTCAAACAATCCATGTTAATTCCAGGTTGTGAGGCAACAAAACACAAAAAAATACCAAGGGGGTGAATACTTTTGCAAGGCACTGTATGTATTATAGTTTGGATATGTAGAGGATTTTAGTTATAGATTATATGGTTAAATGATATAGGCAATATAGTTGGGTTATTGGATAATATAGTTGGATGATTTAGATCAGTGTTCTCCAAACTGCGGCCCAGGGGACAGGTGGGGCCCTTTGCTTGCCTTTATCCTGCCCTTGGGGCACTATTCATCTCACTGATAGACACTATTCTGCCCACTGACCCCAACAAAGGGGCATAATTCCCGCCACTGACACCAACAATGGAGCACTATTTTTCCCAGTAATACCAAAGATGGGACACGGTTTACTCCCACTGATGCCTAAAATAAACTCCTATTTCTGCTAGCCATAGTCCGGCCCACCAAAAGTCTGAAGGACAGTAAATTGGCCCTTTGCTTAGAAAGTTTGGAGACCTCTGATCTAGATGACATAGTTGGGTTATATAGATGATAGAGTTGGTTTAAATAAATTATAGAATGGAGTCACGGATGATGCAGTTGGGTTGTTTAGATCAGTGGTTTCCAAACTCTGGCCCCGGGGCTGAATGTGGCCTTTTGCTTGCCTTTATTTGGCCCTTGGGGAACTATTTCACCAATTGCTTAGAAAGTTTGGAGAGCCATGGCATAGATGATGCAGTTGGGTTTTATAAATTACAGAGTTGGATTATATGGATGATAGAGTTGGGTCACAGATGGTGCAGTTGGGCTATATATGCATTATAGGGTAGGGTAACAGATGGCACAATTTGGTTATGTAGATGATACAGTTGGAATATATGGATAATAAAGCTTTTGAAACTGTTATATTATACAGATGATCAAGTTGGGTCTTTTATTTAGAGTGTTACAGACATTTGCTGGTATTTTAATTAGGAAAGGTTTAATGTGCTGGCCACACAGGACGCAGGAGGTGCATTTGCTCCGTCAAAACATTGTACTCAATCTATTCAATTATCTCTGGATCTTATCTCTACACCCATACCCAACAACCAGCTGTGATGCCCCCTGGTGGTCACCACAGCTTGTTACAACTGCCATTCAGTGTGCTTTCTGCTCTGTCCTCAGGGAAGCTGTTACAGGTAAACACGGGGTCCAAGGAACAGCTATTTTTTGAAGCCCCTCGAGGAAAAAGGCAAATGATTCCAGCCCACGAGGTAGGAAAACAGTTTCTATGTTTGTGGAAAGTTTTGAAAATAAATGTTTTCTCCATAGTTTCATAGTTTCATAGTTGGTAAGGTAAGGAAAGAAAAACATGCAGTGGTCTCCAAACTGTGGCTTATGGGCCAGATGTGGCCCTTTGCTCACCTTTATCTGACCCTTGGGACACTATTTCTCCCACTGACTTGAAGCACTAGTCCTTCTACTGACAGCAACAAGGGGCCACTATTTCTCTCACTGATACCAACAAGAGGACACTATTTCTCCCACTAACACCAACAAGGAGCCACTATTTCTCTCACTAACACCAACAAGGGGCCACTATTTCTCTCACTAACACCAACAAGGGGCCACTATTTCTCTCACTAACACCAACAAGGGGCCACTATTTCTCTCACTAACACCAACAAGGGGCCACTATTTCTCTCACTAACACCAACAAGGGCACACTATTTATCCCACTAACACCAACAAGGGCACACTATTTATCCCACTAACACCAACAAGGGCACACTATTTCTCCCACTGATGCCAACAATGGGATACTATTTCTCCTACTGATACCAATGATGGGGCACTTTTTCTCCCACTGATTCCAATGATAGGGCACTATTCCTCCTCCTACTGAATACAGGCTCTACGCCATTTATTTAATCCCACTGACCACCAAGCCTGAAGCACTGTTTACTTCCTCTATTGCCGGGACATTTTCTACTCTTGCTGGCAAAAATCTGGCCCCCCTGAAGTCTGAAGGACCGTAAACTGGCCCGTCTTTTAAAAGGTTTGGAGACCCCTTGCTCTAAAGAAAACCTGTTACTGCAGCCTAATAGGGAAAAGTACTGTACAATGTTGCTTTAGGACTTGCATTTTAGGGCCACATATGTTACACTTTCTTTGTACCCCTTATTTACAGTAAGTAACCATTTTCAGGCTTTTTTTCCCTTTATTTTCACCTGGGGAACCTTTCCGGTATTATAGTTCATGTCCTATAGTGGCATTGCTCATTCACTGTATCTATGGAGAAGTAGAGGTGTTACACTATGACAAAAAAAATTGTCTTAGAATCTCTCTCTCTCTCCCTCTCCCTCTCCCTCTCCCTCTCCCTCTCCCTCTCCCTCTCCCTCTCCCTCTCCCTCTCCCTCTCCCTCTCCCTCTCCCTCTCCCTCTCTCTCTCTCTCTCTCTCTCTCTCTCTCTCTCTCTCATCACCATAATATGGGGTGTTTGTCTTCTACAAAGAGAAGTGAGAGGTCAGTTGACTAAGTGTCATGGAATCCTAGAACATAGAGTAGCTTCTCTAAGAGACGAGGATGGGCAGTGGAAAGGCGGGTTATATGATTATAGATTCCCTTTAAGCCTATTCGGAGCACTCCACACCCCCTGTGAATACAGATTTTTCTATTCCTCAGGCAGAGAAGATCTCCTGGTCCTCGTGGACAAGTGTCCTGGGTGCAAGCTGTGAGGGCATCTGGCCAGTGATTGGAGAGGTCAGTGACGTAACTGCCGCCTCACTTACCAATGATGGCAAAGTCTTGGCAACTGGTGACGATTTTGGATATGTGAAGCTATTTCGATACCCCGTAAAAGTAAGAAAGAAAATCTAGTTGTTCATATAATGTACAACATGACTAAACTACTTTAACCTGGAGGATGGAATTATCAAAATGCAACCCCGGCCCCCCTCCCCCACACACACACATGAGCGCGCCTTATTAAAGCCATCTGCTCACATAATTTGTAATTCTGAAGCTTCCCTCCAATCACATTGCATATTTTTTTATATATACTGTGATTCTGTACTTGCCAAATATGCTCCAGAAGTCTCCCTCCACTAAGTCTGGCTGCAGCCATTTTAACTGTGGGCAGCTGAATCTGCTGCCTGTTCACTTCCTGGATTTAAACGGATACACAGTAGCACACATCCAGCTCTGCAGCCCTGCAGCTTTCATTGGCCCTCTTATGACTCATCACCCCCTCCCTTCCTGGCATACTCTCACGAAAGTGAGAGAGAAAGCTGTGCATGATGTCATAAGCCTACGCTAATGACCAGACAAGAAACAGGAAGTGGGCTGTATAAGGTATTTACTGGCAGAAAATAAAATTACTATCCAAAGTTAAAACAACAAGGGCATAAGATTTAATAGATGGAAAGACTAAAGGTCCACTTTAATCATTCTAAAGGGTGATATATTAGAATATATTGCCTTGTGGCACCTAGGAGAGGGTGATGTCACAAGCATTTCAGTTGGATCCTGAGAAAGCTCACGGACAACCCAAATCCAAGAATCCTTCATCCCATGGGAAATGGGCTTCATAAGGATCCTGGGATCTCAAATATCATGGGAAAGAGCTTCAGAAGGATCCAAGGATTCCAAATCTCATGGCAAGTAGCTCCAGAAGGATCCAAGGATCTGAAATCCCATGGGAAGGGGTCCAGAAGCATCCTAGTATCTCAATTCTCATGGGAAGGGGCTTCAAATGATCCTAGAATCTCAAACCCTGTGGGAAGGGTCTCCAAAGGAAATCTAGGATCCCAAATCTCATGGCAAGGGGCTCCAAAAGTAACCTGGGATCCCACATCCAATGGGAAGGGGCTCCACAAGGATGCCAGGATCTCATATCCCATGGGAAGAGGCTTCATAAGGATCCTAGGATCTCATATATTGTGGGAAGAGGCTCCATAAGGAACCTTGGATTCCAGATCTAATGAGAAAACACTCCTGCTGCAGCATATTCTTGTGAGATTTGGCATCCTCAGGTTTCCCAGTATCTCACTGGATGGCCTGGGACTTCTCCCTCGCCTAGATGTGCTAGGTGGAATCTGGGGTGTAAATTAAGTACATTGTTCATTTGTCTTCAAATATATTAATGTGTGAATGCATAATGCTGCATTTTTACATAAGGTCCAAGGGTCTACAGAACAATTTGGCCTTGTATTTTGATGCAATATCCTCTTTAAAGAAGAACCCTCACTTAAATTTTTTTCAGTGTTCTGTCCCCTAGAGGACAAAGTACAAGTAGTTCTTTGGTCTATGTTACTTGTAAGCCTAGCTACAAGGTAGGACAGAGTACCCCCTCCTCTTCCTGTGGCCATTTGACAACGTTGTTAGCAAGGAGAGGGCTGCATTCATTGCTGGCCCTTATCTCAAGCTCCAGGCACTTGCCTGAAGCGAGTGCCAGAAAGAGGAATTCAGAAGGGGGGCATGTCAGCCACCCACCTCCTCTGCATTCCTCTTGCCACCGCTTGTCTGGACAAATGCTTTGAACCAAAGATCAGGGCCAGTTATCAAGCAGCCATCTTCTTGCTAACCATGTTGTTGGATGCCCATGGAAGAACTCCAATTTGGAGTTTTTAATGTACCTCTGTACTCATCCAGGTGCACACACTGCAGGCTGGTTTCCTGAGGGGCAATTTGACCTTCCACAATGTTTTTGAAATGTGGAAGGACACCAGGTCACCTGGGGGGAAACACATTCAAGTGCGTGGAGAGAGTACAAACTCTATGCAGATGTGGGTCCCTGGTGGAATCTAAAACGACAGGCAATGTGAAACATTTGCATATAGCATTATCTTAAATATTTTGCCTTTTGTACGCAGGGAAAATATGGGAAATTTAAGAGGTATGTAGCCCACAGCTCCCACGTCACCAATCTACGCTGGATTTATGATGACAGCTTACTGGTCAGCGTTGGCGGTTCGGACACCTCGATCATGCTCTGGACACACGAAGTGGAGGGGCACCGAGAGACGCGGCAGTGCGACAGTGAAGAGTCAGACCTGGATTCCGAGGAGGACGGAGGTAAATGATGGCTGTATGGGGGTCAGCAGATCAGCCAATCAGATCAGCCAATCAGAATTTTAGAAGAGCTGCACTTGCTGGTTGTTATTGTTTATTGTGTGTCACAGTTTTTTGTTTATATCGTTCAACTAGATTCTGCAGCACTTTGCAATATAGACAGACCTATTTCGGGTAATAAAGTACTTATCAAAATAACGTTTTTAAGAAATGAGAAGTACCCTGACCACAAGAGCTGACAGTCTTTAGAAAATGAGGAAAGTGAGAAATGAAATGGGCTCAGCCATTAGAAACCTTGGCCATATCTTATCTAGCCTAATTAGAAATCAGTCCCTGGCCCCGATGAGTTGCAGACACAGATGTCTTTTGGTGATCGGATTGTCCCTGCATGTTATCCTTTGTCTATGGGCAACATGGCTCCTCATTCCTTGCCATATAATAATGATAAGCACCAACATTACACATGTGGTGACGGACACACGGCATCCCATAGCGGTGGGTTATTGAGCTGTTTACCATGCTATGGCCCACAAGGAAAGTATACCTGTATTTTTCATGATGGTGGGTCAATGACCCAAGAAGCAGTCTACTGGTTCTCCATTGGGCTTAGGTTTCTGTTCTCTTCAGCCCAGAGCCATACTGGGAGATGTGTGAAAATATACGCTCACAAAGCCTCATTCTGATTTCAGTGATTATATTCAATATAATACTGCTGCGCCGACTTCACGTATCATCAGCAACCATTAGAGCTTACCATCAATAAATGCACTTATACCATACGATAAATACAAAAAATACAACAATAAATCTCAATAAAACAACCATGTGGTATTAATATACAAAATATAATACAAAATATATAAAAAGAATATAATGTCCTCTTTGTTAATAAAAAAAAAAGGAATTTAAATCTCCTCCAAATCCAGTTCTTCTTATTTTCCACCTCTTGTGCTACTGATTCCCTGTGCAGTGATTCCCACCACCACCATTCACCATATATTCTCACCTCCAATGGTGGACCTAACAG
This sequence comes from Lithobates pipiens, assembly GCF_037356315.1. Lineage (NCBI taxonomy): Eukaryota > Metazoa > Chordata > Amphibia > Anura > Ranidae > Lithobates > Lithobates pipiens. The sequence continues at coordinate 19,731,117 of NW_027507791.1, read as the reverse complement.
ATATCAGGTGGACCTGCCAGACAACTTCCCCTGTTTCCACTTTGGAGGTTGTGTAATACTTCGCATAAATGAGAGTATGGACCTCTCAAAAACACACGTTGGGCGGAGCTGGGTGGTTGATAGCTGTAATTGGAAGTTGCACGCGAGCTGCGGCCCTGCTGTTTGTAATAGATGGCATTACTTTTATATTCAATGTAAGTGCAGTTTTAATAAATAAAGGGTTTTAAGAGATATACTACAATCATAGGAGTGCGCACAGGGTGTGCCTGGGCACACCCAAATCATCCTGTGTTGCACAGATTCCCCCTGTTTAAATCACTGATATTGTACCAAAGCCCCCTAATGGGGCCCCTAAAAAAATCTGTGAACAAAAATAGAATGTGTGTTTTTTTGTTTTTTTTAATTATTAAAAAATAAAATAATAAAAATAAAAATCTACTGACACCAATCTCTGCCCTACTGACAACATCCACTTCTCTATGGACACCGCCAGTATATATACACATGCATGTGTATGAGCTTTTAGGTGCACACCCTAATGTAATCGGCTGTGCACACCTATGACTACAGCACTATGAGTAACCCCTTTGTTGTATGAGTGCCATGCTGAAAAAAACCTCAATCTTTTAAAGGGCCATATACCCATTTATTTGAAGTATCGTACAACCTCCAAAGTGGGAAGGTGTCTGGCAGGTCCACCATTGGAGGTGAGCGCATATGGTGAATGGGGGTGGGTTTCAATAGAACGCAAGAGGTCAATATAAGAAAAATTATATCTTAATGAAATTTTAATTCTTTTTTTTTTTTTTTTTTACCACTTGACAACAAAGAGGAAATTTATTATATTATTACTTTTAGATATTTAGTATTGTATTTTGTATATTAATAAAAACAGTTGTTTCGTTAGGATTTATTGTTCAAGTATTTTTTATATTTATCACAGTATAAGCGCAATTATTGATGGTAAGCTTTAATAATGGATGATGATACTTGAAGTAGGCGCAGCAGCATTATATTGAATGCATTTTATATATAGGTTGTGGGAACACAATTTATTGTTTTCTGACACTTATTATATACTTTGTTTCACTAACACAGATATTCATATTTAATTGCAATTTATTTTTTTTATTAATTTATATTTGGTCACAATACACTGGTAGTGTGGGATTGATACTACACATAAAAGTGCATCTCAAAATTTTTTTTCAGTAATTCTATTCAAAAAGTGAAACTCATATATTATATAGGTTCATTACACATAGAGTGATTATAGTTAAAGCATTTCTTTATTTTAATGTTGGTGATTATGGCTTACAGCTAGTGAAAACCCAAAATTCAGTATTTCAAAAAATTAGAACATTGCGAAAAAGTTGAATATTGTCTTATTGACTCATGGGGGTTCAAATCTGGTGCGGCTCTGCATAGAAACCAATCCGCTTCTATGTTTTATTGTCAAAGCTTAATTGAACAAGCTGATTGGTTAGCATGCACTGCTACATCAGATTTTGCACCCTGCAGTTTTAGTAAATTAACCCCATGGTGTCACACTCTAATCAGCTAATTAACTCAAAACGCCTGTAAAGGTTTCCTGAGCCTTTAAATGGTCTCTCAGTCTGGTTCAGTAGGTTACACAATTATGGGGAAGATGGCTGACTTGACAGTTGTCCAGATGAGTCTATGACACCCTCCACAAAAAGGGTAAGTCACAAAAGGTTGTCGCTAAAGAAGCTGGCTGTTCAGAGTGCTGTCTCCAAGCATATTAATGGATGGTTGATTGGAAGGAAAAAGTGTGGTAGAAAAAGGTGCACAAGCAACAGGGATAACTGCAGCAGTGAGAAGATTGTGAAGCAAAGGTCATTCAAGAATTTGGGGGAGATTCACAAGGAATGGACTACAGCTGGTGTCAGTGCTCCAAGAGCCACCACATTCAGACATATCCAGGACATGTACTACAACTCTCATTCCTTGTGTCAAGCCACTCCTGAACCAGAGACAAGAACCAGAAGCGTCTTACCTGGGCTAAGGAGAAAGAGGACTGGACTGTTGCTCATTGGTCCAAAGTCCTCTTGATGGGTGAAAGTATGTTTTGCATTACATTTGGAAATCAAGGTCCTGGAGTCTGGAGGAAGAGTGGAAAGGCACAGAATCCAAGTTGCATGAGGTCCAGTGTGAATTTTCCAGTCCGGGGTGATTTGGGGAGCCATGCCATCTGCTGATGTTGGTCCACTGTGTTTTATTAAGTTCAAAGTCAGCGTAGCCCTCTAGCAGGAAATTCTAGAGCACTTCATGCTTGCCTCTGCTGTCCAGCTTTATGGATTTAATTTTCCAGCAGGACTTTGCATCTGGTACACTGCCAAAAGTACCAATACCCAGTCTAATGATCATGGTATCACTGTGCTTGATTGGCCGTTAACTCAGTTGACCTAAACCCCATAGAGAATATGTGGGGTATTCTCAAGAGGAAGATGAAACACCAGACCCAACAAGGCAGATGAGCTGAAGGCCGCTATCAAAGCAACCTGGGCTTCCATAACACCTCAGCAGTGCTACAAGCTGATCGCCTCCATGCCACGCTGCATTGACGCAGTAATTCATGCAAAAGGAGCCCTGACCAAGTATTGAGTGCATATTATACTGTACACGGATATACTTTTCATCAAGCCAACATTTCTGTATTAAAAATGCTTATTTCAAATTTTTTATTAGTTTTATGTAATATCCCAATTTTCTGGGATACTGAATTTGGAGTTTTCATTAGCTGTATTGTTTATTTCGTTTTCCACATTTACAAAAAGAACAGTACAAAATATTCCTTATACATACTTTTAAAAATCACTTTGACTAACATTCATGTTATTTCAGTGTTTTCAACATTCACATAAAAACAAACAGTCAAAAAAAGTACACATTGGGTGCCCGACTGGATCGATCTTAAATATCCCAAGAGGGAAGAAGAAGAAGAAGAGAGAGAGAGAGGGAGAGAAAAAAATAAAAAAATAAAGCACACCCCCTCCCCCTCTCTTCATGTGTTTAAAATTATCCTTTTATGATTTTATCTTACCCATATTTATTACCCCTCCCACGTGACGCTTTTTCTTAATTCCAATTTGTGATTTGTGTAAGGTGGGGATTCCTCTCCTTCCATCCCCACTCCCTTCTACAAAACAAAACAAAAAAAAAAAAAGGGAAAAGAGACAAAAAACACACCAAACCAACAAAGAAAACCCCAGACAAACCCCCTAAAGGGCCCCAGAACAAGGGGTCCCCCCATCTCCTCCCCCCCTCTCCTCCTCCCTCCTTTATAGAAAATAAATAAAAAATTTATAAGGGGTTATGAAGTATATGCATCCTATCTCCCTCCCCTAGACGCCCTCTCCATCCCCCATAATTCCAAGATATATTGAGGATTTTCTAAATTCCATCCAGTTCCTCCAAGTCGCCTGGAATCTAATTTCGGCTCCCCGTTGAAGGTGTATTAGTTCTTCCATAATCCTCAATCTATCTATTTCCCTAAACCAATCTCTTATCCCTGGTGTTTCCTTTACTTTCCAGTATCTCGGAATCAGTACTTTCGCTGCGTTTAGCAAAAATGGAGTTAATGCTCTTCTATATTTTTCCCTAGGGCCCTCGGCCGCGTGAAACAAACATTTCCAGGGATCCAGTTCTATTTCCTTCCCGTCGATCTCTTTAATTAAGCCCACCACCTTTTCCCAGTATAACTGGATTGCACTGCATTGCCACCATATATGGGCGTGGGTTCCCTCCCTCCCACACTCTCTCCAACAGAGGGGTGATAAGTCTTTGTTAATCTTATGCATTTTCGATGGAACATAATACCATCTAACCAATAATTTATAGTTCATTTCTTGGATCTTCGTATCTATTAAAGTGGAGTGGGTATAGTCTATAACTTTCCCTTTCAGTTTTTCTGGGATTGATTGATTCAATTCCCCTTCCCACCTCCCAAAAGCCGGTATCGCCTCATCCTCCATTAAAGATATTAAGGTCCTATATATCTTAGAGATCCCCTGTCTGCCCACTCCTCGGTCAATCAATTTCTCCCAAGGGTTTAAATTGTCACCAGAGCGGAGAGGTTTTGGAAGGGACTCAACAAAATGTTGGAGTTGTCTGTATCTCCATCCATCCCATGGTGTTCTTCCATATTTCTCTCGTATTTCCTCTAATGAGCATAAGCTATTTACTTTTAACACATCCCTTAACCTTAATATGTCCCTATGCGTCCACTTCTGGAACATTTTGTTTTCTTTCCCTGGAGGAAAATAGTTATTTCCTGACAGGGGCATTAGAGGGCTATTGTTGTTTTGTCCTTCTGTACCTTTAAGTACCCCATCCCATGTTCTTAATGTTTCCATTGTAATCGGGGATATTCTTCTAGAGAGACCCCTAAACTTCATTGGAATCCAAATGGTCTGACTCAGGGCAACATTACTCATATTATCTTCCAGTGATACCCACTTTTTATATGGAGCGTTGTAAACCCAATCCAAAATCCTCCTCATTACCGCTGCTGAATGATATTTTTGAAAATCTGGGAGAGATACCCCTCCCTTATCCTTAGGCCTATTCATTACCTTATAAGAAACGCGACTTCCTCTTTTGTTCCATATAAATTTCTGAATCAGGGATTTAATAATTTTAAAATAGGCCCCTGGGATATTTATCGGGAGGCTCTGAAAGATATATAGAGCCTTTGGCAGAATCATCATTTTAATTACGTTTATCCTGCCAAACCATGACAGTCTGTGTGCAGGGTAACCTTTAAGATCTTGTTTAATTTTATTTAAAAGAGGGAGATAATTATCTTGATATAAATCTGTAACTGATGTCGATAAGTATATTCCTAAGTATTTCAGGCCCTTCTCTTTCCACACAAAGGGGAAAAGAGCTCTAAGTTCTCTTCTCTCCTCTGGGGGAGAATAGACATTTAATATCTCAGTTTTCTCTCTATTGATCTTAAAGTTCGAAACATTCCCGTATTCCTCCAGCTCCTGCAGAATCCTAGGAAGGGACTGTTTGGGATTAGCTGTAAGAAGGGATGAGCAGAACACCCCCCCTCCCCCGTTCAGTTCGCATCCAGAACATGCGAACAGGCAAAACATTTGTTGGAACACGCGAACACCGTTAAAGTCTATGGGACACAAACATGAAAAATCAAAAGTGCTAATTTTAAAGGCTTATATGCAAGTTATTGTTATAAAAAGTGTTTGGGGACCTGGGTCCTGCCCCAGGGGACATGCATCAATGTAAAAAAAAGTTTTAAAAATGGCAGTTTTTCAGGAGCAGTGATTTTAATAATGCTTAAAGTGAAACAATAAAAGTGTAATAGTCCTTTAAATTTCATACCTGGAAGGTGTCTATAGTATGCCTGTAAAGGGACGCATGTTTCCCGTGTTTAGAACAGTCTGACAGCAAAATTACATTTCTAAAGGAAAAAAAGTAATTTAAAACTACTCGTGGCTATAATGAATTGTCGGTCCGCAATACACATAAAAGTTAATTGATAAAATCGACATGGAATTTCCCCACAGGGGAACTCCGAACCAAAATTAAAAAAAAAAAATGTGTAGGGGTCCCGATAAATTCCATACCAGGCCCTTCAGGTCCGGTATGGATATTAAGGGGAATCCCGCACCTAATTTTAAAAAAAATGGCGTGGGGTTCCCCCTCAAACTCCATACTAAGGATCTGGTATGGATTTTAAGGGGAACCCCGCGCCAAAATTGAAAAAAAATGGCATGGGGTCCCCCTGAAAATCCATACCAGACCCTTATCCGAGCACGCAACCTGGCAGGCCGCAGGAAAAGAGGGGGGGGAAGAGAGAGCGCCCACCCCTCCTGAACCATACCAGGCCACATGCCCTCAACATTGGGAGGGTGCTTTCCCCCCAAAGCACCTTGTCCCCATGTTGATGTTGATATTGCCCGGTGGTTGTGGGGGTCTGCGGGCGGGGGGCTTAGCGGAATCTGGAAGCCCCCCTGCGGCCTGCCAGGTTGCATGCTCGGATAAGGGTCTGGTATGGATTTTTGGGGGGCCCCATGCCATTATTTTTTTTAATTTTGGGACGGGATTCCCCTTAAAATTCATACCAGACCTGAAGGTGTGGAATGGATTTTGAGGGGGACCCCCACACCATTTAAAAAAAAAAAAAACATTTAATTTTGGTTCGAGGTTCCCCTGTGGAGAAATTCCATGTGGTTTTTATCAATGAACTTTTATGTGTATTGTCGGACCGACAATTCATTATAGCCATGAGTAGTTTTAAACTAAATTTAAAGGAATATTACACTTTTATTGTTTCACTTTAATCATTATTAAAATCACTGCTCCTGATAAAACGGGCATTTAAAAAAAAAAAAATTTTGCATTGATACATGTCCCCTGGGGCAGGACCCAGGTCCCCAAAAAACTTTTTATGACAATAACTTGCATATAAGCCTTTAAAATGAGCACTTTTGATTTATCCCATAGACTTTTAAAGGGTGTTCTGCGGCTTTCGAATTTGCCGCGAACACCACAAATTCTTCGCTATTCGGCGAATGGGCGAACAGCCAACCCAAACATAAAGCCCCTTTCCTAGCTGTAGCCACAATCATCTAAATTAAAAGAAAAATGCTTGAAATAGATCACTGTGTGTAATGAATCTGTATAATATATGAGTTTCACATTTTGAATTGAATTACTAAAACAAATTAACTTTTTGATGATATTCAATTTTTTTTAGATGTACCTGCATTCGTAGTGATTTCAGTGATTACAGGCTAGCTGCGTGGGGGTCCACCAGACTCTTGAGGCCCATGAAACATGAGGGCCCAGGTCACCAGGTGTGACTCGAAAGGGAACAAATTTACCACCTTACCACTAGGCAAATGGACCTTTCCCAATAAAGCTACTACTTACTCCTGACCCGAGTCTGGGTTCCTCTACCACACTACCCGTGTTTTGGCAGTTCCATGTCATCTTAAAGCGATTAGTACACTAACCCAGCACTACTAATGCTGTACTCCTTGCTGTTTGTGCTGCTATTCCCTGCTACACACAGCAAGAGGGATATTTGGTTTAAAAATATTATTCTAGTCTTTAACTGCATAGTCAGTGTATCCATCAATAACTGTCAATTGTTCCAATGGATCCAAACATACACTATATTGTCAAAAGTATTGGGGCACATGAACTGTAATGGCACCCCAGTTTTTGTCCGTAGGGTTTAATATTGAGTTGGCCCACCCTTTGCGGCTATAACAGCTTCCACTCTTCTGAGAAGGTTTAGGAGTGTGTCCATGGGAATATTTGACCATTCTACCAGAAGAGCATTTGTGAGGTCAGGCACTGATGTTGGACGCGAAGGCCTGGCTCACAGCCTCTGCCCAAATTCATCTTAAAGGTGTTCTAACGGGATGAGCAGGCCAGTCAGGTTCCTCCACCCCAAACTCGCTAGTCCATGTCTTTATGGACCTTGTTTTTGCAATGGTCCAAATCATTTGGTGGAGGGGGGCTTATGGTGTAAGGTTGTTTTTCAGGGGTTGGGCTTTGCCCCTTAGAAGGGAACTCTTAAGGCGTCAGCATACCAAGACATTTCATGCTCCCAACTTTGTGGGAACAGTTTGGGGATGGCCCTTACTGTTCCAACATGACTGCGCTCCAGTGCACAAAGCAAGGTCCATAAAGACATCCAACATCGCTGGATCTAGATGGACCTCAGGTAAGTATTAGGGGGGCTGAGGGGAACTGCTGCACACAGAAGGCTTTTTATCTTAATGCATAGAATGCAAAAAAATGCAAAAAAACCTTATGACATTACAACTACTTTAAAAGAGAAATCCTAACTATATAAAAAAATAAAATAAACAACTATAGTATGGCGCAATGTGCAAGACTGATTGGAAAGGAAAAGGGGTATTTTTAGGGTCAGATAGAAAGTCCCAGTTAATTCACTGTGTAATAGTCCTGTAAAAAGTAATTTCTGTGGATGGCTGTTGCTCCTCTGAGTATTGGACATTTCTCTGTGTGTAAAAACTGAAAGAGAATGACAGGACCGGGGGTGCCACCATCAAAGTGTAGTCTTTTATTAAAACAAATTTGTAAATACAATATGCACTTACTTGATTACATAGCTTATTTGGGCACATCAGTGGGTCCTGTGGGTCCAGACAAACAGATACTGCACGACTGTTGATGTGCCCAAATGAGCTTTAATCAAGTGAATTCATATTGTTTTTTTATGGAATTGTTTTAATAAAAAAAACTACACTTAGATGGTGCCCCCTGTCCTGTCTTTCTCTTTCAAATCCTAACTATAAGGTTTCACCACTCTATGCATCTCCATCTGAAGCTCAGGGCATCTGTACATGACACTGATGACTTGGAAAAGGTGGTCAGGTTTGGGTTTACAGACTTTTAAGTCACTTGAGTTGGCTGAATTCTGATTTGGAATACTTTATTAATACCAAAGGGAATTTGATTAAAAAAAAAAGTGTGATCCCCCTCTAAGGGTTGGGGAGGGGAGGGGCGGGGATGTTTGGATAACAGATGTGACAATACAGGGTCTCTAATCTCAGGTTATGACAGCGATGTGATGAGAGAGAATGAAATGACCTACACCATCAAAGCCTTATCCACCAACATCCGTCCTACGGCTGGGATCAAACCTCACCTGCAGCAGAAGGAGCTGTCCTTGGATGAGAGGTAACCATCACTTATGCTTTTGGGGCAATTTTATTTTGTTTTGTACTTTTCTAATGGATGTTTTACATATTTCATATTTCATATTTTTACTGTTTATATTTTTTTGGTACAAATATTGAATATAAGGTGTAAGCTGTGAAGCAAACTGTGCTATCTTGACTTTCTAAGGCCTCGTTTACACAGGCAAGAGGGTAGGGTTGGCTGCAAAAAAATTAGGTGGTTAAGCCAGGTACTTGAAGCCATTTTGCCCAAAATGTTTTGGTCAAACTGTGCAGTGGTGCGGACAATGTAATGCTCCAGAGAAAGCTCCGAGGTGTACAAGTGAAGACCGAGGGGTTCAGGCAGCCGCTTCTCTATTTGTCACTCAATGTTCCAGCCAGGTTAGGACCGCCTTGGGGTCTTCAAACAAGTGTACTAGTTTGTCTCCTTTCACTTGAAGATGTGCTAGGAACAGCATAGAATATTTAGGATGTTTTATTCAGAGGCGCCTTTTGGCTTTGGTAATATTAAAGGAATAGTACCCTTTACCCGTGCAAGCACTCAATCTCTGTCTTTAATTCAGGAGCTTTGCAATAGAAATGTGAGGAGGTGCCCTTTGAAGTGGTGGTCATGTAGTGCACCCTACCACAAAAGTGGGGAGAAGGCCTCTCGACCATAGGTGGTAATATGTAGTTACTCCAGGAATGCTGATGGATTGGATCCCTCCGCACCCTCAGGCAGGCCAATAAAATGCAGATTACTACAGCAAAGCCTATTCTCTGAGTCCTCTTGTTTCTGCAGGAGATGGTTTACTTGTAAATTAAGGTGGTCGGAGACATCTTGCAGAGGTGGGAGCGAGTCTTTCACACTGCCCAGCCTAGTCTCAGAGTTTTTGACCCATTCTCTAAGCTTTTGTAAGTCTTAGCGGATAAGGGAAATATCATCCTTCACCTCCTTGATTTTCGTGGTTAACGTAGTCTGGCAGGAGGGTATGGCTTCAAGCACCTTTGCAGTGTTATTATCTGCCAGATTCAACTCCCCAGCTGAGGCACCATCATCTTCCCCAGAAGACTCCTCATCCTGCTGTCTGAATTGATCCAATTTGGAGCCAGTTTTCGAGGATTTTTTTTGGTGGGGATATGTTGTGACAAGCTGCTGTTCCTACAGGGAGCACAACAAAGCCAGGTAGAAGACTATAGGATCAGGATCAGGATTAGTAATCAAGAAGATTGTGGAAGCAGAGCTCTTCACTCTAGCGTCCTACTCCATGCTTTGCCATGCCATGCCCATCGCCCAAAATGTTTTGAAATTTGTTTAGAACTCCCCTATGGGTTGTTCCTGAGAGAACCCGAAGTAATCAAAGTGATGGACTTTGAAGGTGGGTGGTCTCACATACAGACACTACAACTCGCATAAAATCAGTCAGTTTTATTTCAAGAATGTTACATTTACCACTGGTTAATCATTTATTGCATGTTCGTTTAAAAAGCAATACAGAACATTAACCCCTTGATGAATAGCAATGTACTAAATCCAACATGTCTAATAACAACACCTATAATATGGCGCATAACCACAACTGTCCCAACTTAATCCATATAGTGTTGATAGAACAATAAATATTTTACAGAATGGCCTCCAGCGCGTTTCGTCCAATAAGGGCTTCCCTAGTGGGGGTTATGTTCTGTTAAATAAAACAGAGAATTTATAAAATACATGAAAAAAACATAACAATGTATCAGTGAGGTATGCATTCAGGTGCGCATGACAGATAGGTCAAAACAAAAGTATATAGGACTACTAATAATAATATTTGAAGGATTCACAATAAATATGTGTGAACAACAAAAGCAGGAGTAGGTGCTAGTGTGTTCAGAGTTCAGCTGGGCTCTTTTTCGGTGTAGATATATATTTTTTTATATGTCACCTACCTATTGGTATGACTGAATGTTTCTATTGCCATTTGTATTTTTGCTATCTTAGGTAGTTATATGAGGAGAGCCATGTTTGCATTATACAGGATGTGATAAGGTACCCCAGCTTTTATCTCAAAAAATGATATGATATGCTGAAAAGTCACCTGTGCACATTTCAAATTAAATTTGATTGTTAGTGTTTTCTAACTAAGTTCTATTAATCCTCCACATAACTCCCCAAACTAATCCTCAAATTAACTTGGATTTCCAGGACCTGTAGATGCCCCAAAATCCAAATTTCTTTATCATACATAATGGGACACAGAGCATCTCCAAATCCATTACACTAAGGTCATACTGTCACCCAGGGCCGGGACAAGGGGTGGGCAGGAGTGGGATGGCTGCCCTGGGCGCTGTGATTTCATGTGAGGTGGGGGGGGGGGCACTGCAAGGAGATTGAGGGGGGGATTTGTGTTGAGAGGAGAAATTTGGGGGGGGGGCAGCAGGGGGTAAGAATTGTTGTAGGAAGGGAAATTTGGGTGTATGTGCTAGGCGTGGTGATTCAGGGATTATTTGTGTTCGGAGAGGGATGGGAAAAGGGGATTTGGGGGGTTTATGATAGAAGAGGTGATATGGTAGAGGGGGGAGGGGATTTGTGCTAGGGGATACATTTTTCTTTGGGGGGGGGGATTTGTGCTAGTAGGGATAGTTTGGGGGGTGTTTGTGCTAGAAGGGAGGATTTGGAGTGGGGGGTGTATATTTTTTACTATTAATTTTTTGTTTGTGAGTGAGGGCATTTGTGCTTGGGGCAATTTTGGGGGTGGGGCAGAGATTTATTCTTGGAGGGAGAATTTCAGCATGGGGGCGAATTTGTACTTGCATTGCTCTACTGGTCCGGATTTGGTTTACTCTGTGAGACCTCAACTTTCTGTTTTGGAGAACATTCAAGATGTGTTAGTCCTGACTCGAAAAGCTATATTTTTGGTTGCCGTTACTTTGGCCTACAGTGGTCTGGAATTGGCCCCTCCATTTCATTGAAGAAATGTTCCTGGTATTCCACAGTGACAAGGTGGTTTTTTGCCCTCAGCCATCATCATTATGTAAGATGATTTCTTACATAATGATGACTTCAACCAGGGCATTGTGTTGCCGTCTTTTGGTCCTAAGCCGCAGACACTGGGAGACGAGGCTCTTCCCACTTTGGATGGGGTTTGTCCTATCAGGTGTTACCCAAAGTCGACTGATGAAATCATCAGTTGGATTCCATTTTTGTGCTTCCCAAAGGACCATGGAAGGGTCACGCAACTTCCAAGTCTACCATTTATCATTGGTTCCGTCAGCCTATTTCTCGTAATTTTCAGTCTACACGACATGTTCCAGCATTTCTGCCCATGGCGGCCCATTTACCAAAATTGTTGGTACTTCCTGGGCTATTGGACATCGGATTTTGATAGCTCAAGTTTGCACAGTTGTTACCTGGTCTTCAGGTCATACTTTTTACAAAGTTCTGTAATAGGGCATTTGAACTACTGAAGTTGCTACCTTTAGTTTGCGTGTTTTGCCAGCTGCTGTGTGAGGTTCTAACCTTTAGTGTTATAGTTGTTTGCAACCCTTTGGTTTGTTGCTGTGTTACCCTCCCCTCATCTTACAATGCTTTGGGACATCCCTATCGTTGTGAATATGAAGATGCTTTATGTCTCATGATTAGGGATGAGCCCAACACCCCCCGATTCGGTTCGCACCAGAACCTGCGAACGGACCGAAAATTTGTGCGAACTTTAGAACCACATTAAAGTCTATGGGACTCGAACATTCAAAATCAAAAGTGCTCATTTTAAAGGCTAATATGCAAGTTATTGTCCTAAAAAGTGTTTGGGGACCCGGTTCCTGCCCCAGGGGACATGTATCAATGCAAAAAAAAGTTTTAAAAACTAACGTTTTTTCGGAAGCACTGATTTTAATGTCTATAGTATGCCTGTGAAGTGGCACGTGTTTCCCGTGTTTAGAACAGTCCCTGCACAAAATTACATTTCTAACGGAAAAAAGTCATTTAAAACTGCTTGCGGTTTTAATGTAATGTCTGGTTCCGGCAATATAGATGAAAATCATTGGGAAAAATGGCATGGGTAGCCCCCCCTGCCCATTATCAGCCATTACCAGCCTCTTTGGGTCTTGTACGGATATTAAGGGGAACCCCTACCCAAATTAAAAAAAGGAAAGGCGTGGAGCCCCCAGGCCCTGTATACTCCAAACAGCAGTATACAGGCGGTGCAACAAGGCAGGGACCGTGTAGGTTTCTTGTCAAGTAGAATCGGTTTGTAATTTTGAACTGGTACATTTTTAAAGTGTAGCTCCAGTCAAAAAATCTATTTTCAAGCTTTTTGGAAAACATGGGAAAATCATTGGGAAAAATGGCATGGGTAGCCCCCCCTGCCCATTATCAGCCATTACCAGCCTCTTTGGGTCTTGTACGGATATTAAGGGGAACCCCTACCCAAATTAAAAAAAGGAAAGGCGTGGAGCCCCCAGGCCCTGTATACTCCAAACAGCAGTATACAGGCGGTGCAACAAGGCAGGGACCGTGTAGGTTTCTTGTCAAGTAGAATCGGTTTGTAATTTTGAACTGGTACATTTTTAAAGTGTAGCTCCAGTCAAAAAATCTATTTTCAAGCTTTTTGGAAAACATGGGAAGGGTTATCACCCCTGTAACATTTTTTTCCATCTGTGCACAGAAGATTTCACCTGACTTTCTGTCAGAACCAGAACAACACGAGCAATTGGGGTAGCTTCAAGTGTATACTGTGCAGGTGGCACAATACACCAGCTGCCTGTGGTAGAGGACCAGAACACGACCAGCAATTGGGGTAGCTTCAGGTGTAAACTGTGCAGGGGGCACAATACACAGACTGTAATTGCAATAGATTCAAAAGAAATTAAGACACTGTCTCTCCATCTATCTCTCTTTATGAGCCGCAACACACTACGCAAGGCCGCCGCGCAGGCGGCCTTATATAGTGTGGGGCGTGTACTAAACCCCCTGAGCCGATGCCTGTGGCCAATTATGGCTCGTTTCGCTGATGGCGCTTTGATTGGCCAAGCATGCGGGTCATATTGCATGCTTGTCCAGTCGTCATCCAGCATGGCACTGCGATGACTCATTGCATTATAGGCCGTGAGCGGCACTCGAATTTGGCGTGGCTCATAACGTTCTGAATTCACTGAACGGGCAAACAGCTGGTGTTTGAGACGAACATGGGAAAAATGGAAAATTGTATCTTATACTTACCGTAACTTTCTTTTCCTGGTGCCAATTCATGGCAACATACCGTATCTCACAAAAGTGAGTACACCCCTCAGATTTTTGTAAATATTTTCTTCTATCTTTTCATGTGACAACACTGAAGAAATAACACTTTGCTCCAATGTAAAGTAGTGAGTGTACAGCTTGTATAACAGTGTAAATTCGCTGTCCCCTCAAAATAACTCAACACACAGCCATCAATGTCTAAACCACTGGCATTTGTGATTTCTTCAGTGTTGTCACATGAAAAGATAGAATAAAATATTTACACTTTTGTGAGATACTGTACATGTGGTAGAGTATACTGCCGTGTTTGTACCAGGAAAATTGAATTTTTTTTATCAAATGCTTACCGTAATTTCCTTTCCTGGTGCCGATCCATTCTATCAAATACCATAATTTTCCTCTCCTGGTGCCAATCCATGGCAACATACATGTGCTAGTATGCTGCCATGTTGGCGACACGAAAATTGGATTTTTCGTTTACCTGTAAAATCCCTTGCTTGGAGTACATCACGGGACAGATCCCGCCCCTCTTACTTCTGGTTTATGACTGCCTTTCTTGCTTTTTTTTTTTTTTTTTTTTTCTAACGTCCAAAAACCTGAGGGTTGCACTATAACCCTATTGTTATGGCTATGAAGATGTTCTGTGTCCTGTGATGCGCTGCAAGAAAAAGATTTTACAGACAAAAATCATATTGTACAGATTATGTTCCACATTTTGTTTTTAAATGTATCATTATGTTGAACATTTGTCTTTCCAAAGTATTACCGCCATCATTTATTACACGAGTACAAAGACTAGAGATGGCAAACTTTCTAAACTTTGAATGAGATGTCTGGAAAGTCAGAGAGTCCTAATTAATTCGTTAGACGTAGCCAAGCCGGTGAGTCATAAAGGGAGATGTCACCTCCAAGATGAAACATTTTATAACAAAGTTCCATCTTCTGATCTTTCTCTCTGCAAAATCGCAGTTATTTCATTATTTTCCATGGACGCTTCCAAATTAAACTCTGAAGTAATTGCAGCTTCAATAAAATATCTTCCAAAGACAAAGGGGGCCGTGTGTGAAAAATTGGCATACGTAATGATCCAGTCAAACTGCAGTTACATTCGTTTTGTGTAAAGTAACCAGCATGCGCTCATTAGTTTTAGGGTTTTTTTTTTTTGTTTGTTTTTTTGCACAGTTTAACCACTTTCCAACCAGGCCAATTCTGACATTTCTCTCCTACATGTAAAAATCATAATTGTTTTTGCTAGAAAATTACATAGAACCCCCAAACATTATTTTGGGGGAAAAAAACTATTTTGTGCTTAAAAAAAACCCCCAAAAAAACCCAGTAAAGTTTGTCCAATATTTTTGCATAATGCAAAAGATGAAGTTATGCCGAGTAAATAGATACCTAACATGTCACGCTTCAAAATTGTGCACGCTCGTGGAATGGTGCCAAAGTTTGCTACTTAAAAATCTCCATAGGCTTAGTTCTGAGGGCGGGGGGGCGGCAATGGATTCCCTTAATTTGCATATATTTCCTCTCACTTCCTGTTTGGGGCAGGATGTGAAGGGAAATCTCTGCAATGGGACAGGGATGGTAAAAAATAAACTGACCGGGTCTTTAACCCTCCCTTATTCTATCCAAAATGAAAAAAAAAAGTGTTGCCTATAGTTCTACTTTAAGCAGAAATTTCTGATAATTTTATGGAGAAGATATAACCATGCCAATGGTGCAGCAGAAAACATATAGCACAGTGAGGAAGGAGCCCCCCCCCCCCCCCCCCAGTTGCGGAATGCCGGTCTCCCGCATTATAGAAGCAGTGCGGACACTTTATGGGGGCGCTAGACTAATTTGCCTCTCAGCCCAGTCTGCTCCATAAGACTGGCGCTACATTAATCCTGTAGCTCAAGCCGGCGGGGACTCTGTCCATGCTGCCCCCCTGCAAAGTGCTGCCCTAGGCCTGGGCCTTGTCGTCCTAGGCCAGGATAGAGCATTGAGGTCAATAACACCTCACCCCTAGGCTGGGAAGCCTGAAATCCAAAAAATAAATAAAACGATCCTGGCTTCACAGCCGAGCCCGCGCTGTTTGTTTGAATGCAGAGGCCGGGCTTGACATCATATCGCTCCTGGCCTCTGAATGATCGTAGAGACTCTAGCGACCATCTGGTCCACTGGAAATCTGTATGGTCACCATCCGGGGCCAGCGGATCCTGTCTCCGACTCACCGATGGAAGCGGTGAATTGGTAGAAGCACCGGATGGTGGCGGGAGGTGGGGGGGCGTCCTTTCTCGCCGCCCGTAAGAACGATCAAGTGGTGGAGAACATACCCTTATGTAACCTGATCAAATGTTCTTAGGGTAATTTCTTCTCTGATCAAATGTTCTTATGCCGGGTACACACGAGCGGAATGTCCGACAGAAAAAGTCAGACGGAAGCTTTTCGTTGTATATTCCGATCATGTGTAGACCTCATCGGACGTTTTTTTTTTCGAAAATTCTGACGGACCTAGAAATAGAACATATTCTAAATATTTCCGATGGAACCAATTCCTATCGGGAAAACTGCTCGTTGTGTGATGTTCCGATGGACCAAAAACGACGCATGCTCTAAAGCAAGTACGAGACAGAAGCTATTGGCTACTGGGTATTGAACTTCCTTTTTCTAGTCTCATCGTATGTGCTGTACGTTCTTGACGATTGGACTTTGGTGTGATTATGTGTACGCAAGACAGTTTCAGCGGAATTCCATCGGAACTCCCATCAGAAAAACCTTCAGAGTTTATTCCGATGGGAAAACCGGTCGTGTGTACAGGGCTTTAGGGTATGTTCTCCTCTGATCAAATGTTCTTAGGGTATGTTCTCCTCTGATCAAATGTTCTTAGGGTATGTTCTCCTCTGATCAAATGTTCTTAGAGTATGTTCTCCTCTAGAGAAATATGAAGCTCAAAAAATGGTGCCTTCAAGGGGTACCTATGAGCGACGAGGGAAAAAAAGGGGACTATTTCGGTACCAAAAAGGTAGAATGAAAAAGTGGGGGAGTCAAAGGATGTACATCGCATAATATATGTAATACAAAGCATTTATGATGAAATTTAAACAAAGTGGGGGGTCACCATATTTGACAAATGAAGTTGGGTGGGGAACATAACCATTCATGGTCGGCAAAGTCGTGAGACCCCACTATAACATAGCAAAAACAGAAAAATAATAATCATAAAACTTAGAAGCCCCTACTGTAAAAGTAGGGGTAAATAAACAGAGAAAGAAGAAAGGGAACCCGCTAGATCTATTGTCCTAAGTAGGGCAATATTTACTAGAAGAAATAGTAAGGTCTCTCTTGTAGGGAGTTTGGGGGCAGCAGGGGACAGCGGAAATAATTGAACGTAGTATTTTTTATAGGAAGTATTTATAGGAATGAGCCTCATTTAAACCAGGGGGAATGAGGGCGTTGAGACGTTCGATCCATGGTGTTTCACGTCTAAGGATCTCCCGATCCCAATTGCCCCCTCTTGGATCTTGTGAAATTACTTCTAGGACCATGAATTTTACATTCTCAGGTTGAAATTTGTGATATAAACCAATATGCCGTCCTATAGTAGTAAGCTTGCCGTTAGTGGAGTAGTATAAGTGATCTCCTAGGCGCTGTTGTAGATCCCTGATGGTCTTGCCAACGTAAAATGCGTTACAGGCACAGACCATCAGGTATATTACTCCCCTAGTGCCACAGTTGGCGTGATGTGGAGGTGAAAAAAGTTCACCGTTGGGGAGGATGTATGATTCTCCTTCCAATATCCAGGGGCACCTTGAGCAGTGTCCACATTTGTGTGTGCCACGGGGACCGTCCCAGGATCGGGGTTGGGCCCTATAGTGGCTATTAGTCAACTTGTCTCTTAGTGAAGCGGCCCTACTAAACACGAGTTCAGGAGATGATCTGACATATTTGCCCAAGATGTGATGTTCCGTCAATAAATGCCAATGTTTTGAAAGCAGATTATGTAACTGTTGGTGATGACTGGAGAATTTAGTTATGATTTTTGTAGTGGAGGGTTGTTTGGGACGTGAAGGGCCATATAAAAGGGATAATCAAGTACGAGAAAAAGCTTTGTTGAAAGCCTTTCTTAGAACTGTATGGCTATAGCCTCTGGCCAGGAGGCGTGTTCATAAGGCATTAGCCTGGGCTCGAAAATCCCCGTCCTCGGTGCAGTTTCGCCTCAGCCTCAAATATTGGGCGTATGGGATACTGCGAACCAGAGGACGGGGATGTGAGCTGGAGGCGTGCAAGATGGTATTTCCGGCTGTAGGTTTTTCGAAAAATTTGAAGATCCAAAAAAGAGATATTCATTGTATCTGATGTATATGTAAAATGTAAATTGAGCTGGTTCCGATTCAAGATGACCATAAAGGCATCTAAGTTGTGTCTGGTGCTGGTCCAGATTATGAACAGATCATCAATATATCTGTGCCAGCACAGAATGTGATCCAGGAAATGTTGTAATTTTTCGTCACCAAAGATAGTCCTTTCCCATCCTCCTAAATAGAGGTTAGCATATGAGGGAGCACAGGCTGTATCCATAGCTACCCCTTGGGTCTGCAAATATAGTTGATCCATGAACAAGAAATAATTCCTGGTAAGTATAAAGTGTAGTAATTTTAAAATAAATTTGTTCATGGGCCAAGTAGTGTGATCCTGCTCCATAAGGAAAGTCTCAGCCATTCGGACGCCCTGCTCATGGGGGATGCTAGAGTATAGTGCCTCAACATCAATAGCCACGAGCAGGGCGTCCGAAGGGATCTGGACATCCTCAATGTGTTTCAGCATGTCTGTAGTGTCCTTAATATAGGAGGGCAACCCCAAAACATGGGGCATGAGAAATGAATCAACAAATCTACTTGCATTTTCAGTTAATGAACCTATGCCGGACACAATTGGTCGGCCTGGGGGTCTTACTACATTTTTGTGAGTTTTAGGTAACGTGTAAAAGGTCGGTATTCGAGGAAACGTGGTGTTGATAAATTTAAGGGTGTCTACATCAATAAGGCCCCCTCAAAAAGCATCCATAACAAGACATCGGAATTCTGCAGTGAATGTTTCAATTAACGAATGGTTGATAGGGGCATACCAAGAGGCATTTTGAAGGACCGTAAGGCACATGGATTGATACTGTGCATGCGTCATCAGGACTAGGTTGCCTCCTTTATCTGACTGTTTTATTATTAAATCTGAATTTTTTTTGTAGTTTTTTAATAGCTTGTTTTTGTTTGGGGGTCAAGTTTGGTGGTGGGTCTGACCACTGACATTTTTTTAAAGATTTGATAGATTCGTGTAGGAAATTCCAAATTGATGGGCAGGTCATTAGGTCAGGGAATGACCTAGATTTAAGTTTTAAGTTTTTATTGCTTGTGGGATCCAGACCCAGGGGACAAAGAATTTTGTCCACAGATTCGGAATCAGTCTCCGAGGTTGGAGTCTCGGTGGCTCCTTCTTCATATAGCAGCATTAGGTCTCTCAGAGCTCTAAATTCCTGCATTGTGAAGGATTTTGTACGTTCAGCAAGTTCTTTCTCCAGATTTAATTTTTTACGATCTGGATCAAAGATGAATCTGTAAGTAAGATTTCTTGCAAAGAGATAGAGGTCTTTGATTGTCTCGTAAATATTTATGGGTTCTGAAGGACAGAAACCTAATCCTAGCTGAAGTACATATTCTTTCTCACAAGAAAGTTTAATAGAGGTCAAATTGATAATGTTAAGAGTAGATACTCCCGTTATATTGGTTACATCAATATCCGTTAGTTGTTGGGCATGGATGTTTTCGGAACACAAGAATCCAGGATCCCTCTTTTGGTGGAATCTGGAGCTGTCGGATTTAAAAGGTTGGGAGGAAAAAGGGTTTGAATCTGCGGTTGTAGTAGTTTGGGAATAAAAGAATGTAAAGTGGAGCATGAAGCTTCACTTTTGGTAATTGGCGTGCCTAACCGCGGGGTTGTCTGTGGTTTGGTACCTTTACCATGTTTTTTGCCCTTTTTAGGGTCTTTAGTAGGAACACTATTGCCTGTAAGGGATCTTTTTCGGGGAGGGACCAGACCTTGTGTGGTCATAGAATGGGACGTCATCTGTGAGGATAGAGAAGAAGCTGAAGAATCTGATTCCATAAAATCAGACGGTATAACTCCTGAGGGGTTCCGATTGCGTGTCGGGTTTCTCCTAAAGCGTGACCTACCCGATCATTTATAAGCATAACCTTGGGTAAATGCAAGTTTGTCTTTGACAAACTTGCCTTGTTTCTTACTAATTATTTCTTTATTCAGGATTTCTAATCGGTTTCTCACATCTTTCCATTTTTCTGGAAAGGAGGTCAGTTCCATGATATTGGGATATTGTTGATTCAATCTGGTTATTTCTTCGTCCAAAGCTGTCATATCTATGGTATATTGGTCATTAAGTTGTTTCATAAGTTCCACACTGCAGGCGGTGAGTATATTTTCCCAAGTTTTCTTAAATTCTGCAGTGGGCTCTTTTAAGGTGGGAAATACCTGTATGCGAAGGGCAAACATGCTCTTGTATATAGAGTTTAAAGTACTGTGTGTGCCAGTGTAAATGGGACTTTCTTTTGAGAAGGTTAAACATTCTGTCAAGAAAGGCCTTAGTGTCATCCTCGGTCTTATGGCTGTTCAAACACTCTGCCTGAATGGAGGACATAAAGCCCCCCCATGCTGAGCCCAAAACATCCATAAGAGAATAGTGTAAACGTTCAAAAAAACTCACCACCTAGGTTGCTACCCGAAAAAAACTTCACAAGAAAGAATGATAGTAGAGTAGGAGCGGGGTTAAATCCAAAGTCCCTGTTAAGAAAACAACATAAAAAAATGTATAGAATTTTCAATAAAGAATAAGAACAGGCGATTGGAAAAAAAAGAGGAAAGGTTAAGGATCCCAGGATCCAGGTGTGTTATCCACCCTATTATTATTGAAATATGGTATAGCCTTATAGAAAAATGTATAAAGGAGGTACCATCATCCCAAAGTTTCAATAGAGAAATATGAAGCTCAAAAAATGGTGCCTTCAAGGGGTAGACGAGGGAAAAAAAGGGGACTATTTCGGAACCAAAAAGGTAGAATGACTTTGAAAAGAGTATTTAAAAAAACATATAGTTATTTATTAAGAATATTATTTAACAATGACATCACAAAAAAGAAAAACAATTACAATGTTCTTAAGGTATGTTCTTCTCTGGTCAAATGTTCTTAGGGTATGTTCTCCTCTGATCAAGTGTTCTTAGGGTATGTTCTCCTCTGATCAAATGTTCTTAGGGTATGTTCTCCTCTGATCAAGTGTTCTTAGGGTATGTTCTCCTCTGATCAAGTGTTCTTAGGGTATGTTCTCCTCTGATCAAGTGTTCTTAGGGTATGTTCTCCTCTGATCAAGTGTTCTTAGGGTATGTTCTCCTCTGATCAAATGTTCTTAGGGTATGTTCTCCTCTGATCAAATGTTCTTAAGGTATGTTCTCCTCTGATCAAATGTTCTTAGGGTATGTTCTCCTCTGATCAAATGTTCTTAAGGTATGTTCTTCTCTGGTCAAATGTTCTTAAGGTATGTTCTTCTCTGGTCAAATGTTCTTAGGGTATGTTCTCCTCTGATCAAATGTTCTTAAGGTATGTTCTTCTCTGGTCAAATGTTCTTAAGGTATGTTCTTCTCTGGTCAAATGTTCTTAGGGTATGTTCTCCTCTGATCAAGTGTTCTTAGGGTATGTTCTCCTCTGATCAAGTGTTCTTAGGGTATGTTCTCCTCTGATCAAATGTTCTTAGGGTATGTTCTCCTCTGATCAAATGTTCTTAAGGTATGTTCTCCTCTGATCAAATGTTCTTAGGGTATGTTCTCCTCTGATCAAATGTTCTTAGGGTATGTTCTTCTCTGGTCAAATGTTCTTAAGGTATGTTCTCCTCTGATCAAATGTTCTTAGGGTATGTTCTCCTCTGATCAAATGTTCTTAAGGTATGTTCTCCTCTGATCAAATGTTCTTAGGGTATGTTCTCCTCTGATCAAATGTTCTTAAGGTATGTTCTTCTCTGGTCAAATGTTCTTAAGGTATGTTCTCCTCTGATCAAATGTTCTTAGGGTATGTTCTCCTCTGATCAAGTGTTCTTAGGGTATGTTCTCCTCTGATCAAGTGTTCTTAGGGTATGTTCTCCTCTGATCAAATGTTCTTAAGGTATGTTCTTCTCTGGTCAAATGTTCTTAGGGTATGTTCTTTTCTTGCCAAAGACATATTAAAAATGATATTGGGGGTGGGGTTTGGGTTTCTAACTCTCCAGTCTCCATTAAAAAGCGAAAACAAAAGTTCTGGGTGGACTCCATGCAGACATAAGTTAATGCAGATTGCCATCCATAATTATGAATCTGACCTGGTATCAGTCCCTGTACAGCAGAACTCAAACTGGAAGTTGCAGAAGCAGCACAAGGAGCCATTCCGTTTTACTGCAGCGATCATGTCCTTTTAAAGGCAATTCTGTTTGGGGGGAGAGCAGAGTGAAAGAGGGATGAGCTCACCAGTGTCCTGCTTCTCCTTTTGTATAACCTCCAGAGAACAGAGTGACAAAGAGATGACCTCATCAGTCTGCTGCTTTTCTTTTCACTGTCCATTCACATGCTGGGGGAGGGTGTAGACCTGTAAGTGTTACTCAACTGCAGCATGTCTCCTCCACTGTCAGACAGGACTGTACGGTGTGGTAGAGCTGGGTAAATCTTAGGACTGGATGGACACAAATACAAATCCTTTGCTGTATTTATTTAATCTGTGTAGGTAGCTGTTTGCTTGAAGTTCATCATTTGTGTTTATTTTGGAGTTTGTGTCCTTATATATTGGTAAAAGTCTTTCTCCTTGTCTTCTCTCCTTGCTTCCATGAAGGCAGGGCGTAGTCAGGTAAGATTTCACTCTTCGACTTTTTCACTTCTCTCATGTTTGTCACATTAATGTTGTATCTAGCCAAATTCCCCTCCCTAAGTTATGGTAAGGCCCGGCTATAGACAGAGCTATGATTGGATAGAGTGGTGAAGGGATAGAACCTCTGCTGTATTTTTACCCTTTGAGAAATAAAGACCTAACAGGACCGCCAGACCAAGAATGAAAAGATTTCATGTCGCTTTAATGATTCATCAGCTGATCATATAAAACAACCAACGTTTTTCTGGACCAACACATGTCTTTATCAAGGCTATAAAACAAATAAACACAATAAAAAGGAAGTGTGTGTACGTGTGTGTGTACACACACACACACACACACACACACACAAATATATGTATATGTGTGTATATATAATGACATATTATATAGATATATCTATACACTATATTACCAAAAGTATTGGGACGCCTGCCTTTACTCGCGTGAACTTTAATGGCACCCCAGTCTTAGTCCATAGGGTTCAATATTGAGTTGGCCCACCCTTTGCAGCTATAACAGCTTCAACTCGTCCGCGAAGGCTGTCCACAAGGTTTAGGAGTGTCTGATGTTGTATGAGAAGGCCTGGCTTGCAGTCTCCATGATAATTCATCCCAATAGTGTTCTACCGGGTTGAGGTCAGGACTCTGTGCAGGCACATCAAGTTCTTCCACCCCAAACTTGCTCATCCATGTCTTTATGGACCTTGCTTTGTGCACTGGTGTGCAGTCATGTTGGAACAGGAAAAGGCCATCCCCAAACTGTTCCCAAAAAGTTGGGAGCATGAAATTGTCCAAAATGTCTTGGTACGCTGAGGCCTTAAGAGTTCCCATCACTGGAACTAAGGGGCCAAGCCCAACCCCTGAAAAACAACCCCCACACCATATTCCCTTCCAGCAAATGATTTGAACCAGTGCACAAAGCAAGCTCCATAAAGACATGAATGAGAGAGTTCGGGTGGAGGAACTTGACTGGCCTGCACAGAGTCCTGACCTCAACCTGATAGAACACCTTTGGGATGAATTCGAGCGGAGACTGCGAGCCAGGCCTTTTCGTACAACATCAGCGCCTGACCTCACAGATGCGCTTCTGGAAGAACTGGCAAACATTCCCATAGACAACACTATATTTCTAAAGGTGCTATTGACATAAAATTGTCTCCACATGTCGGTAACAATCCATGCAATCCATACATACAAAGAAACCAAAACAAATACGTTCAGAAACAAAGTTCTGTGTAATAAAATGGAAGGACACCAGGAAAAAGTATTGAACCCGCTAAATGAAATGTAGTTAATACTTGGTACAAAATCCTTTGTTGGTATTGAGGGCTCCAAGACGCCTCCTGTATGGAGAGACTAGTCGCATGCGTTGCTTAGGAGTCATTTTGGCCCATTCTCCCACACAGTCTTCAAATCTTGAAGGTTCTTCTGATCTTTAGTTCTTTCCATAGATGTTCTATTGGATTGAAGTCAGGTGATTGGCTGGGCCATTCTAGCAGATTTATTTTCTTTCTTTGAAACCAATGGAGAGTTTCCTTGGCTTTGTGTTGGGATCATTGTCCTGCTGAGATGTCCTCCCTCGTTTCATCTTCATCATCCTGGTGGATGGCAGCAGATGTTTTCAAGAATGTCTTGGTAGATTTTTCCATTCATCTATCCTTCAATGATATGAAGTTTGCCAGTACCGTGTGTGGAAAAACAGCCCCACGCCATGATCTTCCCACCTCCAAACTGCACTATTGGTATGGGGGGTGTTTTTAGGGTGATCGGACATTTGACCTCCAAACATGGTGTGTATTATGGCATCCAAAGATTTCCATTTTGGCCTCATCTGACCAGACTATATCCTCCCAGTATTTCACATTTGTCTAAATGTTGTGCAGCAAACTTTAAACGAGCTCCAACATGCTTTTTATTCATCAATGGAGTCTTGTGTGGTGAGTGTTCATACAGGTCATGGCGGGTAGGTGCATTACTTATAGTTTTAGTTGAAACAATTGGACCTGCTCCACAACCTGTCCTTGGCTCTTGGATAACTCTTTTGATAATTCTTTTCACGCCTCTGTCAGAAATCTTGCGAGGAGCACCTGGTTGTGTCCGGTTTATGGTGAAATGATGATCTTTCCACTTCCGGATCATGGCCCCAACAGTGCTCACTGGGACATTTAGAAGTTTAGAAATCCTTCTGTAATCAATGCCATCAGTATGTTTTGCAACAATAAGGTTGCGAAGGACTTAAAAGGGCTCTTTGCTTTTACCCATCATGAGATGTTCCTTGTGTGACACCTTGGTAATGAGGCACCTTTTTATAAGCCATCAGTTGAAACCGAACCAGCCGATATTAATTTGCAATGACAAGGGGCATTTCTAATTACTGATTACTGATAGATTTCATCTGGTGTCTTGGCTTTCCATGCCTTTTTGCACCTCCCTTTCTTCGTGTGTTTAGTACTTTTTCCCTGCGTCATTCCATTTTATTACACATAACTTGATTTCTGAACAGATTTGTTTTAGTGTCTTTGCATGTATGGATTGCATGGGTTGTTAGCGACATGTGGTGAAAATTTCATGTAAATAGCACCTTTACCAATATACCTAGAAAAATGGTGACGTGTTCAATACTTATTTTACCCGCTGTGTATATGCAGTATCTCATAAAAGTGAGTACACCCCTCACATTTTTGTAAATATTTTATTCATGTGACAACACTGAAGGAATGACACTTTGCTACAATATAAAGTAGTGAGTGTACAGCTTGTATAACAGTATAAATTTGCTGTCCCTTCAAAATAACTCAACACACAGCCATTAATGTCTAAACCGCTGGCAACAAAGGTGAGTACACCCCTAAGTGAAAATGTCCAAACTGGGCCCAATTATCCATTTTCCCTCCCCGGTGTCATGTGAGTTGTTAGTGTTACAAGGTCTCAGGTGTGAATGGGGAGCAGGTGTGTTAAATTTGGTGTTATCGCTCTCACTCTCTCATACTGGTCACTGGAAGTTCAAGATGGCACCTCATGGAAAAGAACTCTCTGAGGATCTGAAAAAAAGAATTGTTGCTCTACATAAAGATGGTCTAGGCTATAAGAAGATTGCCAAGACCTTGAAACTGAGCTGCAGCACGGTGGCCAAGACCATACAGCGGTTTAACAGGACAGACTCCACTCGGAACAGGCCTTGCCATGGTTGACCAAAGTTGAGTGCACGTGCTCAGCGTCATATCCAGAGGTTGTCTTTGGGAAATAGACGTATGAGTGCTGCCAGCATTGCTGCACAGGTTGAAGGTGCGGGGGGTCAGCCTGTCAGTGCTCAGACCATATGCCACACACTGCATCAAATTGGTCTGCATGGCTGTTGTCCCAGAAGGAAGCCTTTTCTAATGGTGAGGCACAAGAAAGCCTGAAAAACAGTTTGCTGAAGACAAGCAGATGAAGGACATGGATTACTGGAACCATGTCCTGTGGTCTTATGAGACCTAGATAAACTTGTTTGGTTCAGATGGTGCCAAGTGTGTGTGGGGGCAACCAGGTGAGGAGAACAAAGACAAGTGTGTCTTGCCTACAGTCAAGCATGGTGGTGGGAGTGTCATGGTCTGGGGCTGCAGAAGTGCTGCCAGCACTGGGGAGCTACAGATCATTGAGGGAACCATGAATGTCAACATGTACTGTGACATACTGAAGCCGAGCATGATCCCCTCCCTTCAGAGACTGGGCCGCAGGGCAGTATTCCAACATAACCCCACACGCACCTCCAAGATGATCACTGCCTTGCTAAAGAAGCTGAGGGTAAAGGTGATGGACTGGCCAAGTATGTCTCCAGACTAAAAACCCTATTGAGCATCTGTGGGGCATCCTCAAACAGAAGGTGGAGGAGCGCAAGGTCTCCAACATCCACCAGCTCTGTGATGTCATCATGGAGGAGGGGAAGAGGACTCCAGTGACAACCTGTGAAGCTCTGGTGAACTCCATACCCAAGAGGGTTAAGGCAGTGCTGGAAAATAATGGCGGCCACACAAAATATTGACAATTTGGGCCCAATTTGGACATTTTCACTTAGGGGTGTACTCACTTTTGTTGCCAGTGGTTTAGACATTAATGGCTGTGTGTTGAGTTATTTTGAGGGGACAGCAAATTTACACTGTTATACAAGCTGTACACTCACTACTTTACATTGTAGCAAAGTGTCATTTCTTCAGTGTTGTCACATGAAAAGATACCGTATATACTCGAGTATAGGCCGACCCGAATATAAGCCGAGGCCCCCAATTTACCCCCCAAAAAACTGGCAAACTTATTGACTCGTGTATAAGCCGAGGGTGAGACATGCCTGTCCATCCCTGTGTGTGTGTCCGTCCATCCCTGTGTGTCCGTCCATCCCTGTGTGTCCGTCCATCCATCCCTGTGTGTGTGTGTGTCCATCCATCCATCCATCCCTGTGTGTGTGTGTCTCCATCCATCCATCCATCCATGTGTGTCTCCATCCATCCATCCATCCATCCATCCCTGTGTGTGTGTCTCCATCCATCCATCCATCCATCCCTGTGTGTGTCTCCATCCGTGTGTGTGTGTGTGTGTGTGTGTGTGTGTGTGTGTGTGTGTGTGTGTGTCCAGCCTACCTTTGTCCCGAGCCTCCGTCCCGTGCCTTGCCTCCTTGCCTCCGTCCCGTGCCGTGCCTCCTTGCCTCCGTCCCGTGCCGTGCCTTGCCTCCTTGCATCCGTCCCGTGTCGTGCCTTGCCTTGCCCCCGTCCCGTCCCGTCCCGTGCCGTGCCGTCCCGTGCCCTCTTCGTCGGCGGCCATTGTAAGTTCAAAAGCTGCGCCGCCGCCTTCGCCTGTGATAGGCGGAACACTGAATTTCCCAGCAGCCTGTGTTCCGCCTATCACAGACGTCGTATCATCCTCGTCCGTAGTACGAGGATGATACGACGTCCGTGATAGGCGGAACACAGGCTGCTGGGAAATTCAGTGTTCCGCCTATCACAGGCGAAGGCGGAGCCGGAGGCGCGGCTTTTGAATAGAATGGCCGCTGTCTGTCTGCTCGACACGCTGATCGAGCGGGCAGACAGCGATGACTCGAGTATAAGCCGAGGGGGGCACTTTCAGCCTCAAAAAAGAGGCTGAAAATCTCGGCTTATACTCGAGTATATACGGTAGAAGAAAATATTTACAAAAATGTGAGGGGTGTACTTACTTTTGTGAGATTCTGTAGATAGCTAGAGACATTTTTGGACTATATATAAATTTGGTATATTTATTTTGTAGCCTTGATGAAATGGGGAAGTGTTTTGGCTCCAAAACATGTTGACTGCGTTCTGTTATGATATGATGAATTATTTTATAATTATTCTATAATAAAATATATTTGATAATTAAATCCTCTTGGACTCTTTAAGCACCTGGTCTGGAGCTCCTTTTATTATTAATGATCATTTTATTTATTTTTCTTATATTTTAGACCTTATTTTATATGAGCGGCCTCACCAGAGCCAGTGAGGTCACTGCACTGCCCAGGGCCCATCAGATATGTATTTTTTGAGGGGGTTTTTCTTCTGTGTTTTTCTCGTCATTTTGATGAGATTTCCTCTCACCTCCTGTGTCTTGAGACAGAAAAAAAAGCAAAATGTCCTTCAAAATTTTTTTAAATAAATAAAAAAAAAAAAAACACAAGTTCATCTAATTCAGCCAAAAGGGGGAAAAAAAAATCAATAAATAATAAATCAATAAACATACAAGTCCAAAAGGGCACAGGTGGCAAAAAATAAATAAATAAATAAATAAATAACCCTTCTCTAATCATTCCAAAAATTAATACATTTTTTTTTTTTTACTTTTGGCTATATTTTTAATTTTATTAATAAAAATGAGATGATGAGCATGTATGCAGACTATGGAACCCAACACAAGGTTTGTAGATATTGTATAATTGTTGTATTTGTACAAGAAGGCTGACTTTGAATGTCGCTTCGATCTGTAACATTCTGGCCTTGCAGCGCTGGTGTCCTGGTACTAAATCCCTCCAAAATCACAAAGCATTGATGTTAGTGTGGGGTTCCTCCATGCTGGTACGCTCATTGTCTTCAGACCAGATCGGAGTGTGTGGCTGAGTTAGAGACGGTTCAAAAAAAAAAAAAAAAATGGCAGAACATGATCATTAAAATGTACACGATCCCAAAATATACGGAGGAGTCTCTACTGAATGCTCATTTCCTTCTGACAATATATGAGCAGATGTTCAGTTAATGGGATTTGCTTACAGGGCGTGTCCTGAGGTTCATTTGCATTTTTTATAATTAGGAAAAGCCCGTAGGGAAGTGTAAAGAGAGACGATTGTGCAGGAGAAGCAGCATGCGACTCGGTATACAGACTAGAGATCAGCCGCCATGGCGGCGCGCTTCATGAAATATTACAGCTCTAGTTTCTGCTTGTAACCCCATCTGTGTGATAATTGTGACGGATGCTAAATGGTGATAAAGACCTTGTCATCATTACACTCCCAGATAAATAATCCCGGTACGTACATCACCTCCGTAACCAGCGCCAGTTCACGCATGGCTCCGCCCACCTGGCAAAAGTTGATGTTCTGCGCAATCATTAAAATTGTAAACATTGTTTCTCATCTTATTTATCCTAAATAATATTTATCTAACATTAACCTCCTTCCTGCAAGCTGACGCATATAGGTTACATAGCTACATAGTAGGTGAGATTGAAAAAAAAAAGACACAAGTCCATCAAGTCCAACTTGTGTGTGTGGTTATATGTCAGTATTACATTGTTTCATAGTTTCATAGTTTCATAGTTAGTTAGGTTGAATAAAGACACCAGTCCATCCAGTTCAACCTGAGTGAGTGTCTACAATTGTCCCTATCCCTGTACATTGCACACTCATGTCGGTCCCTACCCTCAAGGAGCCCATCATCCAAGGTCCCCCTTCATATACTAGGGCCAATTTTGGACAGAAGCCAATTAACCTACCTGCATGTCTTTGGATTGTGGGAGGAAACCGGAGTACCCGGAGGAAACCCATGCAGGCACAGGGAGAACATGCAAACTCCAGGCAGGTAGTGTCGTGGTTGGGATTTGAACCAGCGACCTTCTTACTGCTAGGTGAGAGTGCTAACCACTACATCTCTGTATGTTGCGGTCATTCAGGTGCTTATCTAATAGTTTTTTTAAACTATCGATGCTCCCCGCTGAGACCACCGCCTGTGGAAGGGAATTCCACATCCTTGCCGCTCCTATGGTAAAGAACCCTCTACATAGTTTAAGGTTAAACCTCTTTTCTTCTAATTTTAATGAATGGCCACGAGTCTTATTAAACTCCCTTCCGCAAAAAAGGTTTATCCCTATTGTGTCCTATCCCCTCTCAAGCGTCTCTTCTCCAGAGAGAATAAATTCAGTGCTCGCAACTTTTCCTCATAACTAATTTCCTCCAGACCCTTTATCAGCTTTGTTGCCCTTCTTTGCACTCGCTCCATTTCCAGTACATCCTTCCTGATACTCCAGGTGCAGCCAGACCAGAGTCTTGCAGAGCGGGAGAATTATCGTTTTATCTCTGGAGTTGATCCCCTTTTAATGCATGCCAATATTCTGTTTGCTTTGTTAGCAGCAGCTTGACATTGCATGCCATTGCTGAGCCTATCATCTACTAGGACCCCCGGGTCCTTTTCCATCCTAGAGTCCCCCAGAGGTTCTCCCCCCAGTGTATAGATTGCATTCCTATTTTTGCTACCCGAATGCATTATTTTATATTTTTCTACATTAAACCTCATTTGCCATGTAGTTGATCACCCCATTAATTTGTTTAGATCTTCTTGCAAGGCTTCCACGTCCTGCGGAGAAGTTATTGCCCTGCTTAGCTTAGTATCGTCCGCAAATACAGAGATTGAACGGTTTACCCCATCCTCCAGGTAGTTTATGAACAAAATAAATAGGATTGGTCCCAGCACAGAACCCTGGGGGGCCCACTACCCACCCCTGACCAATCGGAGTACTCCCCATTTATCACTACACTGTGAACTCACCCTTGTAGCCAGTTTTCAATCCATGTACTCGCCCTATGATCCATGCCACGGACCTTATTTTGTACAGTAAACATTTATGGGGAACTGTGTCAAATGCTTTTTGCAAAATCCAGATACACCACGTCTACGGACCTTCCTTTATCTAGATGGCAACTCACCTCCTCATAGAAGGTTAATAGATTGGTTTGGCAAGAACGATTCTTCATAAATCCATGCTGATTACTGCTAATGATACCGTTCTCATTACTAAAATCTTATATATAGTCCCTTATCATCCCTTCCAAGAGCTTGCATACTGTTTATGTTAGGCTAACTGGTCTGTAATTCCCAGGGATGTATTTTGGGCCCTTTTTAAATATTGGTGCTACATTGGCTTTTCTCCAATCAGCTGGTACCATTCCAGTCAGTAGACTGTCAGTAAAAATTAGGAACAATGGTCTGGCAATTATGTGACTGAGTTCCCTAAGTACCCTCGGATGCAAGCCACCTGGTTCTGGTGATTTATTAATGTTGTTTCCCAAGTCTAATTTGAATTCTGTCCTCTGTTAACCATGGAGGTGCTTCCTGTGATGTGTCATGAGGATAAACACTGCAGTTTTGGTTACTGAAGCCCCCTGATTCCCTTGTGAAGCCTGGGGAGAAGAATAAATTCAATACCTTCGCCCATCTCCCCAACCTTTGTAACCAGATGTCCTTCCTCATTCTTTATGGGGCCAATATGGTCTGTCCTCCCTTTTTTACGGTTTACATACTTAAAGAATTTCTTGAGATTTTTTTTTTTGCTCTCCTCCACTATGTGTCTTTTGTGTTCTGTCTTAGATGTCCTAATTCCACCCTTACATTTCTTGTCGCATTCTTTATAAAGTCTGAATGCTGATGATGATCCCTCAACCTTGTATTTTTTGAAGGCCTTCTCCTTTGCTTTTATATGCATTTGTACAATGGAGTTAAGGCATCCAGGACTTCTTTTTGCTCTTTTAAATTTATTACCCAATGGTATGCATTGGCTAATGCCCTTATTTAATATGCTTTTAAAGAAAACCCATCTCTCCGTGTTCTTTGTTCTTAAGATTTTATCTCAATTTATGCCTTCTAAAAAGGTTCTTAGTTTAGGGAATTTGACTCTCTTAAAATTCAGTGTCTTTGTATTCCCCTTATGTTTCCTATTTGTGTGATTTATAATGAAGCCAATTGACCTGTCATCGCTGTTTCGTAAATTGCCCCGTATTTTCACATCCATGATCAGGTCTGTATTGTTGGTAGATCTAGTAACGCTTTATTTCTAGTTGGTGCGTCTACCATCTGACCCATGAAATTGTCCTGCAAGACATTTAGGAACTGGCGAACCTTATGCCGCGTACACAGGACCGGACTTTTCGAGGGACTAGGTCCGACGGTCTTTCGACTGACTTTCGGCGGAGTTCCGACAGACTTTCCGAATGAACGGACTTGCCACACACAATCACACCAATGTTCGACGGATTTGAACGTGATAACGTACGACTGGACTAGAATAAGGAAGTTCATAGCCAGTAGCCAATAGCTGCCCTAGCGTCGGTTTTTGTCCGTCGGACTAGCATACACACGAGCCGATTTTTCTGTCCGGCGGAGTTCCGGTGGGAAAATGTTAAAACATGTTCTATTTCTAAAGTCTGCAGGATTTTTGGCAAGCAAGGGTCCGATGGAGCCCACACACAATCGAATTGTCCGACATACTCGTTCCGTCAGACTTTTGCTGTCAAAGTCCTGTCGTGTGTACGTGGCATTAGACGAATGTGTGGTTCCCTCCACCCAGTCTATGTCTGGATAATTAAAATCCCCCATTATGATAACACTTCCCATCCTTGCTGCTAATACAACTTGTGATAGGAGATCCGTCTCCCCCTCCTTTCTCAGGTTAGGGGGCCTATAGCATACTCACAGTATTAATTTCCACTTCGCCTCATCCCCTTGGAGCTCTACCCATAAGGATTCCACGTCCTCCCTAGCTCCCTTAGTGATGTCATCTCTCACATTCACTTGTACATTATTCTTGAGATATGGGCATACCCCCCCCCCCCCCTTTTTACCTCTCTATCCCTGCGATATAGGGAATACCCTTGAATGTTTGCCAGCCAATCATAAGAGCTGTTGAACCAGGTCTCTGAAATTCCCACAAAATCCAAATCCTCCTTGTACAACAGTATCTCCAGTTCACCCATCTTGTCTGCCAGGCTCCTGGCATTGGTGAACATGCCACGGTGGCAACATGGAAGTGGGCTTTATTTCTTCCTGCCGTATATACTTGCATAGTTGGGTTGAAAAAAGACACAAGTCCATCCATTTCAGCCAATAGAAAAAAGACACAAGATCATAGAGTTAAGCCAAAATATATATATATATATATATTAAAATACAAGCCTATCTAATATAGCAATAAAAAAGATACAATTGATCTAGTTCAGTCAACAGAAACAAAACAAAAAAAAGACACAGGATCATCTAGTTCAGACAATAGAAAAAATTAAATTGATACAAGTCCATCTAGATTAATCAATACAAAAAAAGAAAAAAACTAACCAAGTCCATCTAGTATAGCCAATAGAAAAAAGTATAAATAAAGTATTTATAATAAAAAATTAAATATTTATGCATTACTCTTTATTATTGGGAGAGCGCTCAGTTGCACACCCCCAGCAATGTGACCACACTGTCACCGACAGAGTGATAACTGTGGGCCGGTGGTAGGGTTGCCACCTCATCCCTTTAAAACCGAACACATATTAATTGCACAGTTCTTGATCTTGGCACCGTGCAGAAAATCCTGCCCTCCTCAACCTTATTCACACTCCAAGTATTTAAAGGTTTCAGTCATGTCCATCCTTTCCTTTTTTCTTCCATTCTGTACATACCAAGTTCCTGCCGTCTCTTCTGATATGTTTCATGTCTCAGACATTTCACCGTTTATATTACTCCTCTCTAGACTTGTTCTAGCTTGTGTAGCTCAGCCTTTACTACTCCACAAGTCTGAGGCTCAGCCCAACTGATTGGCTGTACATGGCACATCCTGAAACGGACTTTATCTCAGCAGTCATTCTGCGAGGAGGTTGGCAAAAACATGACCAGGGATGGGATGATGGCCAAAGGGGGACTATTTACAAATCTCCATATGAAATCACAATCCTGCAAATACGGGGGCTATAACGACTAAAATATTTTATTTAACAATAAAAGGCATAATTTTTGCTTGTGATATGGTGGTTACTGATTACATTCGTTCTATGCAAACTAACCAATCTAAGCGATTTTTTTTTTTTTTTCTGGGCAAATGTTCTTTGAATATTCTGGGCAAATGTTTTTTTGAGTATTCTGGGCAGTAAAAAAAGATAGGCTCATTCATGACCAAGGTAAAGCCAATTGGGAAAATACTGCCTTATGGCCACTAGATGGAGCTGGGGATCACAGGAAATTAATACATCTTAGTGAGAAGAGATGCAATACAATTCTAGAGAACTCCAACAAGTATTAGCCATAAAAAAGGGGATCCCGTTGTGGCAATGGTTACAATTTTCTAAATCCCTCCAGAGTTCTCTAGAATTGTTACATTGTATCTCCTCTTAGGCTCCATTCACACTTGTACAACTTGTCATGCAACTAAGGACATCAAAGTCACATGACAATTCGTTCTCTGTGTTTTCCAATGGTAACCATTCATATACAGTATCTCACAAAAGTGAGTACACCCCTCACATTTTTGTAAATATTTTATTCTATCTTTTCATGTGACAACACTGAAGAAATGACACTTTGCTACAATGTAAAGTAGTGAGTGTACAGCTTGTATAACAGTGTAAATTTGCTGTCCCTTCAAAATAACTCAACACACAGCCATTAATGTCTAAACCACTGGCAACAAAAGTGAGTACACCCCTAAGTGGAAATGTCCACATTTTGCCCAAAGTGTCAATATTTTGTGTGGCCACCATTATTTTCCAGCACTGCCTTAACCCTCTTGGGCATGGAGTTCACCAGAGCTTCACAGGTTGCCACTGGAGTCCTCTTCCACTCCTCCATGATGACATCACGGAGCTGGTGGATGTTTGAGACTTTGTACTCCTCCACCTTTCATTTGAGGATTCCCCACAGATGTTGAATGGTCTGAGCACTGACAGGCTGACCCTCCACCCCTTCAACCTCTGCAGCAATGCTGGCAGCACTCATACGTCTATTTCCCAAAGACAAGCTCTGGATATGTCGCTGAGCACGTGCGCTCAACTTCTTTGGTCGACCATGGCGAGGCCTGTTCCGTGTGCAAACTGTCCTGTTAAACCGCTGTATGATCTTGACCACAGTGCTGCAGCTCAGTTTCAGGGTCTTGGCAATCTTCTTATAGCCTAGACCATCTTTATGTAGAGCAACTATTCTTTTTTTCAGAGCCTCAGAGAGTTCTTTGCCATGAGGTGCCACGTTGAACTTCCAGTGACCAGTATGAAAGAGTGAGAGCGATGACACCAAATTTAACACACCTGCTCCCCATTCACACCTGAGAACTTGTAACACTAGCAAGTCACATGACACTGGGGAGGGGAAATGGCTAATTGGGCCCCGTGGCTGCAACCACTCGCACAGAAAAACACTGGACTCATGGATGGGTGCCATTAATCCTAATGGCATGCCGCCCACACTGGAAATCGCACTGTCACTCTGACCCGCCCTGTATACGCCAAAGTAGTGCAGGGACTTTTTCTTGCGGATTCATGGGGCGCGGCAGCCCATTCAAAGGAATAGGCGCTCGTTCCCGAGCAAACCACGTGGCAAACGCATGGCCACGTAGATGTGAACCTACTGTTAATACCTATGGTCCCCAGCTTCATCTAGCAGCCGTAAAGCAATATTTTTCCAATGTACTCTGTTCCTTATGAATAAACCTATCTTTACTACTGCCCATAATACAGTATTTGGGGAAAGTTCAACCAGAAGAGAAAAGGGCTTAAGAACATTCGATCTTACTCCATTCTCATAACAGCTGGTTGGTTCACACAGAATGAATGTACATGCAGTGTCGCTGGACAACCAGCTATGCCATTTTTTTTTCCAAATGCACCCTTATTCTTTATTCTAAAATCTTTAAAGTGGTTGTAAACCCCTCCCATATACAAGTCACTCGCCTCAAGCTCCAGAGATTAAACAAATCCTCCTACATAAGTTGTACCTGTTTATCTGCAGTCTTCTCTTCTCCATCTGTTCAAAGTCAAAAATTTATACAGCTTTTCAGAGCTTTCAGAAAACAGGGGGTAGGAAGCTGAAATTGCACTCTGCAGAGCTCAGTAAGGCTACTTTCACACTGGGGCATTAGGGGCGATAGCGGTAAAGCTCCGTTATTTTTAGCGGCTCTTTACCTTTGTTTTAGCGACACTTTTTGGCCACCAGCGGGGTGTTTTTTACCTACGCTAATGGCCAAAAAGGTGTTAAATGCACCCGCAAAGTGCCTCTGTAGCTTTGCCGGCTCTTTGGCGGTGCTGCTCATTGATTTCAATGGGCAGGAGTGCTGTAGGAGAGGTGTATACACCGCTCTTATGGCGCCTCAAAGATGCTGCTTGCAGGACTTTTTTGGCGTCCTGCCAGCGTACCGCTCCAGTGTAAAGCACTCAGACTTTCACACTGGAGTGAGAGGAGAGGTGCTTTACAGGCGCTATGCTATGCTAATTTTAGCACAATATCGCCTATAAATCGCCTCAGTGTGAAAGCAGCCTAAGAGCTAATTGGAGGCAAGGGACACCCCCCCCCCCCCCCCACTTTCACACAGGAACAGAGCTGAGGCTGTCAATCACAGGCTGCGTGCTGGAGCTCCCTCCCCGTTACCTTTTTTCTCTTGGTGTCAGGGAAACTTGACAGAAGTAATTCATAGAAATAGCAGAGGAAGGAGGCAGCAGACAGAAATGACACTTAGTGTTCTGGATCGAGACACGTACACACTATAGAGGGATATGCTTTATTCATATTTCATGTCTGAGGTTTACAACCATTTTAAGTTGACGAAAGAGTAACCTTGTTGTCGTGGGTTACAGATTTTGGTGATAGATTAGTTCACCAGCCCTTATCTCTATTCAGCTTTGGTAAATTGTGCAGATCTGAGTCTTGCCCTCTAGCTGTCCTGCTGTGTGTAATCCTTCTCTTTCTCTTGCCTGCTGCTGGCTAGAGGTTCCAGGTAATTCCTCTTTCTTTCAGTTTTCCTCCATCTCGATCCGCCCGCTGATTGCTATAACATCTGAATGTCGTCAATGTACCTCACCCATCACAGCTATGCAGACAAATCATTACATCATAGCCATAATACCCGTTCATAGCCTGCCCCCTAGTGGGCAGTGTGGGAATCTGCAGGAGGTTTCGGTCTGTGATAGAGCGCAGTCCTTCCTCTCGGTGACCTTGTACACCTCTGCAGATCTCTTACTCTCATGCGGGATGGGTGACAGACTGGCGTTTTCTTATTCACAGTTCTTTGTTTCAGACCGCCTGTTAGTAGGGCCTTACCGCAGCCGGAAAAACTTCAGACCAACAACGTGGGGAAAAAGAAGAGACCCATCGAGGTAAGAAATCTGGAGGCTGGAATGATTCCATGGTTATCTACAGACTGACAAAGAATGCTCCAGAATCAGGAAACCTTGTAGGGGGAGTGTTTGCTGTCTGCCAGACTCGGTGACAGATTCGATTTGCATTGCACCCCAATACACTAAGGCAGATGCTCCAAACCTCTTAGTTTGAGGACCACTTTATTTTTTTATAAATATTTGTGGGCTGAAATAAAGTGTTTTATAATCCTTCCATCTGGTTCCCCATCAGAGTCCCTCCCCCTTGCATCAGGGTCCCCATCACAACCCCCCATTCCTACATTTAAGTCCCTATCAGCGAGCCCCATGTACATCAGGGTCCCCGTCAGAGCCCCCATTACATCAGAATCGCCCTTACATCAGGGTCCCCATCAGAGTTGCCCCTTACATCAAGTTCATCATCAAAGCCTCCCCCTACATCAGTGGTTCCTCCTTACATCAGGGTCCCCATCAGGACCCCTATCACAGTCCCCATTTACATTTGAGTCCCTATCAGAGCCCCCATTACATCAGTTGCCCCCTCCCATCAGGGTCCCTATCAGAGCCCCTCCTTATATCAGGGTCCCATCAGAGCTGCCCCTTACGTAAGAGTCAACCCTTACATCAGGGTCATCACAAGAGCCTCTCCCCAACATCAGAGCCCCCCTTACATCAGGTTCTCCATCAGAACCCCCATCACAATCCCCCTTACATTTGAGTCCCTATCGGAGATCCCACTTGCATCAAAGTCACCATCAGTCACCCTTGCATTGGGGTCCCCATCAGAGCCCTCATTACATCAAAGTCCCCATCAGGAGAGGACCCCCATTACATCAGAGTTCCCCCCCTTTTCATCAGGGTCCCGATCACAGCCCCCCCTTACATTTGAGTTGCTATCAGAGACCCCCCATTAGAGTCACTCCTTACATCAGGGTCATTATCAGAGCCTCCCCCCTACATTAGTGTTCCCCCTTACATCAGGGTCCTCATCGGAGCCCCTCCCTACATCGGGGTCCCCATCTGAGTCACCATCAGAACTTCCCCCTACATCAGAGTCACCATCAGGACTTTCCCCTACATCAGGGTCACCGTCAGAACCCCCATCACAATCCCCCTTACATTTGATTGAGTCCCTAAAGGCAACCCCCCCTTACATCAAGGTCACCATCAGAGTAGCCCCTTACATCAGGATCCCCATCAGAACCCCTGTTGCATCAGAGTCCCCCCTTAAAGCAGGGTCATCATAAGAGCCACTCCCCAACATCAGAGCCCCCTTTACATTTGAGTCCTTATCAGAGACCCCACTTACATCAAGGTCACCATCAGTCACCCTTACATTGAGGACCCCATCAAAGCCCCCATTAAATCTGAGTCCCCCTTTCATCAGGGTCCCCATCACAGCCCCCCTTACATTTGAGTTCCTATAAGAGACCCCCCCCTGTACATTGGGGTCCCCATCAGAATGCTCGCTTACATCAGGGTCCCCATCAGAATCACCCCTTACGTTAGGGTCATTATCAGAGCCTCCCCCACACATTAGTGTTCCCCCTTACATCGGGGTCCTCATTGGAGACCCTCCCTACATCAGGGCCCCCATTAGAGTCACCCCTTACATCAGGGTCACCATCAGAGCTTCCCCCTACATCAGGGTCCCCATCAGAACCCCATCACAATCTCCCCTTATATTTGAGCCCTTACATCAAGGTCACCATTAGAGTCGCCCCTTACATCAGGATCCCTATCAGAACCCTCGTTACATCAGAGTCCCCATCCAAGTTGCCCCTTACATCAGGGTCCCCATAGAGCTGCCACTTACATTAGAGTCCCCCCTTACATCAGAATCCCCATCGGAGTCACCCTTTACAGCAGAGCCCCTCCTTACATCAAGGTTCCATCAGAGTCCACCCTTACATTTGAGTCCCTTTCAGAACTCCCCCCCGCCTTACATCATGGTCCCCATCAAAGTCTACTACTGAATCAGAGTCCCCCTTAGATCATTGTCCCAAACATAGTATCAGAGTCCCCCTTACCAGTCTAAGATTTACAATGTACCTGTAGCAGCATGGTGAAGACTAAAAGCTGGAGCAAGTCTGGATGGAGGAAGTTGGTTGCTAGGATGCTGGTGGTCATAGCAACCAATAACAGGGATGATGACAACACAGTGAGGGCTACACTGAAGACTGCAAGGTAGAGGGGTAGAAGCATAAACCTCAGGCAGCTTCTACTGACCTAGTTTTCAAGCTATGCCCATTGAAGTTACTCCACTGACCCTAGCTGCGGGCCATATAAAACCTTGTATCAGGCTGGGCATGGCTAGTAGGTCGTAGTTTGGAGACCGCTACACTAAGGCAACACACCTGCATTGTGGTGCATTGCCAAAAATTATGCATGTCCGATTTGCAATACATTAGGGTGCATTGGCACCCTATTAATTTCAATGGGCTTCTTTAACTCAATGAATGCTAACACACCTGCAAATGTAAATGGGCCCTGAGCCTTTTAGTCAGGATTATTTTTAACGCTGCACCTTTAAACACAACAGATTATAATGGTGAAGCTTTGCTCTGTCACTGATTGTTTTTGGCCATTTGCCCCTCCAGGATCTGGTGCTGGAACTGGTGTTCGGTTATCGGGGTAAAGACTGCAGAAACAACGTTCACTATTTAAATGATGGTGCTGATATCCTGTACCACGCTGCCTCCATTGGGATCCTGTATAATGTCGCTACAGGTAAGCCACCTGTGCACTGCGTGTTTTGGGGAGGGGTCGGACAAAGGACTTCAGGAAACAAATCAAAAAGAAGCCAATCATCCACCATGTCCTTTTCTCAAAACCTTTAAAAAGCTTTAATACAGCATGGATACCTTCACAAAGCCAAGTCAATGTGCATAGCTATCCAATGCACCATAATCCTTCTACTACTACTACTATACATATTTACCTAGCAGGGGTATAGTCAAAGAGTCCTGGACTCCCATTTTGGGGGAAAATTTGAGGGAGAAGGAGAAGTCTTGTGGAGAGCTAGGTGCTTATGCTTCTTCTACTCATTGTTTCCCAATAGGGACTTTGTCATGGAGTATTTGACTAAGCCCATGTTGGGGAGAAATGTGTCAGAGGAGAAAGAGCAGGGTCTGGTGGAGAGCTACTGGATGCGTTTGTGTTCCTCCTACCCCAACACTTTGTAACCCATTAGGGGCTTAGTCAGAGTTTTTTTTTTTTTTTTTTTTTTTACTTAGCCCCTGTTGAGAAATGCGCAGGAGGAGAAGTAGCAGGGTCTGGTGAAGAGCTATCTATTTGTGCTCCTTCTACCCCAACACATTGTTACTCAATAGGGGCTTAGTTAAAGTGTCTTTGACTAAGCCCCTTTTGGGGAGAAATGCATAAGAATCCCAGGAGCAATGTCTAGTGGAGAGCTATATGTGTTCCTTCTACTGCTGATATATTGTTACTCAATAGGGGCTTGGTCAAAGAGTGTTTGACTAAGTCCCTGTTGGGGTGGGGAGAATGTGAGGGAGAAGAAGAAAAGTCTGGTGGAAAGCTATGTATTTGTACTCCTTCTACTCTGACACATTGTTACCCATTCGGGGCTTAGTCAAAGAGTATTTGACTAAGCCTCTTTTGGGGAGAAATGCATGAGTGGGAGGAGAAAGGTATGGTGGAGAGCCACGTGCTTTTGCTCCTTCTCCAAATTGTTACCCATCAGGAGCTTACTCAAAGTCTTTGATTAAGCCCCTGTTGGTGAGAAGTGCATTTAGAGTAGAAGGAGCAAGGTCCGGTTAAGAGCTATATGCTTGCGCTCCTCCTCTGATACATTGTTATCCAATAGGGGCTTAGAGATTGTTTGGCTAAGCCTCCGTTGGGGGAAACGTGTGTCAGCTTCTGAATGAATGAATGAATGAGTGACTTGTATAGCGCTACCTATGCAAACTGAATCGCCTCAGGGCCCTTTCTTGCCACTGGTGTCCATCTGCAGCTTTTTACGCGGTCCTTAACCTGTAGGGTCCCGACACACTTACAACACATACAACATCGAACTTCTAACCTCAGCTTGTTTAATTAAGCTTTAGAAATAAATCCTGGAAGCTGATTGGTTTCTCTGCAGGATTGTGACTACTTTTGCCCTCTCTAGCTTTAGTAAATAAACCCCATTCTTACCCATTAGGGGCTTAATCGGAGAGTGTTTGTTTGACTAAAGCCCCTGTTGGGGTAAAATGCGTGGGCGAAGGAGCTTATGCTTGACTAAGTCCCTTTTTGGGGGAAAAAAAAAGCATAGCAATGGCAGCAGCAAGGTCTGGTGGAAAGCCACGTGCTTGTGCTCCTTCTTCTGAGACAAGTTGGTATCCATTAGGAGCTTAGTCGAAGAGTCTTTAAATAAGTCCCTGTTGATGGGAAGGGAAATGTATTGGAGGAGAAGTTGCAGTTTCTGGTTGACAGCTATATGCTTGTTCTCCTTCTACGACACATTGTGATTAGCTAAGCCCCTGTTGGGGGAAAAATGTGTCTGGGAGAGATGGATAAATGTCTTTTGTAGAGCAAATACTTGTGCTCCTTTTTACTCCCACACATTGCCCAATAGTGCCTTAGGCAAAGAGATTTTGTCTAAACTCCTGTTTTGGGGGGAAATGTGTGGGAGGAAAAGGAGAAAAGGCTGGTGGAGAGCTATGTATTTGTGTTCTCTCTTCTCCAACACATGGTTACTCAATAGGGGCTCAGTCAAAGAGTCTTTGGCTAAGTCCCCGTTGGGGATAAATGTGTTGAAGGAGAAGAAGCACACTAGTGGAGAGCTATATGTCTATGCTGCTTCTACTCTGACAAGTTTTTACCCAACGGGCTGAGTCAATGAGACTTTGACTAAGTCCCTGGTCAAATGGGTTGGAGGAGAAGGAGCATGGTCCAGTGTAGAGCTAGTTGTGAGAACTATTAAACAGACTATGGGCTAGTAATGTGAGTAGAGCGGTGTGTGTTGACTTGGCTTTG
The DNA here is from genome assembly GCF_037356315.1 of Lithobates pipiens. Classification (NCBI taxonomy): domain Eukaryota; kingdom Metazoa; phylum Chordata; class Amphibia; order Anura; family Ranidae; genus Lithobates; species Lithobates pipiens. Next base: position 19,688,711 of record NW_027507791.1, on the reverse strand, counting down.
TGAGCACATGCAAGTGCTGATAAAATGTTTTGAAGATTAAAAAAAAAAGATGTGGCAGATAGATGTGTAGTGTTTTTTTTTTTTTTTTGGAATTCAGTTTGAACATTCAGTGGGCAGAACAGAACTGTTGGGTCAGCACCTGCAGTTGGGGAGAAGTTGAGACTGCCTGCCAAGACCCAACTACTCTTCTGCCTACCAAGACCCCTGCTGGGACCTGACTACTCTTCTGCTTGCCAAGACCCCTACCTGGACCTGCCATCTGTGTTTGCACCTCTGCAGACCCTTGACATGTTCATAATACAAGGGTTGGGCAACACAGATCTGGGGTTACAAATCATTACAGTGGCTCAGTGGTCAGCACTGGGATTCTGGCTTCAAAGAACCACTTCACCTGAAAAGGGATGGAGTGAATTGATCTATTCGGCAGACCAGAACGTTCTCCTTAGGGCTTTAGAATGTTGCAGATTAGTCTGAGCCATCTGAGAGTTCTATTAAAACATAAGGATTTTCTTGTACTTAGTTGAGCCTGTAAAGTTTGCTTTAAATGGAATCAGCCTTTCCAAATCGGGTCTTTCTCTTTGCAGGATCTCAGAGTTTTTACCAAGAACACACAGATGACATCTTGTGCCTCACCGTGAACCAACACCCAAAGTTCACCAACATTGTGGCAACTGGCCAAGTAGGTATGTTTGTACATACAGATCAGTCAAACCTGAGCAGAGCACCCGGTGCCAGGTTGGGGGGGGGGGGAGTATATTGAGGATTGGGGGGTGCAATTGGGAAATAGCTGACTATTGTTACATCTACAGTTATCAGATTGAATTTGGACGGTGCTATAAACCTTTAAATCAATTTACAATTTCTGATATGCCACAATTATACCTCAACAGTATCAGTTTTCAGAAAAGCTCCTCCTTTTATCAGTAAAAAGCTGTTTTGCTTTATAGCATAGTTAGTCAGGATAAAAAAAATACACAAGTCCATCTAGTTCAACCATAAAATAAATAAATTAGGGCTGCGGAAATTAACGATTAATTCCTCGATTAATCGTTCATTTTTTTGATCGATCAAAATTCTTTTGATCGGTAGGCTGCCTACCCTGGGGCCGCTTTGGGCCAAGCTGTGGCTGCAGCGCAGTGCTCCGCTCCCTCCTCCTCCACTATATGTCATACACAGTCTGCGGCCATAATGCAGTCTCACCGTGCCCATTTTTTGCCTGGATTACACAGTCTTCGGGCATCTCCCGCTGTGTGTCTCCGAGCTGAGTGTGAAAACTTTGGCCGCACTGTGAGAAAAGTCCCGCCCTCCTCCTCCTCCTCCTAGATCGGCTCGTGTGATAGACGCAGTGTTCTGTCTATCACACGAGCTGATCTAGGAAGAGGGCGGGACTTTTCTCACAGCGCGGCCAAAGTTTTCACACTCAGCTCGGAGACACACAGCGGGAGATGCCCGAAGACTGTGTAATCCAGGCAAAAAAATGGGCACGGTGAGACTGCATTAAGGGCACTGGCTGCGATTATGGGCACGATGAGGCTGAGTTTATGACGTGTGATGTCCTAGTCATGCCCCACTATGTTCAGCTTCGGCCGTTGCCATAACAACGGTGCTAAATCAGCTAAAAGTAGTTGGATCTGTATGTGCGTTAGAATTAATAGAAATTAGTCGATTAAAAAAAAAAAAAATCTAACACGGAAATTTTAATCAGTAACAGCCCTAAAAAAAAAAATATCATACAATCCCATATATACAATCCTATATCCACAGTTGATCCAGAGGAAGGTGAAAAAAAAAACCAGTAAAGCATGGATCCAATTTGCTAAAGCAGGGGAAAAAATTCCTTCCAAATCCCAGAGAGGCAATCGGATTTTCCCTGGATCAACTTTACCTATAAATGTCAGTACCCCGTTACAGGGGGTCCCCGACTTACGAACGCCCGACCTACGAACATTTCCTACTTACGAACCGGGCGCTGCAGGGACCCTCTGCCATTTAACATGGACATCGGTCGTTCTGTGCATGCGCGGCCAGACGGAGCCTCGGAAAATGACGGAAAACATCGGAAATGTCCGTAATTTGCCACGCATTCGCAGAACGCCATTCGACTGGACATTGGAAATGTTCGTAATTGTCATTCTGCGCATTGCGTGGCCGGCTTACGAACATTTCTGACTTACAAACAGGAAGACAGTCCCTAACGGGTGCGTAACCCGGGGACCTCCTGTATATTATGTACATTTAGGAAATAATCCAGGCGTTTCTTAAAGCCATCTACTGAGCTGGCCAGAACCACCTCTGCAGGGAGTCTATTCCACATTTTCACAGCTCTTACTGGGAAGAAACCTTTCCGTATTTGGAGATGAAATCTCTTTTCCTCCAGACGTAAAGAGTGCCCCCTTGTCCTCAGTTAAGTTAACTATATGGATCTCTTATATATGTGTACATGGTGATCATATCCCCCCTTATATATGTATACACGGTGATCATATCCACTCTTATATATTTATACATGGTGATCATATACACTCTTATATATGTATACACGGTGATCATATACACTCTTATATATGTATACACGGTGATCATATCCACTCTTATATATTTATACATGGTGATCATATACACTCTTGTATATTTATACATGGTGATCATATACACTCTTATATATTTATACATGGTGATCATATCCCCCCTTATATATGTATACATGGTGATCATATACACTCTTATATATGTATACACGGTGATCATATACACTCTTATATATGTATACATGGTGATCATATCCACTCTTATATATGTATACATGGTGATCATATCCACTCTTATATATTTATACATGGTGATCATATACACTCTTGTATATTTATACATGGTGATCATATACACTCTTGTATATTTATACATGGTGATCATATACACTCTTGTATATTTATACATGGTGATCATATACACTCTTATATATGTATACATGGTGATCATATCCCCCCTTATATATGTATACATGGTGATCATATCCACTCTTATATATGTATACATGGTGATCATATCCACTCTTATATATTTATACATGGTGATCATATCCCCCCTTATATATGTATACATGGTGATCATATCCACTCTTATATATGTATACATGGTGATCATATCCACTCTTATATATTTATACATGGTGATCATATACACTCTTATATATTTATACATGGTGATCATATACACTCTTGTATATTTATACATGGTGATCATATACACTCTTGTATATTTATACATGGTGATCATATACACTCTTGTATATTTATACATGGTGATCATATACACTCTTATATATGTATACATGGTGATCATATCCCCCCTTATATATGTATACATGGTGATCATATCCCCCCTTATATATGTATACATGGTGATCATATACACTCTTATATATGTATACACGGTGATCATATACACTCTTGTATATTTATACATGGTGATCATATACACTCTTATATATTTATACATGGTGATCATATACACTCTTATATATTTATACATGGTGATCATATCCCCCCTTATATATGTATACATGGTGATCATATCCACTCCTATATATTTATACATGGAGATCATATCCCCCCTTATATATTTATACATGGTGATCATATCCCCCCTTAATCTCCTCTTCTCTGTTCTTGAGCTCCAGCCTGTGACTTTGGCTGAGATGATGTCATCAGTCTGCTGCAGACAGGAGGAATCATTTCCTTAGTCTCCCCTCCCCAAGTGATCAATATATCTATTTCTAGACCTATTTTAATGCAGCCCTCCGCTGCGTCTTATAATTTCCTTTCCATTCACTCTCTCACCGCTCTGTTCAGCTGCTGGAAGAACCCTTTGTGTAGCGAAGGTAAGGTGGGTATAAAAGTGTGTTGGGGTCAGATATTGGAAAGAACCGGTTGCTTTGCCCTGCATAACCAAAGAACAGGTACACTTTAAAGCTGTACTCTGAGCGGAGATAGTAGACACTCATTATTACAGCTCTGTAATCATGAATACATCGTTCAATGCTTCTTTAAATGCAAGCTGTGTAAGTACCTGGATGTGTAGGCAACCAGTAGCCCTCTAGCTGTTGTGGGACAGCATTTCCCATAAGGCATTGCAAGGCTGGCAGTTACAATTACTCCCAGAGGCATGATGGGACTTGTAGTTCTGCAACAGCTGGAGGTTGCCTACCCCTGCTCTACAGCAAGGCTGGAGTGTGAGAGGAAGAAGCAGCACAAGGAGCCAATTAGCTCATATGCTGATAATGGGCATGCGGATAGGAGAAGAGTGCAAAGTGATAGATCAAGTCTGAGTTTATAGAAAGTGGGCTGAGAGCATCTTGTAGCAGAAAAGAGGTACTGCATGCGAAAGCTCTGAGTGAATTGTTTTGCTCATATCTCATTCTACTTATATTTTGCGTTTCCTTTTCCTGTAACACCAACCTCCAATCTAACCCCCCCCCCCCCAATGAATCAGAGCATTCTGCTGCTGAATTCCACCTTTATGCAAAAACATTTAAGATGAATTTCCATCACCCTTCCTGATCCTCCTGTCCCCACCATCATCGACCTTCCATCCCCCAGTCTGCCAGTATACCGATCTGTATATATGTGTAAATGCCATACACAGCCCCAGAGTATACCCATATTATGGGTAATGGCACGCAGTCAATGGTCAGTGGTTGTCATGTGACTACGCTGACCTGTTAGAGTCTTTTATTCTCTCCTAGAAGCAAGTCAAGACTCTCATTGGTCAGTTCCGTCATGTGACTGGCTGCCCTGACCAACTTGCCCACATTATGCAGCTACACAGACTCTGGGACTATGTACGGAGTTTACATGTGTATGGATCGTGTACCAGCAGATGAATCGCAGCACATCCAGATACACTATATTGTCAAAAGTATTGGGACGCCTGCCTTTACACGCATGTGAACTTTAAAGGGATTGTAAAGTAAAATTTTTATTTTTTTAAAAATAACAAACATGTTATACTTACCTCCACTGTGCAGCTCATTTTGCACAGAGTGGCCCCCGAAACCTGCTCTTCTGGGGTCCCTCGGCGGCTGTCTCTGCTTCGTCCCGCAGGTACTTCTCACGTTCATGCGAGCTCCCTGCGGGCACGCTCATGTGATACAGCCGGCGGCTATAGCCGCTCGCTGTATCACACGGCCCCGTCCCCGGCGCTCTGCGTCAGTGCATGTGATTGACATGCTTTCCATCCATCCACTCCAGCCAGTCAGCGGCCAGGCTAAGTGGTGAAGGACAGCGGGGGCAAGCGCGGGATTTTCGAGGGGTGAGGTAAGTAAAACGGGGGGACTCGGGGCGCAGGCACTATCAGATGATTTTTCACCTTAATGCATAGAATGCATTAAGGTGAAAAAACATTTACCTTTACAACCCCTTTAATGGCATCCCAGTCTTAGTCCATAGGGTTCAATATTGAGTTGGCCCACCCTTTACAGCTATAACTGCTTCAACTCTTCTGGGAAGGCTGTCCACAAGGTTTAGGAGTGTGTCTATGGGAATGTTTGACCATTCTTCTAGAAGCGCATTTGTGAGGTCAGGCACTGATGGTGGACGAGAAGGCCTTGCTCGCAGTCTCCGCTCGAATTTACCCCAAAGGTGTTCTATCAGGTTGACGTCAGGACTCTGTACATGCCAGTCAGGTTCCTCCACCTCAAACTATCTCATCCGTGTCTTTGAACATATCAGTGCAGCTCTGTGTCTCTTGTATAGAGCATATCAGTGCAGCTCTGTGTCTCCTGTATGGAGCATATCAGTGCAGCTCTGTGTCTCCTGTATGGAACATATCGGTGCAGTTCTGTGTCTCCTGTATGGAGCATATCAGTGCAGCTCTGTGTCTCCTGTATGGAGCATATCAGTGCAGCTCTGTGTCTCCTGTATGGAACATATTGGTGCAGTTCTGTGTCTCCTGTATGGAGCATATCAGTGCAGCTCTGTGTCTCCTGTATGGAACATATCGGTGCAGTTCTGTGTCTCCTGTATGGAGCATATCAGTGCAGCTCTGTGTCTCCTGTATGGAGCATATCAGTGCAGCTCTGTGTCTCCTGTATGGAACATATCGGTGCAGTTCTGTGTCTCCTGTATGGAGCATATCAGTGCAGCTCTGTGTCTCCTGTATGGAGCATATCAGTGCAGCTCTGTGTCTCCTGTATGGAACATATCAGTGCAGCTCTGTGTCTCTTGTATAGAACATATCAGTGCAGCTCTGTGTCTCTTGTATAGAACATATAATGCTCTGCTCTCCTGTAGTAATATGTTGTGTTTTCATTATTTCAGGTGATGCCGCCGATATGTCCGGTGAGTACAAATTTATAGTACTGGGAATTGCTATTTCTTTAAATGCCTTTTAGATATCCAAGTGAAAGTGATATGCTCAATGTAAATGATGTCCTCATTGATTGTTAGGGGTCTGTTTATAAAATATTTGCACAAATAATCCCTGTAACTTGTCTAATATGTGTATTTTCTCTAATGTCAGCTCCCACTAGTGTCCATAATGTGATATTTTCTTAATTGGGATATTTCAGGAAAATACCACATTATAGCCACTAGATGGAGATGACAATCATAGGAAATTAACATATTAGACAATTACAGGGATTATTAGTGAAGTCTTTGTGAATGCTTGAGATGGCTGTCATAGATGACTCTCAGTCTATGGTCATAATCAGGGGTCGGCAGGACGGCTCCCAATCATATGACAGCTGCTCACAGTGGTCATGTGATTGGCTGGTCCCGCCTGGCCCCTGGGTTTATAGACTCATTTAACTACTTGCCGTTCGTAGGACATCCATGGATGTCTTCGGGTTGCAGTAGTTATACAAGGATGAGGTCTGCACTTGGAGGCATCATCCCGTTATGAAATTTGTCAGCCAGTGATCTAATAGACCCCAGATCTCTCCATAAAGAGGACCTGTCATGGCCCATGCTGTCACAAGGGATGATGTCATGAACGTTGTCACAAACGTCAGAGCGAGAGCAATTATTCCAGCACCACGCCTCCTGTGTAACTCTAAACTGGTAAAGGCATTTAAAGCGATGCCTATAGAGAATTTTAAGCACCACACTTTGCCGCCATTCCATGGGCAGACACAATTTTAAAGTGTGACCTGTTGGGTAACTTATTTATTCGGCATGACATCATCTTTCACATTATACAAAAAAATTGGAGTAAATATTGTTTTTTTAATTCATTATAGTGTCTTTTTTTCCCAAAAACATTGCCTTTAAAAAACAGCTACGCAAATAGTGTGTGACATAAAAAATTGAATCAACACCCATCAGCCATCATTTTATTCTCAAGGGCCTGTGCTAAAAAAATAGATATAATGTTTGGGGGCTTTCTACGTAATATTTAGCATAAAAAAGTAGATTTTTGCATGCAGGAGCGAAGTGTCAGAATTGGTCCAGGTATAAAGTGGTTAAAGGGTCATCAGTTAGTACTTACAGTATATACAGTATCTCACAAAAGTAAGTACACCCCTCACATTTTTGTAAATATTTTATTCTATCTTTTCATGTGACAACACTGAAGAAATGACACTTTGCTACAATGTAAAGTAGTGAGTGTACAGCTTGTATAACAGTGTAAATTTGCTGTCCCTTCAGAAATAACTCAAAACACAGCCATTATGGTCTAAACCGCTGCCAACAAAAGTGAGTGCACCCCTAAGTGAAAATGTCCAAATTGGGCCCAAAGTGTCAATATTTTGTGTGGCCACCATTATTTTCCAGCACTGCCTTAACCCTCTTGGGCATGGAGTTCACCAGAGCTTCACAGGTTGCCACTGGAGTCCTCTTCCCCTCCTCCATGATGACATCACAGAGCTGGTGGATGTTAGAGACCTTGCGCTCCTCCACCTTCCATTTGAGGATGCCCCACAGATGCTCAATAGGGTTTAGGTCTGGAGACATACTTAGCCAGTCCATCACCTTTACCCTCAGCTTCTTTAGCAAGGCAGTGGTCATCTTGGAGGAGTGTTTTGGGGTCGTTATGTTGGAATACTGCCCTGCGGTCCAGTCTCTGAAGGGAGGGGATCATGCTCTGCTTCAGTATGTCACAGTACATGTTGGCATTCATGGTTCCCTCAATGAACTGTAGCTCCCCAGTGCCGGTGTTGTGCCATATAGTGTCCAGCCATCATATAGTGTCTGCGCCGCACTGCGCATGCGCAGTACAGAGCAGACGAAGCTTTGGAAAATCTCCGAAGCTGAACGGCGCCTGCGCCGTGAGTGGAGGTGGTAGCCCCACCATCCAAGCGGACATAGGGTTGTGAATATTAGAGGGCCCCTCGCGGGCGAGCTTCGCTCGGCTCTTTTATATTCCTGCTCTGTGTCCACTTGGATAGTGGGGATAGAACCTGGACTCACGGCGCAAGCGCCGTTCATCCTCGGCAATTTTTCGGGAATCTGTGTTGGTGTGTACTGCGCATGCGTAGTACGCAGCGGACACTATCGGATGGAGGACCTTATATGATAAGACACCGGCAGCACTCATGCAGCCCCAGATCATGACACTCCCACCACCATGCTTGACTGTAGACAAGACACACTTGTCTTTGTACTCCTCACCTAGTTGCCGCCACACGCCTGACACCATCTGAACCAAATAAGTTTATCTTGGGCTCAAAAAAACAAGAGGAGAGGTGCCTCTGGGTGCAGTAATTTTAAAATACAGCTTTAATATATAAAATAGTAGCACTCACATTTAGATGAGGAAAAGCAGGCATAGTATATTGAATGTCATGACGAGTATCCCAAAATCCACGCTGTAAACATCATTGCTGATAACACTTCCAACAGGTGGTATGGCCAGCTCCGGAAGGCGGCCTCAAACCGAGGCTTGGAACGCAAGATGGAGCTGGCTCAGCGGGATGACATCATCTCAAAGGGATGCGTTTCGAGAGCATGCGCACTTGGTTGTTGTCACAAGTCGCACTCTAATTGTCGGGTTGACTTAAGGCGTCACATGACCTGATCCGTTCTTTGCTTCTGCACTTTCCTCAGGGAGTCGAAGTTGGAGGGTGCTGGTGTGTATCACAAGCCTTTGTGATGGCTTGCTGGGAGGAGAAGTGCGGTGTGTAGGGTGGTGTGTAGAGGTGAGCCCCAGGTGTGGACAATCAATGATTATCGTTACTCGTCATGACATTCAATATGCTATGCCTGCTTTTTCTCATCTAAATGTGAGTGCTACTATTCTATATATTAAAGCTGTGTTTTAAAACTACTGCACCCAGAGGCGCCTCTCCTCTTGTTTTTTTCTACAGCCTCAGAATATGGTTTCTATTCTACATTGATGGCAGCCCTGCGTCCTTAGTCTGCTTGTCTTCAGCAAACTGTTTGCAGGCTTTCTTGTGCATCATCTTTAAAAGAGGCTTCCTTCTGGGATGACAGCCACGCAGACCAATTTGATGCAGTGTGTGGTGTATGGTCTGCGCACTGACAGGCTGACCCCCCTTCAACCTCTGCAGCAATGCTGGCAGCACTCATACGTCTATTTCCCTAAGACAACCTCTGGATATGACGCTGAGCACGTGCACTCAACTTCTTTGGTGGACCATGGCAAGGCCTGTTCTGAGTGGAACCTGTACTGTTAAACTGCTGTATGGGGTCTTGGCCACTGTGCTGCAGCTCAGTTTCAGGGTGTTGCCAATCTTCTTATAGCCTAGGCCATCTTTATTTAGAACGAGAATTCTTTTTTTTCAGATCCTCAGAGAGTTCTTTGCCATGAGGTGCCATGTTGAACTTCCAGTGACCAGTATGAGAGAGTGAGAGCGATAACACCAAATTTAACACACCTGCTCCCCATTCACACCTGAGACCTTGTAACACTAGCAACTCACATGACACCGGGGAGGGAAAATGGATAATTGGGCCCAGTTTGGACATTTTCACTTAGGGGTGTACTCACGTTTGTTGCCAGTGGTTTAGACATTAATGGCTGTGTGTTGAGTTATTTTGAGGGGACAGCAAATTTACACTGTTATACAAGCTGTACACTCACTACTTTACATTGTAGCAAAGTGTCATTTCTTCAGTGTTGTCACATGAAAAGATAGAATAAAATAGTTACAAAAATGTGAGAGGTGTACTGACTTTTGTGAGATACTCTATATACTGTAAGTACTAATTAATGACCCTTTAACCACTTTATACCTGGACCAATTCTGACACTTCGCTCCTGCATGTAAAAATCAACTTTTTTATGGTAGATATTAGGTAGAACGCCCCCAAACATTATATCTATTTTTTTTAGCACAGGCCCTTGAGAATAAAATGATGGCTGATGGGTGTTGATGCAATTTTTTATGTCACATGCTATTTGCGTAGCTGTTTTTTAAAGGCAATGTTTTTGGGCAAAAAAGACACTATAATGAATTAAAAAAACAATATTTACTCCAATTTTTTTGTATAATGTGAAAGAGGATGTCATGCCGAATACATAAGATGCCTAACATAGATGACATGACATAGGTGACATAGATATGCCTTTTTTTTTTGCTCTCATTTCATCTCTCTCTAGATTTTTCTGCTTTTTAACAGTTTCTTGCTGCCAGTTTGGCCACATGCATACTGGGCATCTAACCCGTTTGTGACCAGTCCCGGCATTTGCACACACCCAGGAAGCACAGCATCCGGCCGCATAGACTGCAGCATGTCAAAGTTGATGGCAGGCTGAAATACATTGCAGCTGGACACTGTAGCAGGTGGTGCTCACATTCAGGGCCCTATGCGTTAATGGATGTGTGCCCAGAACGAAGGTCTTCTGCACTAAATTCTGCTCTGCTTTTGTTAGATCTCAGTGCTGCTGATCTTCTGAAGCCTCTTTTCAGCCATTCCTGTCTATATGCACTCCAGTGATGGCTGCATGGCATTTCTCAGGGTGGTTCTCCTGATGCGTGCCACCTGTAGTCTCCATAGGAAGACCATGTGACAGGGTGGCAACACAGGAGCACAAGTGGGAGACAGGGACAGAGCGCTGTCACCCTAGAACAGAAAGTCCCCCGAACGAGGAACACCGGGGATTATTTTTGAAATTTTTGAAATAATACGCGAATGTTCGAGATTTTATGAGGTTTGGAGAATATGGATTACATCCGTTTTATTGTTACATTGTGGTTGTTGTTATTAATAATTTTTCAAATTAATTCTCACGCAGCATCAGCCCCCTCTATACATGTATGGGACGCCATGAACAAGCAGACGCACTCGGTACTGCGCTGTTACCATTCCAAGGGGGTGTGCTCGGTCAGTTTCAGTGCCACTGGGAAGTTGCTGCTCTCTGTAGGGCTGGACCCGGAACATACCATCACCATCTGGAAATGGCAAGAAGGTAACTGATCGATGAGGAGAGGCCACATTTCTAAAAGTCGCCTACATTCAGGGCCCATTTAGATTTAAGCGTTTCATTGTGTTAATGTGCATCTTGGCACACATTAATGTGCTTTGTGCACAGCCCAAGGTACGTTTACTGTTGTGAGTTGTGCATTGGGTTGTATTGTGCAGTGCGATGCAATGAATCGTGGTGTGATGCAAAAATAAATAAAAGAAAATATTAATATATATCCAAAATAACGAATGCCCTATCTAAACAAATGGAACGTAACAAATTAATAATAATAAAAAGTTTTTTTAATTTATTATTGTTATTTATTATTCGTTCCATTCCATTTGTTTAGATGCAGCATTTGTTATTTCGGATAATTTGTAACAGGTCTCTGTTAGCACACTCAGGTGCACACACCAAGCAGAAGGACCTCTCTATACAAGCACCCAACACACGCACAGTCACAAATTTATAAGTACTTAAAGAGGTTTCTGTGCCCATTCTGTTTCCTTGATCCTGCACAGGTGCCAAAATTGCCAGCAAAGTTGGCCACAACCAGCGAATCTTTGTGGCGGAGTTCCGGCCGGACTCGGACACCCAGTTTGTGTCGGTAGGGATGAAGCATGTGCGGTTCTGGACGTTGGCGGGGAGAGCGCTGCTTAGTAAGAAGGGGATGATGAGTTCCATCGAGGACGCCCGCATGCAGACCATGTTGGCCGTTGCGTTTGGTGCGGTGAGTACCTGTCCCGGGACACACTTATGCCCTGTACACACGGTCAGACATTCCGACCACAAAATCCATCAGATTTTTTCTGATGGATTTTGTCTGAAACTTGTGTTGCATACACATGGTCGGACAAAGTTGTCGGAAAATCCGATCGTTCGGAATGTGGTGACGTTCGTTGCGTACGACAGGACTACGTAGAGGCTAGTAGCCAATAGCTTTGGTCTCATAATTTGATCTGAGCATGCGTAGCATTTTGTCCGATCGGAAAAAGTCCGATCTGATTTTTTTGTCAGAAAATTTTAGTTCCTGCTCTCAATTTTTTTTCAAATTCCAACGGAAAAAGTCAGAGCCCACACACGATCGGATTTTCCGACAATAAAATCCAATCTGACCTTTTCCATCGGAATTTCCGACCGTGTGTACAGGGCATTACATTTCTGCCTAATCCAGGTTCTAGCTAAAATCCACAGATGGGAGTTACTAAAGAGAGACAACAGATTCAGCAAAGGCTGCTGTGAAAATCTTATCTCTCTGTATGTGAGTTATCATACTTTGTTACATCTCAGTAGACATGTGCAATTCGTTTTAGTTCTTTAACGAATGTTGACAAATTGGTTAATTCCGAAATTTCTCAATTTCCGAAAATTTCGAATTTCTGAATTTTGACAAATTTCCTAAATTTCGGAATTTTCTAATTTTGGAATTTTCTCATTTCCAAATTTTCTAATTTCTGAATTTCTGAAAATTTGAAATTAGAAATTTTGTAAATTCAAAAACACATATATTACATATATTAAAAATTTCGAAAATTTGAAAATGTGAAAATTCAGGAATAAGAATGAAAACATAAAAATTCAAAAGAATGAAAATCTGTAAATTAGAAAACCCAAAAATCTGAAATAATTAACTAATAATAACTATTAAATTATGCATATTGGAATTTCAAATTTGGCTGTTAGTGAACGTAACGAGTACGTATTTATCCGAAGTTAAAAATTCTCTGAAATAACGAATGCCATATCTAAAAGAATGTAATGTAACGATCTAATAATAATAAAACCTTTTTATTATTATTATTTTTTATTCATTTGTTCCATTCCACTTGCTTAGGTGCAGCATTCCTTATTTTGGATAATTTGTAACTTCAGATAAATTGGTATTTGTTACATTCACTGACAGCCAAATTTGAAAGAAAATTCCAATACTTATAATGTAATAGTTATTAGTTATTTCAAATTTTACTGATTTTCTTTCTTCTTTTCAAAGTTTCAAATTTTCAGACTCGTGGATTTTTGAATTTCGAATCCAAATTTCCGAAATCAAAATTTTTGAAAAAAGCAAAAAAACAAATGAAATGAAAACTAAGAAATTTTTTGTCAGTGCACATGTCTGCATCTCAGTGCTGCTGATCTACAACATTTCTGCGGCCACTTCCTACAGTGATGGCTGGATAGCATTTCTCAGGGTGGGCTTCCTGATGGTGACAACAGTGCACCCTCGCCTGTGTAAAGAAATGGCCACTTCCATTGGAAGCCCATGTGACAAGGAGCACCATCTGGAAACTGGGACAGCGTTGTTACTCTATAGGAAGTGCCTGAACAAGGAAGTCCATGGCGGGTTCTCCAGGGATTATATTAATGAAAGCTACAGATTATAAAGCATATACAATGACTTGAACTTGAACTTGAATGTTAAAGCGTAACTTTGGTCATCTTTCCATCTATTAAATCTTCTGTCCTTGTTGTTGTTTTAAGTTTGGATGGTAAAACATTTTTTTTCTGCCAGTAAATCCCTTATACAGCCCACTTCCTGTTTCTTGTCTGGTCATTAGTCTAGGCTTATGACATCATTCACAGCTCTCTCTCTCACTCTTGTGAGAGTTTGCCAGGAAGGGGGGGAGTCATAAGAGGGCTAATGAGAGCTTCAGAGCTGGAGGTGTGCATCTGTGTAAATCCAGGAGGTGAACAGGCAGAAGCTTCAGCTGCCCACAGTTAAAATGGATGCAGCCAGACTCAGTGGAGGGAGATTTCTGCAGCATTTCTGGCAAGTACAACGGAACCTTGGATTACAAGCATAATCCGTTCCAGGAGAATGCTTGTAATCCAAAGCACTCGCATATCAAAGCGAGTTTCCCCATAGAAGTCAATGGAAACGGAGATAATTCATTCCGCATTGACTTCTATTACATGCAATACCACATGTGACCAGAGGTGGGGGGGGGGGCGACACTCGGGGACAGCTCGGCTGAAATCGGAAAGGCTCGGGAACAAAGTATTTCCGTGTTTTTCCGAGTATTTCCGAACGGCTACAAACCGTTCCGAGTCGCAATTAAAAAAAAAATAAAAAAAGTTGCTAGTTATTCAAAAAGCTTGTTAACCACGTTACTCGTAAACCAAGGTTCGACTGTATGGGACCACAGTGTATATATATATATATATATATATATATATATATATATATATATATATATATATATATATATATATATATATATATATATAATATAAAATTATATGCAAAGTGGTTGGAGGGAAGCTTCAGAATAGCAAAGATGTTTTTATTACAAATTATGTGAGCAGACTACAGTTGCTCTTTAAAAAGAGCGTAAAGGTAAATAATAAAAAAAAGTTAAAATAAATAACAAACATGTCTATACTTACCTGCTCTGTGCAATAGACTTGCACAGAGTGGCCCCCGAACCTCCTCTTCCTGGGTCCCTCACCCCCACACTCCTGGCCCCTCCTCTCTGTCCAGTGTCCCTGTGGGAAGCCGCTTCTCATGGGGGGGGCACTCGCTCCTGAGCCCTGCTGCTGCATCCATTGACACAGACAGTGTGGCTTGACCCCACCCCCCATCACTGGTTTTGATTGACAGCAGTGGGAGCCAATTGCACCTGGTGTCCCAGCAAAGCCAGCAAGACCCGGAAGTGAGGGGAGAGAAGAGCTGCAGATGTGCACGGCTCTGGATCGAATGAGGGCTCAGGTAAGTAAAAGGGACGAGGCAGGGGGGATACTGATGCCTAAACATTTTTAATCTTAATGCAAAGAATGCATTAAGGTAAACAAATGTTTAGGCTTTAGAACCGCTTTAATATGTTGATATTTGATTGAGGTCTACTTTAAAGCCCTACCCCAGTAAACATTTAAAAAAAAGATCCCTTGCAGTGGGGCTGGAAGGGATAACTGCTCATTTAGACTAGGGGGGAGGAGGAGCACTTTAGCGTAACTGATCCTTTGCTCCACCAGCAGGTGGCGCGCCCTCAATCTCCAGAGGTGGACTGTCCCTGGGCATCATCGCAATCAGTGGAGGGCTACAGACTCTGAATTGGGTCTGATTACAACAGGAACGTAGTAGACATGTGCAATTCGCTTCGTTCAGAATTCGGGTTTTTTAACGCATTTCGACAAATTCGTTCATTCGGAAATATCAGAATAACCAAAACCCATTTTGGTGAATTTTTCCAAATATTCATAAATTTTAATCTTCAAAAAATTTCGGAAATTTGTAAATTCGAATATATTCAGAAATTCGGGTATTCAAAAATCCTGAGATTCGAAAATACTAGAATTCGGAAATTCAAAAAGCCGAAAATAAGAACAAAAACGCAAAAGAACAAAAAAACTCAAATAAGAACGAAAATCTGAAAGTTCGAAAACCCAAAAATTCGTAAATCTGAAATAACTAATAATAACGTAACTATTGCTAAATATTAAATTATAGGTATTGGAATTTCCTTTTAAATTTGGCTGTTAGTCAATGTAACAAATACGAATTTATCCGAAGTTACAAATTATCCGAAATAACGAATGCTGCATCTAAACAAATGCAACGGAACAAACTGATAATAAATAACAATAATAATAATAAAAAATAAAAAAAAGTATTATTATTCATTCGTTATGTTCCATTTGTTTAGATATGGCATTTGTTATATTGGATAATTCAGAACTTCGGATAAATTTGTATTCGTTATGTTCCCTAACAGCCAAATTTGAAAGGAAATTCCAATACCTATAATTTAATAGTTAGTAATAATTAAGTTATTAAAATTTCCTTTCAAATTTGGCTGTTAGGGAACATAAAGAATACAAATTTTTCCAAAGTTTCGAATTATCCTAAATAATGAATGCCATATCTAAACAAAGGGAACAGAACTAATTAATAATAATAAATAATAAAAAGTTTTTTATTATTCTTATTTATTATTAATTCATTCCGTTCCATTTGTTTAGATGCGGCATTAGTTATTTCGGATGATTTGTAACTTCAGATAAATTAGTATTCGTTACGTTGACTAACAGCCAACTTTGAAAGGAAATTCCAATACCTATAATTTAGTAGTTAGTTATTAGTTGAGAAAAAGGATACCACCGCCCCAGGTAGGTTGGCCGAAATAGAAACTTCTCCTCCAGCTATCAGGAGCCCCAGGTGCTGGCAATGCATGTAGTAACGAAGAAAAAGGGAGAAATATCCTGGACAGTCGCACTTCAAAAGAAATTTTGTCTTTTATTGAAAAATCAGGATCACAGCATACAAGCCACAGCAAAGCGATTCCCTTTTTCTTAGTTATTGGCTATTATTTAGAGTTTTCGGATTTTTGTTCTTTCTAATCTTCGGATTTTCTTTCTTATTTTCGGATTTTCGAATTTCCGGATTTTCGAATTCTCAAATTCTTGAATTTACGAATTTAGATCATAATGAATGACCCGAAAAACAAAAAAAATAACAAACCAAATTTTTCGTCAATGCACATGTCTAGACGATAGACGACTGGAGCATGGGGAAAGAGATGTTGCGTCTAGGGAGAAGTGGAGGATCGGCTAAGTCGATCTTCTTTTCTGTGTCCCCCTAGACCTAAATAAGCAATTAGACGCAACCCAATTTTTTGGATTCCCAGAGTTGCGTTATAACAATCCTAATTATAAACACATAAAATATACTCAAACATAAAATCACGGGGCCCCCTGAAAATATCAAATTAATTTTCAAAAAATACACTACAATCGTACAAGTGGTGCCAGCAGTACAGCCGGCCCTTCTGCCCCCCCCCCCCGCTTTTGAACTAAAGGGGCCTGGTACAGGAGGGCTGGCTGTACTGCCTTATCAGCAGCCCTGAATATACTATTTGGCCATATTTAGGCTGACAATGACATAGCAAGGTTCCCATTGGGTGACGTGCACCGAGGGCTCTGTTGGGATGGCACTGTCTTGAATCTCTTCCTTTCTATTACAGGGAAATTTGACGTTTACTGGAACGATTAGCGGGGACGTCTGTGTTTGGAAGGATCACATACTGTCCCGAATTGTGGCCAAAGCTCATAACGGTCCCGTGTTCACCATGTATACCACGCTGAGGGACGGCCTCATCGTCACTGGTGGGAAGGAGAGACCGTAAGTTCCTCTGCCTAAATGCCACCAGAAATTATAGGAAGATGCACTTATTAGGTCCTTTTATTGGGTTCACCTACCTAGTAGCAAATTTTGATCTTCTTTTGCATTCATAACAAGCTGAATTCTTACCATATGAGTTCATCAAGGTGTGGGAAATGTTCCTTCTAAAGTAGACTTGATAGCCTCAAACCATTCCTGTTGGCCATACATTGACAGGCCACCCCGTCCCATGCATTGTACACTAGACATGTGCACCATCTGTTTTGTTTATTTTTTGTTTTGTTTTTTGGGTCATTCATAATGAATGACCCAAAAAACAAAAGAAAAAAATATCGCCATTCATAAATTAGAAAATTTGAAAGGTAACGAACACAAATTTATCCGAAGTTACAAATTTTCCAAAATAACGAATGCCGCATCTAATCTAGTGGAACGGAAGGAATTAAGAATAAATAACAATAGTAATTAAAAAAAAAAATATTTATTTATTATTATTAATTCGTTACGTTCCATTTGTTTAGATACGGCATTCGGAACTTCGGATAAATTTGTATTCGTTATGTTCCCTAACAGCCAAATTTGAAAGGAAATTCCAATAACGTAACTATTACTAACTATTCGATTATAGATATTGAAATAAATAATAATAATAAAATAATAATAAAATATTATTTTTGTTATTTATTATAATTAGTTAAGTTCCATTTGTTTATATACGGCATTTGTTATTTCTGATAATTCGTAACTTCAGATAAATTTGTGTTCCTTACGTTCACTAACAGCCAAATTCGAAAGGAAATTACAATACCTATAATTTAATAGTTAAGTTATTATTAAATACTTATTATTTCAGATTTTCAAATTTTTGGGTTTTTAGAATTTACGAATTTTCGAATATTCAAATGTATTAATTATTTATGAATATTCAAATTTTCCAACATTCTGAAAAATTTGTTAAACAGGTTTTTCGTTAATTTGGATATTTCTGAATTAACTAATTTGTCGAATTTTGTTAAAAAAAACTAATTCAGAACAAAACTATTTGCACATGTCTATTGTATGCTGCATTCTAGCTATCCACCTACACGCTGGCCTCAGCAAGGAACTGACCTTCTTTAGACCAAGCGGTGTTCCTCCAATCTTCTATCATCACATTTTGGGGGTGTGGCTCGGAGCATCTAGTACAAACATTCACCTGAAATGCTTAAAACATTTATTGGTTATATATGATCATCAGATACATCCAACGTGTTTTAGGATTAAAAAGATTTGCCCTATTTTAGGGCATGACCAATGGTTTATATTAGAAACAGGATAGAGTTAAGCAGAAAGCCTGGACTGAAGCTGAAATGGGGCAACAATGTAAACATGTGCGGTCTGTATCGTTCCGAATCAAAATTCAGATGAAATTCTCGTTATTTGGGAATTCTGAATTTATGAACTACAATAGTAACGAATTTAAATGAATCCAAAATAACGAAACAAAATTCTATCCAAAATTTGAATCAAAAATAAAAAAGTAATTTGAAAGCAAATTTTAAAAAATAAACATATTGCTGGTTTCCTTTTTCTTTTCTTTTTCTTTCTTTTTTTTATATATATTATTTAATATAATATATATATATATATATATATATATATATATATATATATATAATATAAATATATATATATATATATATATATATATATATATATATTTTTTTTTATATATATATATTATTATATATATATATTATAATTGACAATTTTTATTGAAGTTTCATAGTTTTCCAATACAAAAATAGAAAATAAATAGAATAAACACTAACAATGTTACAAAATTCCAAGAGCAATCTGTTTTGACATACATACATTAATACATTTTAAGTGTCATATAGGTGCTCCGGGTCTGGCGCAAAATTCAACTAACCGATAACACATGCACTACTAGAAAATCAGGCAGGTCAGGTATGGAAATAAAATAAAAAATAAAACATTGCGATAGGTTCCTATGGGATGTTTCTCATCGCCTGCAGACCCTATGAAGTAAACCAGATGCTTGCTGAGTTTCTTCAAAGACTATGTGTATTCATGTTAGAATAAAGCCATCTTCTGAAATACAGATTTTGAAAATAGTACAATGAAACAAATAGAATAGAAAATAAAAGAATAGAATAAAATAGAATAGAAAATAAAGGAATAGAAAATAGATTAGAGCAAAATAGAATAGATTAAAAACAGAAAATAGAGTCAAATAGAATAGAAAATAAAAGAACAGAAAGGGATAGAATATATAGGAAAAATTGGATAGATTAGAATAGAATATAACCATCTTCCGAAAGTCGTATTTCAAATAGAATAGAACTAGCTATTTTTCACAATGAATTCTGATCGATTTTGATTGTTTCAATCTAAATTTGATTAGACTACTTCAAATCTATTGAAAAAATTAGATTCCAGACACAACAAATAGCAAAATTAATCTAAACTAAACAAAAAATGTTGTTACAAATGCAACAAAACTAAATTAGTAAGTTAACGAATCGATCCGAAACTAAACACATTTTTTAGTTCTGCACATGTCTACTACATTGTATGTGAACAAACGACAGGACAAGTCAGCCCTAATCCAGCCTTAGGTTTTCTAGAGCATTGTTTCTTAACCAGGGTGCAGCTTGGGTTCCACTGGGATGCCGAAAACATGGGCAGTTTGCCCTCAATCAGAATGTTCTGCCATGGTGTGGGCCAGTCCTCAGCACCATAGCTACCAATAAAGCTCTAGGACCAGCATGCAGGGGTCCCGCACCATGGCAAGGCATCACATTGATCCAGGACAGGCGACATGCAGGGCTGCCCCCAACATTCAGGGTAACTGCTCCAACTCCCACCCTCTGCCAGGCTGGAGTAAGGTAGGACTATGATGGGGGACTTTGATTTAGGGGGGCCTCTAATGAGAATGGTAGTGCTTCTGTTGTAATGAGAGGATTTTATGAAGGTGGGTTCTGATGGGATTGTGCGGGTGGCGTCTCTGCTGTGGTGGTGGGGCATGGGGGGTTCAACTGACATGATAGGATGACCTCTGCTGTGATTTTTGGGGGGGGGACTGTGATGCGATGAGGGCACTGACATGATGGGGGGCCTCTGATATGATGGGGGAGGGCACTGACATGGGGGGGGGCCTTCTGATATGATGGGGCTCACTGACCTGCTGACTTTTGATGTAAAAGGGACTTCTGATGCGATGTCAGTTTTATAAAGATGTTTCTATGCATTTTCCCAGGCACAGGTATCCTGTTGATGGTAAGTAACACTTACATGAAGGGTACCTCAAGATTTTTTCAAGGGTGCCGTGATTGAAAAAAGGCTAGGAAACACTACAATGGACTACTCCATCCTGTTTATAGTAAAAATGATTGTCCAAGCCACTAAGAAAGGGGGGGGGGGGGTGCTTTCCCCTGAAACGTGTTGAATGTATCTGATGCTTGTAACCAAAAAAGGAAGAGAAATGATCGTTTGTATTAGGAATGAGCCCCTAACCACAGGGGATCGCCTGTTGAGCGTTTTTTGTTTTTACTATAGTGATCAGCTGGTTAGCAATCTAGGACCATAACCAGGGCCATACACATTTTAATCATAATCTCACCTCCTAGAGAATGGACTTTCTTCAATAGAACCAACTTCCACTTTCATTGGTCCATCACTATCACACACCTAGCAGATCTTCAAGTTTGGTGATCCAGTGCCCACCACAATCTCATTTTCTGGCTGTTAGATGCAAGGAGAGGAGCCCAGGGTGGTCATCTATTATTTATCCTATTCAAGGTTGGGTGCTCAGAGATGGGCTTCTGCATGTCTTCTGTAAGGGGAGGTTAATGGAGTACAAATGGACTTCTCTCAGCTTGAACCAGTCCAACTGTTCTTCTCTGACCAGTAACGAAACCAGTAAACTCCAGAGACTGCAGAGTGTGCAAATCTGAGGTTAACAGTTCCTGAGTGGCCACATCTATCAACAATCATAACACGGTCAACGTCTCTTTAAATCATGTATTTTCAGATGTTGAAGCCTCTTGACCATGTATGTCTGCATGCTTTAGGTTTCAAGTTGCAGCAACATGGTTAGACGTATCTAAAAAAGTGCCCACCGAAGTCTATTCAAGTATATTTATCTGAAAGCAGGATTCTGAGAGCACCAGAGTAAAGTTCCCCTTCAACAACCAATAAAGTGTTTGTTTTTTCCAGCCTGGAGTAGTTAGTGTAATTAAGCTATTGGGTGGGTGGTTGCTATGGGATGCTACACATTACCATTTCCAAGTCTGACATCATTTTCCAAGGTCCAAGGAAGGTGGGGCAGTGAAGCTGTGGGATCAGGAGCTGAAGAGGTGTCGTGCTTTCAGGCTGGAGACTGGCCAGACAACCGACTGTGTCAGATCAGTATGCAGGGGCAAGGTAAGAGCTTGGTAAAATAAAATATACCTATTTATGTAAATTATTACACCAATTTGACACAGAGAGACTTTAAAAAAAATATGTCTAAGCCAATGGTTCTCAACCATGGGGCCATGGTCCAATTCTGGGCTGCAGCTTCCCTTCTTCTAGGCCTTTAGCCATCTGCACATCCCTTAACCTCCTATATTGCTCCCAAACTCACTCCTAGACTGGCCCATGGTACTCCCAGGTGCTCTGAGGGCCTACAGCCTTCACAGTGACCTCCAACCTCTTACAGTGTTGCCCAGCCTCCCACATTGCCCTCAAGCCAGTTTCACATTCTCTCACCGCCCCCTTAGTGGCACCCTGTCCCATCCAGAGCCTTCCAGCACTTTAATACATGTTTTTGCATTTAACATGTGTGAGCATAATCTTTACTTTTTACCATTGGGGCATGGATTGTTTTGGAAGAATTTACTGGGCCCAGGTTGAGAACCTCTGGTTTAATCCACCATCCTGAGGCCCTGTTTGTACAGATGATACCCACAGTGTCGCCTGCTAGTCCTATCTGGAATTGATGAAGCATTAATTAAATAGTTCTATACAACTGCAGATTATTTTGTCATTTCACCTTGGTGATATGAGATCTCTAAAATGTAAGGACTTACTGGTAATTTATCCTGGTGATCCCATTTCCAGGTTTGGCTGAAGCTGGGCTTTATAGAGAATTATATTATTCCATCACTGATTTATTAGCTATGTACATCTGAAATAGGGTGTAATATGGTGTTATAAGTCTGCCTCTTCACTCCCTGTCCACAGGGGAAGATCCTAGTTGGCACACGCAATGCAGAAATTATCGAGGTGGGAGAGAAGAACGCAGCTTGTAATATTCTCATCAATGGTCACATGGATGGGCCCCTCTGGGGACTGGCCACCCATCCAACTCGGGACTTTTTCCTGTCCGCTGCGGAAGATGGCACTGTACGGCTGTGGGACATTGTGGATAAGGTAGATATAACACAACTTTTATGCAACTTGCATGAGCTGGTCTGTGTTGATATTCAGCTAAAACTTCAAATGTTTGTATATGAGAGCACATGATGCGTGTTGGGGACCCAATGCACCCAGTACTTGTCTTTTTATATTTCCCATGCTAGCTGTACTGTCAGTGCTCTCCATTGGGAAGGAGCAAGTGATGGAGCATCAAAGTTTACAGAGAGGGTTCCTTTGAGGGTGTTAAACCTTTGTGTGTTTTGGGCCATTCCTGTTTTTCAGTCTTGAAGGTGGTAGAAAGGTGTGGCCCCTACTCATACTTACAAATACCAAACCCAACAGAATCCTAGGTACATTGTATGGCCAGAAGGTATGTGAAGACCCTTCAAATGACTTGAGATGTTTCCAGTAGAGGATACTCTTACATCATACAAAGACATTGTAGACAATTGTGCTGTCCCAACTTTGTGGTAACAGTTCGTTGAAGACCCTTTTCTGTCTAGGGATGATTGTACCCCTCTGTGCAAGGCCAGCTCCATAACCACTTGCAGACCATAATATATATATATAATGTGTGTCTGTATGTATGCCATTCCATGAGCATGCGCAATTTTAAAGCATGACGTATATTTTTCCCAAAAAAGTGCTTTTAAAAAACTGCTGTACAAATACAGTGTGACAAAAAATTGCAACAATGGCCATTTTATTCTTTAAGGTCTCTGTTAAAAAAATATATCTATCTATCTATATATATATATATATATATATATATATATATATATATATATATATATATTATAATGTTTGGGGGTTCTACGTAATTTTCTGGCAAAAAAAAAAAGATTTTTACAAAAAGTGCCAGAAAAGGCCTGGTCATGTGGTTTGACCAGGTTGGTTTGGAGGATGTCAAGTGGCCTGCATAGGGCCCTGACCTTAAGAAGTAAAGGTGGAGGCTGTTACAGCTTCAAAGGGAGACCAACTCCAAATAGTGGACATTGCATCCCCTGATATTCCCAACTCCATAATCATAGCTACAGTAGGTGGCAGCGATATTGTGTCAATCTCGCCACTTTTATCGGCAAGATTGACACCCTGCGAGCCCCGTCGCGGGAGCCAGCGTCGAGCTGGCTAGCATCGGGAAAGGTAAAATGTTTCTTTTCCTTTCCCGATAAGCGACAAGCATCGCTGACACTAAGGCTGGGTTCACACTGGTGCGAGGATCCGAATTGGATTCCCGCCAATACCAGGCACTGTATTTGGTATGAATCTTAAGGGAGAACTCCACACCAAATTTTAAATAAAAAACCGGCATTGGTTCCCCCTCCGGAAGCATACCAGACCCTTAGGTCTGGTAGGGATTTTAAGGGGAAGCCCCTACACCGAAAAAAAAAAACGGTGTGGGTGTCCCACCAAAATCCATACCAGACCCATAACCGAGCACGCTAGCCGGTCAGGACAGGGGGTGGGGACGAGCAAGCGCCCCCCTCCCTCCTGAGCCGTACCAGGCCGCGCGTGCCCTCTTCATGGCACCCCAAAGCACTTTGTC
Organism: Lithobates pipiens; assembly: GCF_037356315.1. Lineage (NCBI taxonomy): Eukaryota > Metazoa > Chordata > Amphibia > Anura > Ranidae > Lithobates > Lithobates pipiens. The sequence goes on along the minus strand of NW_027507791.1, from coordinate 19,664,277 downwards.
CCCATGTTGATGAGGACAAGGGCCTCTTCCCGACAACCCTGGCCATTGGTTGTCGGGGTCTGCGGGGGGCTTATGGGAATTCGGGAGCCCCCTTTAATAAGGGGGCCCCCAGATACCGGCCCCCCACCCTATGTGAATGAGTATGGGGTACCATGTACCCCTACCCATTCACCTGGTGAAAAAAGTGTAAATAAAAAACACAACACAAGTTTTTAAAATACTTTTAGACAGCTACGGGGGTCTTCTTCCATCTTGGGGGGTCTTCTCGCCGGACTCCTCCGCTATCTTCTGCTAGCTCTTTTACTAGCGGAGTAGCTGGGCTTTCTTCTTCGTCGTCGCTGCCGCCGTCCGAGGGTCTTCTTCCGACTTAGGGGGTCTTGTCCCCCTCTTTGACAAGAAGGCGGCGGCGGCGACAGAAGACCGGGCCAACACTAGTAAAAGAGCTGGAAGAAGAAAGCGGAGGCCCAGCAAGAAGAACCGAAGAGGGGGACAAGACCCCCGAAGTCGGAAGAAGAGAAGAAGGCGGCGACAGAATACCGGGCCACCGCTAGTAAAAGAACTATAAGAAGATAGCGGAGCGGAGCAAGACCCTCGAAGTCGGAAGAAGACCCACTCGTCCCCACCCCCTGACTGGCCGGCCTCCGTACTTGGATAGGGGTCTGGTATGGATTTTGCGGGGGCCCCCCACGCCGTTTTTTTCGGGGCCTGGTATCAAAGGGCCTGGTATGCCCCTGAAGGCATGCAGGTTTCATTAGTGAGGCCACATTGTCGCTGATCTCTCTCGCTCACTACTATAGGAAAATAAAATTTTCCTATTGCAGCTAGCGCGAGCACCAGCGCGGCGAGATTGCGCTGGTTAGAGAAGCCTGTCGCCGGGAACCAGCGCGACAGGATCGCGCTGAAAACACAATATCGGCGGCACCTACTGTATGTATGGTTTTACAACAGGCAATATGTAAAGGAAAGGAGTGCAGAGGGTATGTTTTGGTTAGGTTTACAATAGGTGCATGTGCCAGGCAGGCACAGCAGTATGCATGTTGCCTTCTTGTTTTGGTGTTGGTAAAGATTTGATAATTTGATTTGTGTTTTGTGTTCCCCACAGAAGATGCTAAACAAGGTGAACCTGGGTCACTCTGCACGTTCTGTCTGCTACAGCCCTGAGGGTGATATGGTGGCCATCGGCATGAAGAACGGAGAGTTTATAATCTTAGTTGTGGCCTCCCTAAAGATCTGGGGCAAGAAGAGAGATCGGAGATCTGCCATTCAGGACATCAGGTGAGGAACATGACTGCTAAGGGCTGCCATGAGGGGTCTGTACAAGCAAAAAGTCACTAGGTGTACAGAACCAAACTGACCCAATGGAGACTGCTAGCCTTGAGCAATCTAGCACACAGCAGCCTAGATAGAAAAATAAAATTAGAACTGTTTATTTTATCATGAGTTTAGTAAATAGAAAGGATGGGACTTTTAAGGTGCCAGAAACGATAAATACATCAAATTAAAAAAATATCAAAATTTATTAAACATAATTAAAATCATCACAATCTCATTGTACAATATTCATGTGATAAAAAGACAGCAGTAACTCCTAGCTCTACATGTTTCGCTATATAGTGGCTTCTTCAGGAAACCATTGAAGAGGACTGCATATTTTTTCACTACAAATTGAAAACAACATATTTACAACATTAATATGTTGTTTTCAATTATTCAAAGTTCCACCCATTCATTTTAATAAATTCTTGCCAATTTAGGGATGTGGGGCCATGTGCTTTCCAACACCCAGCAATGAATAATATATGGTTTATTTTATCATAATGTGAAACTCAAGGAAAAGCGTATGCAGGGGAAACCTTCAGCAGTTTATGGTCAATTTTTTTTCAAGAGATTACACGAGTGCAGAGCAAAATTAAAAATCTTTGATGGCTCCTGACATCACTGCAATGTATTGTTCATCAGTGAGGACTGCAGAGAGGACAAATGTAAATAAAACACTGGCCATGACTGCCCTTCAAGCAAAGTTAAAAGATTATAGTTGTGATTTGGATTGTTACGGTAATTGGATTGTTATGATGATCTCAATGCGTGTGATCTGTACAGATTTAGCCCGGATTCCCACTACTTGGCGGTGGGTTCCGGCGAGAACGCCGTTGATTTCTATGACCTCACCATCGGACCCTCGTTGAACCGTATCAGCTACTGCAAAGACATTCCCAGCTTCGTGCTGCAGATTGACTTCTCCGCAGACAGCCGCTATGTGCAGGTACGAGTGATGTCATCAGCGGCCCGTCCCGCGTGACGTGCAGGGTTCTGACGCTTTGTTATCTGTTAGATCACGTGACCAGTTTCAGAAGCATGGCCAAAATATTGCTTTCTACTGAGGTCTGGTTATTAGACTTTACTTCTTGCCACGCGCCTGCAGTATATTTACTGCGGGGCGGCAAGGGCAGGCTACATGTACATCATCCAGCCTGTTCTGGGTTAGGAGCCCGCCTGCTAACCCGCACTGTCACTGGCTACAGCTGGATTTGTTCAGCAGTGATGTATGGCTGAGATCTACTGATCGGCTGTAGCCCATCTCCGCTCAGAGTCTTGTTTTTAAAAACACACAGGGGCTCTGTACACAGATAAGCGATCTGGCTGTTTCTTCTCCCTGCAAATCAAGGAGAAGAAACAGCCTGATCTGTTAGTAAAGGCAGCAAATATTACACTTGTTAGGCACAAACTTAAAGAGGAGGGCCGGTTAAAATAAAAAAAAAATAAAAAAGTCAGCAGCTGCAAACACTGCAGTTGCTGACTTAATAAACACACTCACCTGTCCAGGGCGCCCGCGATGTCGGCCGCCCGAGGCCGACCCGTCCCTCGGCTCTCGGGTCCCGGCGCCGCCATTCCCTGTAAGGGAAACAGGCAGTGGAGCCTTATGGCTTCACTGCCCGTTTCCTACTGCGCATGCGCGAGTCCCGCAGCTACTGCGCATGCGCGAGTCCCGCAGCGCTTTCCGAATGGGACGCGCTGTGTTCTGGAACACACAGTTCCCAGAACACAGCGCGACTCATTACCCAGAAGACGCCGCGACGAAGACAGAAGACAGAAGATCTCCGCGGAGGAGGAAGAGGAAGATTAGGATAAAGTGCCTAGCAACAGGCATTTCTGGTAAGTAAAAAAAAAAATTTTTTTTCATTTTTTTTTTTTTAGATTTTTTTCTAATTTTTAAAATGTTTTTGTTTTTCAGGGTGGCCCTCCACTTTAACTCCCTAATTGCCCCTAGATGTTAAAACCCTTCACAGCCAGTTTCATTAGTGCAGAGTCAGTGTACAGTATTAGCACAGATTACTGTATTAGTGTCACTGTTGATGTCAGTGTCAGCTAGTATACCTCCCAGAGACGGTCTGTTAGTGCCAGATTTCCCGCTACACTATCACAGTCCCACTATAAATCCCTTATCACTGCCGTTACCAGTATAGCATCATAGCCGTGTAAATTCCAGTATATACCATAGTTTGTAGACGCTCTAACTGTCACATAAACCAATTAATAAACACTTTTTATTAGGAAATTTTTATTTTTACCAGTCTTGCAGCAGAATGCATATTGATCTAAATTTATGAAGAAATTTTATTTTTTTTATTGGATAGGTTTTAAAACAAAGTAGAAAACATAATTAAAAAAAATAAAAATAAGATTTTTTTTGTGTTCATGTAATAAAAAGAAAAATACCACCAAAAGAAAGATCTCTTTATGTGAAAAGTAATTATGCCAATGTCATTTGGGTAGTGTTGCATGACCGTGCAATTGGCAGTTAAAGTATTGCCATGCTGAATAGCAACAAAAATAGCAAAAAATGTGAACCATAGTAAATATTAGGTCATAGGTCAACCATGGTGAATAATAACCACTTAAGGACCGCCCGCCACATATATACTGCAGCAGGGCAGCCCTACTGTGCGAAACGACATACCTAGACCTCATTACGTGTTACGTGTGCGATGTCCACTGGCCACCCACGATTGCTCCTCAGAGAAGCAGAGCAGATCCCCATTCTGACAGGGAAATAAAGAGAGATTGTGTCTTCCTATTGATCAGGAACAGCGATCACTCTATACTCCCAGTCAATCACCTCCCCCTACAGTTAGAAACACCTCCCTAGGGAACACATTTAACCCTTGATCGCCCCCTAGCGTTAACCCCTTCCCTGTGTGTATGATTTATACAGTAATCAGTGGCTATTTGTAGCTCTGATCACTGTAAAAATGTCACTGGTCCCAAAAAAGTGTAAAAAAAAACGTCCGATCTGTGCACAGCAGTCCCATTAAAAATTGCTGATCACCACCATTACTAGTAAAAAAAAAAAAAAAATGCCATACATTTTTTCCCTATTTTGTAGATGCTATAACTTTTGCGCAAACCAATCAATATACGCTTATTGCATTTTTATTTATTTATTTTTTTTACCAAAAATATGTAGAATGCATATTGCCCACCTAAACTGATGAAGAACTTGTTTTTTTTTACATTTTTGGGGGGGATATTTATTATAGAAAAAATGTAAAAATATATATATATTTTTTTTCAAAATTGTCGGACCTTTTTTAGTTATAGCGCAAAAAATAAAAGCTACAGAAGGGGGCTCAAATACCACCAAAAGAAAGCTCTATTTACGGGGGAAAAGAAGACATACATTTTGTTTGGGTATAGATTGGACTTGTGTCTTTTTTTGAACCTCGCCTACTATGTAACGGTGCACGACTGCACAATTGTCCGTTAAAGTGACGCATTGCCGTATCGCAAAAAATGGCCTGGTCATTAGGGGGGTAAAGCCTTCTAGTCCTTAAGAGTTAAGTATGTACACTATATGGCCTAAGGTTAGTGTTCTCCTGACCGTTGCACCTTTTATGAGCCTGTAGGACAGCGGCCTCCAGCTGGCGGCCCTCCAGCTGTTGCGAAACCACAAGTCTCATGAGGCATTGCAAGGCTGACCGTTCCAAGCATGACTCTCACAGGCACAATGGGACTTGTAGTTTCGCAACAGCTGGAGGGCCACCAGTTTGAGATCCCTCCAAAACCATGGCCATTAATGTGGGAGTTGCCCCATTTGAGCCTCCACTCTTCTGCGAAGGTTTTCCATAAGAATTTGTAGGGTGTGGAACTTGTGTAATGCTACATCCTGTGCAGGTCTCCACCGGGTGTTACAAGAGGCTGGTCTATGAAGTGCCTTCAGGAAAACTCCTCTCGGAACAAGCTGTGATTGACCGCATCACCTGGGCTACCTGGACCAGGTGAGTAAATGAAGAGAGTGAATGCACTGTGTTCCATTAAAGTAGGTGTAAACCCCACCTGGGTGACATTTTAGTTAGCTCTGTGGACTGTGTATCATAAATAATCGGAATGTTTTTTTTGTTTTTTACGAAGATCCTAATTGACATCCTTTGCTGCATCTCAGCTCTGCTGATCTTCTGTAGCCACCTCCTGTCTACATGGTTTCCAGCAATGGCTGCCTGGAATTTCTCAAAATGGGTTTCTTGATGGTGACAACTGCGTAATGTGTGATCAAACAGACAAACTTATGCCGCGTACACACGAGCGGATTGTATGGCGTACTTAGTCCGTCATACAATCCGACGGACAATCCGTCGTAGTTTCCACTGGATGGACTTGACCACACACGGATACACAAACAGTCCGTCGAAAGCTTGCGCGATGACGTGTACAGCACGTACGACGGGACTAGAAATATGAAGTCCAAGACACAGCAAAGCACCCTTCCGCCGTGTAAATCCTTTCTGGGCATGCGCCATTCTTAGTCCGTCGAACTAGCATACTGACGAGCGGATTGTCCGCTGAAACCAAAGTACGACGGACAGATTTTTGGAAAATCCGAAATTCTTAGCACTCCGGACTGCACGCTGAAAAAGTTAGCTGAAGCCCACACGAGCGTATTGTCCGCTGAAATGTGTTTCAACGGACTAAGTACGTCAAACAGTTTGACCGTGTGTACGCGGCATAAGTCTCCATTGGAAGCCCCTGAGATAGGGTGACAACACAGGGCCACAGTTGAGAGACCTGGACTGAGCGTTGTCCCCTTATTATAAGAAGTGCCTGAACAAGGACCTTCATGGCAGGGATTATTTAACAAAAGCTGCGAAATTCAAAAAATAGAAAACAATTTTTGAAATATTAACATTGTAAAGCTTATATGAATTTTTTTAGTGATTGGGTTAACATCTACTTTTAACAGCCTGCCAACAAGGTTGAATTAAAATTGCTTGGTAGCATCGAAAAAGCAACTGTGCCACCACGGGCAACTGATTGGTTGAATTAAAAATATAGATAAGCGTGATAAATATCTGTGGGTGTCACGTCTGTTTTATTTCCTCCAAATCGTCCCCAAGAGGGGCCCCATCAATATCTTCTCCCCAAGTTGTTTGAACTGTGCAGGAGCCTCCTAAAATTAGAGTTTTGTAATGAAATACCTTAGAAGGGTAGCCCACTGAAAACAGATCCCACAGTGTTGTGCGGTGTAACTCTTCAGCATCCGCTAGTTTCTTCTATCTTCCCTATTATACAGAAAATAGCAGAAGGGGTATTGTAGTAGGAGATGTGAGGAATAGTGAGCAGTAGACATGTGCAATTTGTTTATTTCCGAATTTGACAATTTCCGAAATTTGAATTAAAATCGGAACTTTCAAAAGAATGAAAATCTGAAAATTAGAAAAAAAAACTAAATAATAACTAACTAATAATAAATATAAAATTATAGCTATTTGAATTTCCTTTCAAATTTGGCTGTTAGCAAACGTAACATGTACGACTTTATCCGAAGTTACGAATTATCTGAAATAACGAATGCCGTATGTAATCGAATGGAACGTAATGATCTAATAATACTAAATAATAATAATAAATCCTTTTTTATTATAATTATTTATTATTAATTTGTTCCATTCCATTTGTTTAGATGCAGCCTTCATTATTTCAGATACTGTATTTATTGGCATATAACACTCACTTTTTCACCATGAAAATCGGGTGCAAATAGCGTGTGCGTGTTATACGCCAATACAAAAAATTTAGTTTTTCCTGAAACTTCCCTCTTAAAATGAATGTGCGTGTTATACGCCGATAAATACGGTAATTCGTAACGTCAGATAAATTTGTATTCTCGTTACGTTCACAAATGGGCAAATTTGAAAGGAAATTCCAATACCTATAATGTAATAGTTAGTTGTTATTATTTCAATTTCAATATTCATTTTTCGCAGTTCTGAATTTTTGAATTCCGAAAATTTGGAAATTCTGAATTCGAAATTCGGATTTTCCAATTTCCGAAAAAAAAGCAAAAAAACGAATGGAACGAAAATGAATACATTTTTTGTCAGTGCACATGTCTAGTGAGCAGGCGCAGATCCAGAAATTATGGTAGGTATCAGTGACGGTGTCCTATCATATACTGTCCCCCATCGGATAGTGTCCGCTGTGTACTACGCATGCGCAGTACATGGCACACACAGATTCCGAAAATAGCCGAGGATGAACGGCGCTTGGGCCGTGAGTCCAGGTTCTATCCCCACCATCCAAGTGGACATAGAGTTGGAATATAAAAGAGCCGCGCGCAGAGAGGCCGAACCCGAAGCGTGGCGAGCGATGCGAGGGGCCCTCTAATTTTCCCAACCCTATGTCCGCTTGGATGGTGGGGCTACCGTCTCCACTCACGGCGCAGGCACCGTTCATCTTTGGAGATTTTTCAAAGCTTTGTCTGCTCCGTACTGCGGGGCGGACACTATATGATGGCAGGACACTATCTGCCAGAACACCGGGACAACGTCATCCAGTGCCCAGGGCGAAGATGCCAAACTGCATCCCCCACTCTTCATGATGTGAAAGCTTAGGGGAACCTTAGCAGTCTCTCGCTTGTCAAAAACGCTGTGCAGCTCCGTTTTAACACTGGACTGGACTGGACATGGTTGTTTTGATGGCTCTCTCCTGGACACTTCTCCAGTCGGTGGTATGGGCTGTGCTCTCTCCCCCCCTCCTCCTTCCTGCTACTGTGTGTGTCTGTGAACAGGAAGGAGGCAAGGGAGCGAGAACACAGCCCACACCACGTTCCGGCTGTCTCCTCATTGCTCCCAGCGCTGGGCTGACAGGAGTAGTAATGCCGTTGTCACTACTCCTGTCAGCCTTGTAACAGAAGGAAAGTGCCCCTATTCCTACAGTAAACCATTGCGCCCAGGGCAGCTGTCCCTCCCACCCATCCCTTGTCCTGGCTCTGGCCCTGATAGGGAGTAGGGCTGGGGAAAAAATTTATTTAAATCTTGAATCGAGTTGAGAGGTCAAATCGATTCAAAATTTCAGCAAGTAAATTTTTTTAGATTTTTTTTTTTCACCAGGAAAAAAAAACTAGATTCACAATCCAAATCAAGTTTTTTTTGTTGTTTTTTTTTATGGACACAGCGCTGGTCCTGAGGTGCTGCGGGCAGGAGTATTTAGGCGAGGTCGCAGCTTTGGCCTAGTCCGCAAGGCCGGATGACTAAAAACTCCTGCCCGCAGCTCCTCAGGACCGGCGTGGTGTCCATAAAAAAAAAAACCCAAAAAAACTTGATTTGGATTGTGAATCTAGTTTTTTTTTTTTTTTAAATCGCCCAGTTCTAGTAGGGAGCAACACTGATGAAGTACCCACAAGATAACCTAGATGCCCATCAAATTTCATTGTATAATGCCAGACAAAATTTTTCTAGGTCACTTATCTATTAGAATACTCTTTTCTTTTTTTTTTTTTTAAATGACCAAAGTTGCTTCCTAATTATTTCATGCCCAGATGCATTATCCTGGGTACTGAAGCCAAAGTTTGCACAGTGGATGCTCCAGGATTCTCTGCAGCAATAGTTTCAGAAAAAATAAAACCATTTCTTTTTAACTTGCCATAAAATCTTGAGCTTATTGAGGAACACAGGAATTCAGATACAGCTGGGGTGAGCTATCCAGATGGTCACTATGGACCAAGAAGACCCATCAGTCTCTCAGGATGAATGGTGGCCTCCTTCCGCTGCCCCGGGGGGAAATCTGCTGGAAGATCTATGTCCTGTGGTTATCAAGTCCCATAATGGTCTTTGTATGTACTCTATCCCCAACAGGGGGTATCTGCAGCAGGTTTCCAATGTGTACAGTCTGCTAACAAACCACAGCAGCACTGAGCCATCCAGCAATGGTTTCTTCCAGATATGCAGGAATCAATTGGCCGGTTTAGCTGTAACTGGCCAAATTTAATTTCATCTATGGACTGGCTGGGTGTAGCGACATCCATCCATCCATCCATCCATCAACCAATCAGTTTTTTTTGCCCAATCACTGTACTTAGTGTTGATGGGGGGAATCTCTCCTGCAAGTGCTATTGTATTCTGCTGGTGGGGAGCCTTCCCCACTGGCTGTGTGGGGAATCGAGCAATGTATGACCTGCCTAAGGAAGACCATTGAGTGTAGAGTAGCACTCACAGCTAAGGAACCAGGCCACCACCAGTCACGTCCCAAACCTTTCCAAAAAAAAATAAGGTCTTACACCACTTAGGTGATGTCCAGTGAAGTCTAGGTCACAAAGTTGAATCACAGTGCGGTACCCTGAGCTATGGGGACACCCCTACAAGTAGAAGCCCCTCTCTCCCCAGAGATGGGGGAAAGACAGCACCCCATTCACCCTCAGAGATTGATGGGTTGCGCTGGGGACCTCTTAGTCCATAGAGACCACCTGGATGTCTTAACCCGTTTTCGAAATACCCATTTCTCTCAATAGGCTAGCAATTGTTCAGTAGGCCTGCTTTGTATAAAATGTTTTCATCACTAGGAAGAACTATCCGTATCTTGCAGCGTCCTAGGTGATGAAGTACTAGGAATCTGGTCCAGACACAACGATAAATCGGATGTGACGTGCGCATGCGTCTCTCACTCAGGGATCAGCCTGGTTACGGGCGATGACTTTGGAATGGTCAAGTTATTTGACTTCCCCTGTCCAGAAAAGTTTGTAAGTATGGCTTTTGTGGTTGACATGCTTTGGTGGGGGTTAAAAAACTGAAAATGTATGTGACTGTCCAATGGTGTTTTCCATTATATCGAGAAAGGCGGGGGGGGGGGGGGGGATTGCTCACAAGCTGGTGCTGCCGCTGGACGAGTTGAGGAAAAATTTACTATGGGGGTTTACTAAAGGCAAATCCACTTTGCACTACAAGTGCAGTCGCTGTAGATCTGAGGGGGACATGCAAGAAAAATAAAAAAAACATTTTAGCTTGCACGATTGGATAATAAAATCAGCAGAGCTTCCCCTCAGATCTGAAGCGACTGCACCTCCAGGTACACTTTCAGTTCAGAGTGGATTTGTCTTTAATAAAGCAACTCCATAGTCTTCTGGAGCGCCTCTGAACATGGGCAGATGCTTGTCAGTAGGGTACCTGTCCATCTGTAGCCAACCTAATTCCATGCAATTGAACTACAATCCAAACAACCTGTAAAGTGAGAGAGCTCATGCCATCACCTTTTTTTCACAGGCAAAACATAAGCGTTTCCTGGGGCACTCCGCCCATGTGACCAACATCCGATTCACCAGCGGTGACCGCTACGTGGTTAGTGCAGGAGGAGATGACTGCAGGTAAGATTGGCGTACTGACAGCAACAACACTTGGTGGTAACATGTCCTTGTTTGTTAATGGAGAATGCTTAGATGCTGACCTGGCTTTATATTGATCTGTAACATAACTCCTCATTGTTCATGCACAGTTTTACTTTAATGTTAAGTCTGTGGACACCAGACCATCAAATCTACCACTATATGACCAAAATTACATAGACCCGCCCTCCAAATGATTGTGTTGGGGTTGACTCAAGAATACTGTTAACACTACAGCATACAAAGACTTTTTAGACCATTATGCTCTTCCAATCTTCTGTTAAAGCGGCGGTCCACCCACCGCTGCAGCTGCTGACTTTTAACAATCGTACACTTACCTGTCCTGGAGTCCAGTGATGTCAGCACCGCAGCTGATGTTTCCATCAGCTGTCGGGTGCTGCCGCCTCCATTTCATGTAAGGGAACCGGCAGTGAAGCCTTACAGCTTCACAACGGGAACCCTACTGCGCATGCACGATGCCTTGCTCCTCACTTTTACTAGCCCGGTGGCTGGGGGAGGAGGAGGGAGCCCGGGCGGTGACATCGATACCTGTGGCTGAGGCTCCCGGAAGTGGGAACAGGATACCTGTGAAAGACAGGTATCCTGCCCGACCCCCCCAAAAGGTGCCCAGTGTGGCACCAGAGGGGGAGAGGAGTACAACATGTGGAAGTACCACTTTTGGGTGGAACTCCGCTTTAAGTGAAGACCCTTTTCTGTTTTGGCATGAATGTACCCCTGTGTACAAAGCCAGCTCCATAAAGGCATGGTGTGACCAGTGTGGTGTGGAGGAACTCAAGTGTCCTGCACAGAGCCCTGACCTCAACCCTACTGAACACCAGGTCTTCTCATCCAATACCAGACCTCACAAATGAGAAGCAATTCCCACAGACCCTCCAAAATTTTTGGGAACTCCATTCCAGAAATGTGAAGGTTGTTACAGCTACAGGTGATATCGGATGCCCAAATACTTATTTGCGTACTATGTAGAGTGGGCCCATTGGTTGTATTCACCTGGATCTAAATTCCTGTTATGTTTCTGACCCTTCGATCCCCCCCCCCCGCATCGCTGGACCTTGGGAGAGGTAAGTGTCAGATTATAAAAAGTCAGCAGCTGCAGTATTTGTAGCTGCTGACTTTAATGGAAACTCCTCTTTAAGCGAATTTACGTACCAGTAGCTTGCATTTACTGTATACTTACTTTCTTTTTTGTATTTTATCAAAATTTGAACTTTGATTACCCCATTTATCGGCATATAACACACTTTTTTTCCCCCTGAAAATAGAGGGCAAACAGTGCCTGTGTGTTATAAGCCAATAAAACATTTTTTTTTTTTTTTTACCAACGGGCGGTCCACATTGAGGGGGGGGTTGGTGTGTCAGGCCAGCTGCCACACCTCTTCTGGCTTGGGGACAGCACAGGCTAAAGTTAGGAAACCATCACTGCCAGCTCCTTTCTAATATGCCACTCCTTTTGTGTCAGTGTCATTGTAAAACTAAGCCTCTAAATACCTCATTAGACCTGTTCTTTATGGCCACTCTACTCCTCCGAGTGTTGCTTTAGATTGGAGGAGGAGAGCGGTCACATGACCATTTAGGAAACGTCAGAGGAGAGCAGTCATGTGACCGGGTAGCATGAAATAACAACATAATGAGGTATTTAGAGGTTTCTATTTACAATGAGAGTGACACAGGTGGAGCAGTGTATGAGAAGGGTCTGGCAGTGATTTTTTTTTTTCTTGTATGCTGGCAATGTTGTCCCAGGAGCTGGGGCAGGGGCTGTGGAACGTTTTTTTATTTTTATTTTTTTTTCCCCCTGAAACTTCCCTCTTAAAATTAGGGTGCATGTTATACACTGATACAGTGTGTGTGTGTGTGTGTGTGTGTGTGTGTGTGTGTGTGTGTATATGTATATATATATATATATATATATATATATAAATATAGTTGTTACAGCCATAAAGAACTACTCCATATTAACGGTCCATGGTTTTGGAATTGGATAGCCAACAAGATCATACGTGATGGTTAGGTGTCCACACTTTTGACCATATAGTGTAGATTGCATTATCTGTCTTCAGCCCCCCCCCCCTTTTTTTTTTTTTCTTATGATGCTTCCCTTCACGATTAATATAGGGGGACAAAAACAGGTCTGTGTGTACAGCGGGTGAATTGAATTTGGGATAATTCCCTGGTTGTGTTTATTTGCTGTTTCTAATCGGACTAAAAAGTCATGCCCAATGAGAAGCATAATATATAGCCACACCCACCATCTCCCTGATGGGGGGGCCTCAGTGCTTTACTTTGCCCAGGGGCCCGTGCTGCTATTAAGATGGCACTGCCTGGCTCCCACCCCTAGCAGCCAATCTTCCTAGGTGACAATGAAATGTCCCTGCTGCCTCAGCCTACTGAGATTTCAAGTAACATATCCCAGGAGGCTGAAGGAATAGAGACTCGCTGCCATCATCATCGGAGGCCAGCAAATATCTGGACCCAAAAGAGGCAGCTGGCTTCCAAAGTAGGTAGCAGGGCAGGATCTGGGCTGCTGCACCTACTCATGGGATCAATCGCAGCAGGACAACTCTGGATCCGCTCTGCAGGTGAGAATCAGAATCCATGACAACACTACATAACAGGTAGGTGGTGCTTAACCAATTGCTTCCCAGGCCTATTCTTTTGCTAGAAAATTGATTAATTAAAAGATGATGTTACATGGAGTAAATAGATACCAAACATGTCAGGCTTTAAAATTGCGCACGATAATGGAAACTTGACAAATTACTTCAACTTTAACGTGCTAACCACCTAACTGTAAATATGCCATATAATTTTGCCATTAAATACCAGGATTATGGCTGGCGCTAGATGCCATAAACCCTGGTACTTTTTTTTTTTTTACAATAGGTGGCCAGCTTTCTGATAAGTGATACCAGCAGCAGATTCGCTGCAAGATCACTTTTAGAAGCTGCAGGAGAGGTGCCTCCCTCCCACCACTTGCCGATCTGCGAGCCTGGGAACCATCCAGCGTCGGCAGGGATTTTCCATAGCGATAAGCGATGGCCACTGCTCAGCTCTATGCCCTTGGAGGACCGAAGCAACGTGGACGTCACTTCCAGTTCTCGGGCCATATCAACGTGATTGTTTTGTTTTTCTTCTTAAAGCAAAAGCTTAATTTTTTTTAATCTTTTGCTTTTAAAGGGTAGAGGAGAGATTTCAGGTCTTTTGAACCCCAGATCTCTCCACAAAAAGGACGCGTCTTGCTGTTTTAGCAAGGGATATTTACATTCCTTCTGATTAAAAAAAATAAAAAAGTTATTTTTTATTTTTTTTAAACGGGACAGTGTAAATAATATATGGGCAGTAGTGAACTCACACATAGGTCATGCCCATATAAGTAAACAGTGTTTGCACCACATACGGGTTATTTACAAAAGGCAAATCCACTTTGCACTACAAGTGCAAACTACACTTGAAATTGCACTTGGAAGTGCAGTTGCTGCAAGTCTGAGGGGAAGCTCTGTTGATTTTATTATCCAATCATGTGCGGTTTATTTTCCTTGCATGTCCCCCTCGGCTCTACAGTGACTGCAGTTCCAAGTGCAAAGTGGATTTGCCTTTAGTAAATAACCCCCAGAGTGAAGCATCACCATGAACGTCTGAGCGAGAGCAATATTTCTAGCACTAGACCTCCTCTGTAACTCTAAACTGATAACCTGTAGACATTTTTAAAGTATTGCCTATGGAGATTTTTTTTTTTTTTAAGTACTGAAGTTTGTCGCCATTCCACGAGTGTGCATATTTTTAAAGCATGATATGTTAGGTATCTATTTACTCGGCGTAACATCTTTCACATTATGGAAAAAAAAAATGGGGTGGGTATTTTTTTTTTTTTTTTTTTTAATTCATTCGTTAAAAAGTGTATTTATTTCCCAAAAAAATTGTGTTTGAAAGACCGCTGCACAAATACAATGCGACATAAAATATGGCAACGATCACCCCCTGTAAAACGTTTTCCATCGGTTGCCCAGCCGCTCACGTTACTTTTACATGAAAGGGAATCGCTGACTTTAAGTAAAAAAAAATATATATGATACTGGGATCTCGGTTGTAGCCTCAACCCTGATCCCGGTATAACTGCTTCCCTATACTATGGCATGTAGGGGAAGCACTTAAAAAGAGGAGGTCCAGCCTGGGTGAAAAAAAAACAAAAAAACACAAGTCAGCAGCTACAAGTACTGTAGCTGCTGACTTTTAATATTAATGCATTTACCTGTGCAGGGAGCCCACAGTGTCGGCACCCCAGCCAATCATCAGATCGACTCCTGGGTGCTGCCACCACCATTCCTGGGAACCAGGCAGTGAAGTCTTTTGGCTTCACTGCTGGTTCCCTACTGCACATGTGGGTTGTGTGCAGCCGTTTCTTGGTCAGGCGGCAGGGGCGCCATACTTCTGGGCATTGGGGGTCGCGGCCCATCTCCCAGAAGTGGGGATAGGGAACCTGTCAAAAACGGGTCCCCCTGCTCCTCTGAAAAGTGCCAAAAGGTGGGGGAGGAAGCATACAAGCAGAGGTTCCACTTTTGACTGGAACTCTGCTTTAACGGAAAAAAAAAAAAAAGGAGCAAGTTCCTCTTATGACTTTAGAGTTCTGTTTAGTAAGATTTGCAGGTTCAAACGCACAATATTTTTTCCTAACAAAACTGTCTTTTCTTTGCTTTAGCTTATTTGTATGGAAATGTGTCCACATGCCGCACTGAAGACAACAGAGCGCCTGCGCAATTGCCCACCCAGAGTGTACGAGAGCCGTTCCTCTCTCTAAGCCTGCTGGGTAGCCGAGCGGCTGTGGATCTGCAGAGCAGCTGCACTGAAGAGATCTAGGAGGCAAGATGGCATGAAGCGGACAGAGACCGATGCGTGACAGGAGCCACGTTGTTGCAGAGAAAAGCATGCATTACAGCCACGGGGGCCCGTTTGGCTCTAAGATTGAATTGCTGGAATGTTAAGCAGGCACCTCCTAACCTCTGCGTTGTTATGATCTCAGTGTACCAGTAAAAGGGGGACGATGAGTCCGACTACCAGCTGGACAGATGTGGAGAAGTGAAAAAAAATACCAGCATCTCTGAGGTCCATGTCGCAAGGAGGAAGGCGGTGCTGACACTGGCAGGGATGAGCCGGGCCGTACCACCAGAGGATGACCGACTCGCTGCATTCGCTGTGCCAGCCCCGGGATGCGGCTCACTTTAAGCGAGTGCCTTCCCTACACTCCCAAAGCCTGACATCTCCAGTCTTTATTTTTGCCTTGTTCGGTCCCTTCCACGCTGAGGTTGCCATATTGTATGTGCTGCTTGTTTCTTTATGAAGACGTTTATTCAGTCTGTTGAGCTGTGTATTTAACCTCTTCGCTGCTAGAAGGGGCCTGTAACTCATATTGGGGTTATTAGAGGGACTATGCGTGCATTTATTCCTGAGACATAAATATAATTTCTTACAAGATATTTCCTTGTCACCTTGTGCTTTTATTGTGTTTCAGAAGCCAAAATGTTATATATTTATTTTTCTTGCCAGCTGTCACTCATTATGGCAATCTCCCTTCACTTCCTGTAGCCTCAACAGAAAGTGAGAGGACATCTTTCAAATGCAAGAGAAATTCCCTTCTTAGATTGGTTGTTGGAACCAGTGTCTCCAAATATTTCTCCTCTATTCCCGTTCTGGTTGCAACTCGATTTTTGGATTACCTTCACTTTCAATCCTGTGGGCGATTGATGATCAGGAAACATTGGCAGGCAGCAGGCTCCTTTCACACTTGTATGACTGCTAAGTTGTGCCGACTCTGGAATGTAACTTGGGCACGGCTTTGACCACTGATAATGGACAATTTTTGCATTGTATAACATTCAGATAGGACTTTGATACAACTTGGAGGAACATATACTTTAATGTTAACCCTCAAAAGTATGAAAGTCAGACCAAAGTGGTGCAGGAACTACTTTGAAGCTGCTGCAACTTTAAGTCGCAAAAATGAATGGTTATCATTGGAAAACATGGGGAACGACTTGTCATGTGACTTTGTCCAAAGTTGCATGACAAGTCGCATAAGTCATAGTGGTGAATGGACCATCTGATTATGTCCACCTGAAAAACTGGCAGGTAGACCTGATCAGAACGGTCGTGTGAAAGGGGCCTAACCATACTTGGCTGATGCCGCTGGAAATCGGTAAAGTGGTCAATGCTACTAATATATATATATATATATATATATTTTTTTTTTTTTTTTTTTTTAAAGCTCTTGGGGGGGGAAGCATCCTGAAGATGAGCATTAAGTACTCTGCCACACCCCCCAAGTGCAGTGAGATTAACTTTGATAGTCAATACAGACTATAGTTTAATATAGGCATCCAGGTACACTCCACCTCGTTTATCAGAATGTCATAAGAAAGAATCTGCATCACCCTAGAGCAGCCGTGGAGACTGCAGCTGTCATTCTCCTATTACCAGCCCCCCCCGATGCCACTCCGGCTGCTTCAGGCCAACACCCTGCAAACAAGAGAAATTCCCTGCTGGTGCAGGAAGAACTGTACAAAAGCAGATTTAGAAATGAAAAATATATTTGTGCAAAAACCAAAAGCACGGCTTCTTGCAAAACAACTAAAATGTGTCCAGGTGATCATGTACACAAAAACAGTTTATAAAAGCAAATTACACCCCAAAACCTTCACAGGTAACAAATCAGAGTCTTTGCTTCCTCAAATATAAATAAAAAAAAAAGTCTAAAATACATAAAAAAGGGAAACATTTGACCATCGCCATTCAGAGCGGCTTTGCTGGTGGAGGGATAGAGGGCAATGTCACAGCTTCCAGGGTGGGGGGGTTGAGTCCAGTAACATCAATCGCTGCTGAAAGACAAGGTAGAAATTCACAGCATTAGATGGCACTGTGTTACACCAATAGATCAAAGTGCGTGTGTGTTTCATTTTATATAGAGATAGATAGAGATATCTTATCTATCTATCTATCTATTACATATGCAGTGGGGTCGGAAAGTATTCAGACCCCCTTACATTTTTCACTCTCTTTTATATTGCAGCCATTTGCTAAAATCATTTAAGTTCATTTTTTCCTCATTAATGTACACACAGCACGCCATATTGACAGAAAAACACAGAATTGTTGACATTTTTGCAGATTTATTAAAAAATAAAAACTGAAATATCACATGGTCCTAAGTATTCAGACCCTTTGCTCAGTATTTAGTAGAAGCCCATTTTGATCCAATACAGCCATGAGTCTTTTTGGGAAAGATGCAACATATTTTTCACACCTGGATTTGGGATCCTCTGCCATTCCTCTTTGCAGATACTCTCCAGTTCTGTCAGGTTGGATGGTAAATGTTGGTGGACAGACATTTTTAGGTCTCTCCACAGATGCTCAATTGCGTTTAAATCAGGGCTCTGGCTGGGCCATGCAAGAACAGTCACGGAGTTGTTATGAAGCCACTCCTTTGTTATTTTAGCTGTGTGCTTAGGGTCATTGTCTTGTTGGAAGGTAAACATTCGGCCCAGTCTGAGGTCCTGAGCACTCTGGAGAAGCTTTTCATCCAGGATATCCCTGTACTTGGCCGCATTCATCTTTCCCTTGATTGCAACCAGTCCTGTCCCTGCAGCTGAAAAACACCCCCACAGCATGATGCTGTCACCACCATGCTTCACTGTTGGGACTATACTTGACAAGTGATGAGCAGTGCCTGGTTTTCTCCACACATACCGCTTAGAATTTAGGCCAAACAGTTCTATCTTGGTCTCATCAGACCAAAGAATATTATTTCTGATAATCTTGGAGTCCTTCAGGTGTTTTTATTTTTAGCAAACTCCATACAGGCTTTTGTGTGTCTTGCACTGAAGAGAGGCTTCCGTCGGGCCACTCTGCCATAAAGCCCCGACTGGTAGAGGGCTGCAGTGATGGTTGACCATCTACAACTTTCTCCCATCTCCTGACTGCATCTCTGGAGCTCAGCCACAGTGATCTTTGGGTTCTTCTTTACCTCTCTTACCAAAGCTCTTCTCCCCCCAAAAGCTCAGTTTGGCCAGACGGCCAGCTCTAGGAAGTGTTCTGGTCGTCCCAAACGTCTTCTATTTAAGGATTATGGAGGCCACTGTGCTCTTAGGAACCTTAAGTGCAGCAGATTTTTTTTTAACCTTGGCCAGACCTGTGCCTTGCCACAATTCTGTCTCTGAGCTCTTCAGGCAGTTCCTTTGACCTCATGATTCTCATTTGCTCTGACATGCACTGTGAGCTGTAAGGTCTTATATAGACAGATTTGTGGCTTTCCTAATCAAGTCCAATCAGTATAATCAAACACAACTGGACTCAAATGAAGGTGTAGAACCATCTCAAGGATGATCAGAAGAAATGGACAGCAGCTGAATTAAATATGAGTGTCACAGCAAAGGGTCTGAATACTTAGGACCATGTGATATTTCAGTTTTTCTTTTTTAATAAATCTGCAAAAATGTCAACAATTCTGTGTTTTTCTGTCAATATGGGGTGATGTGTACATTAATGAGGAAAAAAAAAAAGAACTTAAATGATTTTAGCAAATGGATGCAATATAATAAAGTGAAAAATTTAAGGGGGTCTGACTAGATCTACAGTGGAGGCGGAAAGTATAATTTTTTTTCCCCTCAGAGAATAGGTGCAGGAGCTCCCGCCCCCTACCCACCTCTGGGCACTGTCTCTAGGCTCCATCCCCTTCCCACCTCCCAGTACCGCTCCTTTTAGAGGATATAGAACCAAGTATCATTTTGTGCTACTAAGTAATTTGTACAAATTTAACAGACCCCCCCCCCACCCACAGCGACAATAGATGCCCCACACAACAGATGGATCGATTGATCTCTCTCTGTGCAACAACAGATCAGCCAGCATCAATAGATCCCTCCCAGCAATAATGGATCCCCCACCCATACAACAGACCCTCAGCAGCAATACTCCCCTTTCTGAACAGATCCCCACTAGTAATATATGAGCCTCCAGCACATCTTGCCATAAAATACTTTGATTGCTGGAGGTGCTGAAACAGCGTTGCCACACACACACACACACACACACACACACACACACACACACACACACACACACAAAAAAGCCCTGCTTGCGCACACACACACACACACACGCACACACACACACACACACACACACACACACACACACACACACACCAAAAACGATCATGTTATTTATAACTGAAGTTTAATCAACTTATAATTTGCCTTCCCTGTTTTCTTCCTTTCCCTCTCAGCAACATGCTAAGTTATTACATAAACCTTTCCATTTTCATTACATCATTTTAGACTCAGTAGATCCATCACTGGGGTCTGTGCTTCTCTATGCAATGCTGGCGGGCGAGACCAGGAAGGCGCTTCCTGAAAAGACCACAATCCCGGCCTCAAAACTCCTCCCAATAGCCCTGATGCAAACAGTGACCCGACTATTGGAAAGAGGCAAATATGAAGTGGGGGTAAGCCGGTCTGGAGGAGTGCTTGCTACGAGGCAGATTGTAATTTTATACAGACCGCTCTAAGTAATGTCCACATGTGGCGCTCAAACGCCATAACTGAAAGAGGTGAAATCCAATGAATGAAAGGGGGGGCAGGACAGAAACACAGTCAGGCTCTGTTCACACATAGGCGTTTTGGATCGCTGGTGGAATTGTCACGATTCTGCCCGCGATTTCAAAACGCACTGTTAAATTGTCAAATCACACATCAGTGTGTTCAGGTTGCTTTCATTTCAAGGGGACCTAAAATCGCACAAACCAAAAAGTTATGGAACTTCTTTTGAGCGACGCGGCTTGCACCATTTCAGCACAATTAAAAAACACCTGTGTGGGTGAATGGAGCTTAAGGCTGTTGGGAAAAGAACTAGATGACGCTGGCTATCCTCCAGCCAGGAAATGAGGTGGGCTCTGACTTGCTGCAGCTTCTAATGCACATTGTGAGAAGTTCACAGTGTGCATTGAAATCGGAGTAAGCCAGTCCAGAAGAAGAGCTGGTACAACCGTGCAACACGTAAAAAGGTACAATTTATATGCTTTTAAAAATAACAAACATGTTATACTTAACTGCTCTGTGAAGTGATTTTGCACAGAGCAGTCCCGATCCTGCTCTTTTCGGGCCCCCCATAGCATGATGGGTGCTCGCTCCTGCTTCGTGCCCCCTCTCACTGGCGGTGATTGATAACGAATCCCGCTGCTGCCTCTGTCCAATGAGGGACAGAGCCTCTGCTGGCTCCCTGGATTGAGATCAGGCTCAGGTATTTGGGGGGGGGGGTTAGGAACTGCAGAATGATTTTTAGCGTGCATTAAAAAGCCATTTAAAAAAACAAAAAAAAAAAACCTTCTTTATAACCATTAAAAGGGAAGGCTGGGAGGGTAGCTTCAAATAAAATTGTATATATAATTTTTTTTAATATATATATATATATATATATATATATATATATATATATATATATATAATTTATTAAATAAAAAAAAATATATTTTTTAATATAAAATCCCACATATTACATATCTAAACAAACTTATTCTTATTTTTTATTTTTTTGGAGAGAGAATAAGAGCCTTACCTGGCTTGTGCACGTGTCCAGGTTAAGGCATGTCGGGGAGGAACAGCAGTTTTGGGATGGTAAAATTCACAGTCTACCCGCGTACAATGACTGCTGAATCTGCAGTGCTGTAATATGGAGAGAGACAATGGTGCAGGTAAGGAGGATTTTCTGCCATGCTGTATTACTGGATCAGGTACAGCCAAGCACATGACACCTGAGCCAGCATTAGGACTTCTACTCTTACCTTGGGGTGATAAAATGAGCACTCTGTGTTTTTGCATGAAGGAAAGAAACGGCACTGAACCTTTACGTGACTCTTGGCAGCTGGCTCTGGGGATCAAAGAGAAACAAACAGTTATTATAGTATATGCAAACCTCATGTTGCAAAACAACCCATACAGTTTAAAATGAAAATAAAAAGGCAAAAACGTGTATAGATGTAAAAATGATAAAATACCTTGTTTCCCCTTTAGTGCAAAAGAGCTAGGGGAGGAGAAACAGCAGTGCATTGAACTTCCCAGCGAATGGCTGCGCATGGAGGGGGAGGGAGCATGTCAGAACAAATTGAATCATTGGAGGAAAGCAGGCAGGAAATATATCGTCACTTTGCCTTGCATGGGTAAAGTAACAGTAGGGTTAATTTACTAAGACTGGAGAATGCAAAATCTGCCGTAGCTCTGCATAGAAACTAATCAG
Organism: Lithobates pipiens; assembly: GCF_037356315.1. Lineage (NCBI taxonomy): Eukaryota > Metazoa > Chordata > Amphibia > Anura > Ranidae > Lithobates > Lithobates pipiens. The sequence goes on along the minus strand of NW_027507791.1, from coordinate 19,642,331 downwards.
CTTTCAGCTTTTTATCACAGGTTAGAGTGGAGGGCCACCCTAAAAATTTTTAACTTGCCTGAAACCGCTGTTGCTAGGCAGTCTTCCTAATCTCACTGTACCCTTGGCAAATTTTATATATATATATATATATATATATATATATATATATATATATATATATATAAATAAAATAAAAAATAAACTGAGTCCGCCCTCTATTTTCTACCCCCACTGTGCCAAATGAATATAAAAAAAAATGTGTAAACTGTAATTAAACCTATAGATGAAATATAAATAAGTGAAATTAGTAGCGCTAATGTGATAAATCACAGAAATAAATATAATAAAGCAAAAGCACCCAGTGATAATTGACAAAATGCAAAAAAATAAATCAAAACAGTCCTAATTTACATAAAATAAAATATATTTATTTCTGTGATTTATCACATTAGTGCTACTAGTTTCACTTATTGATATTTCATCTATAGGTTTAATTACAGTTTACACAAGTCTTCCTAATCTGCCTCTTCCTATTCCGCGGCGCTTCCTCCTCTTTGGCGAGCGGCCCCGTTGTCTTCTGGGACATGTGTGTGTCCCAGAAAACAACGGGGCCATTCACAAAGCGCCGCATGACTTGCGCATGCACAGTAGGAAACGGGCAGTGAAGCCACAAGGCTCCACTGCCTGTTTCCCTTCATTATGATGGAGGCACCGGCAGCCGATCCGATGGATGGATCGTCCTGGGGGGGGGGGGGGGCCAACATCAGGGGATCGCTGGACAGCTAAGTGTCCTTATTAAAAGTCAGCAGCCGGAACACCCCTTTAATTAAGCAAGCTGAAGTTACATAGTCTGGTTGTAAAAAGACACAAGTCCATCTAGTTCAACCAATGAAAGGGGGGAAAGTTAGAAGCCGATTGGCTACCATATAAAGCTGCACCAGAATTTTTCAACCTCCGTCTCCTTAAAGTGTCACTAAACCCACAACAGTAAAATTAGTCTTTATATGCAGTAAAGAATATAATACATTTCTATCAGCGCAAATAATAATAACCTTATCACTAAATAGTGATATGTGTGGTAGGTGATGTACACGTGTAGCAGCCCATTCGACGTAGCGTGTATAGGGGTAAGGAGTCGCAGTGGCAGCGCCATCCCGCAAGCATCTTGTTTCTATGCATACTGAGCCCACACTGCTTAAGTGCTGCATTTGTGAGTAATGTTTTAATGAGGAAATAAACCATTTTGATATACAGAGAGCACTAGATTTTGCCTTTTCTATTCCCATGTGCACCAGACCTGATTGAGGGAATTTGTACTGGCTGGTATCCATCCAATCAGCCGGAGGCAGCACGGAAGAAATAGGAGTACCATTTCAAGCCACTAGAGGCGACACAGAACCCACCACTCAAGCTGCTACAAAAGAAAAGACGGCACATGTGTATTGATTCTGCAGTTTTATATGGCAGGGGTCCCCAACCTCCGGGCTGCAGCCCGATGTTGGTTCATGGCGTTTGATGCCGGGCTGCGCTGGAGGTGGTGAACACAGACTCAGCTTCTATACGTGATGTATGCGGAGTCTGTGCTCCCTGACGCTCACCTCCTTCAGCGTGGCCCAGCCTCAAACCGGCCACGGACCAGCACCGGGCTGCAGCCTGGGGGTTGGGGACTCCTGCTATAGAAAACTGCAGAATCTATACCCATGTGCCATCTTTTCTGTTGCAGCAGTTTTAGTGGTGGGCTCCGTGTCGCCTCTAGTGGCTTGAAGTTGCAAATGTTAACCATTAATCAGCAAAAATACATGTTATTGTGGGACTATGATCTCCACCATTAATTGAACGTAGGGTCCACCTCTAGATTCTCATAGCAGGGAAAGCTTGTGTTAACGGCACACGTGACGGTTTTTGGTTTCCCGTTCCTGCTGAGGCCGGTAGCTGCCTCTGGTGGCAGGCGACAAGGTGCATTATGGTGAGTTGAACCATTTCAATATATTTTACAATGCAACAATAGACATAATGTGCTTCAATCATCCTGACCCCATATCACCCATGGTGACCGCTGTTTATATAGCATGTTTAAACGGTTCCCGACCAGCGCACGGCGATGTACGTCGACAGAATGGCACGGGCAGGCATATTGGCGTACAGGTACGTCCAATCTTCAATGCCGCCCTGCCATCGGGAGCGCGCCGGCGGCGGCGCGCTCCCGCGCTGGTCGGGACCCCCGTGAGTCCGGTCGCGGGACCCGCGGACTCGATCGCCGCGGGCACACCCGCGATCGTCTCACGGGACGGCTGAAAGGAGGAAATGCCGTGTAAACAGCATTTCTCCATTCTGCCTAGCAACTAGTGACGCTGATCTCTGCTCCATGCGATTGGAGCAGAGATCAGTGTTCACTAAATGAAAGCCCAACCGCCCCCACAGTTAGTAACACACCCCTAGGAACACTTAACCCCTACACTGCCACCCACTGGTTAACCCTTTCACTGCCAGTGTCATTTACACAGGAATCACTGCATTTATATAGCAGTGATTACTCTATAAATGACAATGGTCCCAAAAATGTGTCAAAAATGTCCGATGTGTCCCCCACAATGTCGCAGTCACAATAAATTAAAAAAATAAATAAATAAAATCGCTGATCGCCGCCATTATTAGTAAAAAAAAAAAAAAAAATTAATACAAAATTAATAAAAATTCTATAAAACTATCCCTATTTTGTAAATGCTATAACTTTTGCGCAAACCAATCAATCGCTTATTGCGATTTTTTTTACCAAAAATATGTAGAAGAATACGTATCGGCCTAAACTGAGGGAAAAAAATATTTTTTTTATATATTTTTGGGGGATATTTATTATAACAAAAAGTAAAAAATAATGCGTTTTTTTCAAAATTGTCGCTCTATTTTTGTTTATAGCGCAAAAAATAAAAACCGCAGGGGTGATCAAATACCACCAAAAGAAAGCTCTATTTGTGGGAAAAAAAGGACGTCAATTTTGTTAGGGAGCCACGTCGCACAACCGCGCAATTGTCAGTTAAAGCGACGCAGTGCCGAATCGCAAAAAGTGGTCTGGTCTTTGACCAGCAAAATGGTCCGGTCTGTAAGTGGTTAAGAGGCAGCTGAAGGCCAAATCCCTTGTCTCACCATTGGAAGGTGCCACCTTGGCAGGAACAGTCCTGGCTTCAGCCACCTAGATTTACATAAATCCTACACCACTGAAAATACAAATATGAGTAAAACAAACAGTAATGCTGTTCCATTTCATTGCTTCCTGTAAGCTTATACAGTACCTTGTTTTGTCGTAGGATGTGGCTGTATCCGTCTGCTGGCATGGGTGTAAGGACAGTCTGTTTTTGTACATTTGGCATCGAATTTGCAGTTGGGGTGAATGAAAAAGCATTTATCAGCAAAGCGGCACTTGGGGAAAGCCCTAAAATGAGAGCAAATGCGGCACCAATGTGTCAGATCAGAAGCCAGACTTAAAATGACAACAAAAAGACGGATTCCTTACAGCAGGACTAAGCGGCAATAAAAGAAGACCCCAATTTAATTTTATATAAAAGTAATTATAGTGCTGCAAAAGTCCCACCCTTCTGTATTTTTCAGCTTCAATAAAGCTGCAATAATGCGTGCGCACCATGGCGACTACAGTCAGCCATACTCAACAAGGACAGAAGAGAGCTATGACAGTTAGGTAGATTTACTAAAACTAGTGCAGCTCTGTATAGTAACCAATCCGCTTCTAGGTTTTATTGTCAAAGTTTAATTGAACAAGCTGAATTAAGAAGCCGATTGGTTTCCATGCACAGCTGCAACAGATTCTGTGCGCAGCAGTTTTAGGCCCGGTTCACACTGATGCAACAATCACTCCGACTTTGAAGCACTTGTCGCATCAGAAGTCAGATCCCAGTTGAACCCCATTCTGTGTAATGGAACCGGTTTAATCCATGCGACTTGAGTCGCACTACTTTTGGTCCGAATTGCGTTGACTTCTATTAAAGAAAACGCATGCAAGTTGTGCTGAATTTGCACTGGGGTCCGACTTCAAAGTGGCAGGCAGTGTGAACCTGGGCTCATACTGTTACCGGTTAATGCATTTGGCACAGCTCGCTTTATTCAGCCATATGTGTTGCAGGGGTCTGTCTAATAGTGCGCTCTAGTATACGTGTCAAAAGGAAGCGTCCAACTGCCACAGATGTAATGCGCTTCCAGGTACCAACCAGGTTCAACTGAATGCGCTTCCAGCCACCAACAACTCTGAAACACCATAAAACTGTTGTAGAAGCCACAGAACAATGTCAGCCCAACACCAGGGAACCGGTAGGATCATCCGGTAATTATTGGAAATGCAAAATCTTTGAATTATAAAAAAAGTTAATATGAAAAGACAAGCAAGTCTGAAAGCACAATAAAAAAATAAATAAATAAAAAGCATGTCATACCTACCTGCTGTCTTATGGTTTTGCACAGAGCAGCCCTGATCCTCCTCTTCTCAGGTCCTCCTGGCTGCTCCTCCCCCCTGCCTAATGCTCCCATAGCAATCCGCTTGCTATAGGGGCACGCATGCAAGCTTGCTCTGGAGCCAGCTGTGTGTAAATTGCCCACCAAGCACTGGTTGTGATTGACAGCAGCAGGAGCCATCAGGAGCGATCGCGAGTAGCCGCCTGCCACGCACATTGACTCCTACGTCAAATGGCCTGCCGTACAGCTACGGCGATTCGCTCAGGAGTACCATACTGACCGTGGGCGGTCGGCAAGTGGTTAAAGACGCACCCAGATCGGTTCACAGATCGCAGTGCGAACTCGCATTGGATTTGCATGAAAATATTGCAGGGAGTTACTCACTCCCCCCCTCGATCTAGAATCGTAACACCCATGCGATCCAATTCTAGTTTGAGGGGGAAAAAAAAAAATAGGATTTTTAAAACAGCTTACCTGTAAAATGCTTTCCTTTGATGTACATCTGGGGACACACAGAGCCGTAGTAATTACTACGTGGGTTATATTGGCGTATCAGGTACTGGACACTGGCACGCCCCTTAAGGCATGAACTTCCCCCATATAACCCCTCCCACTACCAGGAGTTATCGGTTTTGTAGCCAAGCAATCAAAGTGTATAAGGAGAAGAAGGGAGGGACATCTGTGTCCCCTGATGTACATCAAAGAAAAGGATTTTACAGGTAAGTCGTTTCAAAAATCCTATTTTCTTTTCTTACATCAGGGGACACAGCCATAGTAATTACTACGTGGGATGTCCCATAGCAACGGCAAATGAAGGGGAGGGATACACAACAAAAAAGGAAGTCAGAGGACTTGTACTGCAGCCTGCAGTACGCTGCGCCCAAAGGCAGAATCCTCCTGACCCTTAACATCGATTTGATAAAATATGGTAAATGTATGAACTGAAGACCATGTCGCGGCTTTACAGAGCTGAGCCGCAGAGGCCTGATGATGCACCCCCCCAGGAGGTACTAATCGCCCCAGTAGAGTGTGCCTTTAATATGAAAAGGAGGAATCTTCCTCTTTAAACCATAAGCCTGCACAATGACTTGAGGAATCCACTTGGCAATAGAGGATCTAGATGCTGCCTGTCCTCTCCTTGGACCATCCAGCAGAATAAACGATATCTGTCTTACAAACTTCAGCGGTCGCCTTTAAATACACTCTGACCGCCCTTACTACATAAAGGGAATGTAGCAACCTCTCTTCCCAAGATTGAGGCTCTGGGAAAAAAGAAGGAAGAACAATATCCTGGTTTAAGTGAAACCCTGCCACTACCTTTGGCAGGAATTCAGGATGAGGACGTAAAACCACCTTATCCTTATGCATAATCAGATATGGCTCCTTACAAGATAGAGCCGCTAGTTCAGAAACTCTTCTAGCAGAAGAAATGGCAACCAGAAAGATCATCTTTCTGGTCAACAGAACCAAGGGAATTTCCCGCAAAGGTTCAAAAGGCTGCTTTTGCAAAGTTGACAGGACCAAATTCAAATCCCAAGGATTTAGGGGTGTCCTGATCGGAGGACTGATCCGTGTTACCCCCTGCATAAAGCTACGCACTAAAAAGTGAGAAGCTAAAGGCCTCTGAAAAGATACTGACAAGGCCGAGATCTGGCCCTTGATGGTATTTAAGGCCAGATTCATCTCTAATCCCATCTGTAAGAAATCAAGAATTCTACCTGTAACATATTACCTGGGGTGCCAACCCTTGGATCTGCACCAGGCAACATATGCCTTCCAGACTCTTTAGTAAATGATCCTGGCTTCCTGGCATTAATCAAGGTAGATATGACTGAAGGAGATAATACATGATCCCTTAGGATGTGGGTCTCAATAGCCAGATGGTCAAATTCATCGTCCGTAAGGTAGGATGGAATACCAGACCCTGTGAAAGAAGGTATGGCCGTAATGGCAGAGTCCAGGGAACTTCTACTGCCATCCTTATGATCTCGGCAAACCAAGGACTTCTGGGCCACGAGAATCACCTCCTTATGTTCCTGCCTGATCCTGCAAAAGAAGACGCGGAATTAGCAGAACTGGAGGAAATGCATAGATCAGAGAAAACTGATCCCATGGGAAGACTAATGCGTCTGTTACACAAGCTAGCGGATCCCTGGTCCTTGACACAAAGTTGTCGACTTTGTTGTTGAATCTGGACGCAAACAGGTCCATGTCCGGGAGTACCCTATCTCGGACATATCGCAAGAAAGATGTCGGGGTGAAGAGAACACTCTCCTGGACATAATTGTTGGCGGCTCAAGTAGTCCACCTGCCAATTCTCTATCCCGGGAATGAAAATTGCCAATAGGCAAGGGGCGTTGTGTTCTGCCCAAGACAGAACGCGATTCATCTCTCTCTGGGCTGCACGACTCCTCGTGCCCCCCTGGGTATTGATGTAAGCCACAGCCATGGCGTTGTCAGACTGAATCCTGACAGGACAGCCCTTCAGTCTGACTGTCCAGGCTCTTAAAGCCAGACGAATTGCCCGAATTTGCAAAATATTGATAGGCAAGGTCCTTTCCAACCTAGACCACTTTCCTTGGAAAGAATCCTCTTCCAGGACTGCTCCCCAGCCTAAAAGACTGGCATCCGTGGTTACTACCTTCCAGGTGGCAGGTAGAAATGCCCTTCCCTTTTGAAGGTTGCTGGATATCAGCCACCAATTTAGGCTCTGACATACATCGGGAGCAAGCTGAATTGGAAAATCTAAGGCCTGAACCCTTTTGTTCCAGGCTGACAGGACTGCGCTTTGTAGCAATCTTGAATGAAACTGTGCGTAAGGGACGGCCTCAAAAGGAGGCCACCATCTTCCCCAATAATCTCATGCACAGCCGAATGGAAGGCTTTTTCTTTGCCTTGATGAGATGGATTAGTTCTACAATGGAACCTATTCTCTTTGGAGGTAAAAATACCTTGCCCTGCCTGGTATCTATGATTAGTCCCAGGTACTGTACTCTCCTAGATGTCCTCAGGGATGATTTCTCTAGGTTGAGAACCCAACCTAGAGATTCCAGGTAGTTTACCGTTGTCACCAGACCGTGGTCTAACCCAGAAACCTAATGGCCTACTGAGAGTAGATCGTCCAAATAGGCTAGGACCATTATGCCCTGTGCCCTTAATCTGGCTAAAGCAGGAGCCAGAATCTTACTCAAGGAGCATACTCAAGGAGCTGTGGCTAGACCGAATGGCAGGGCCACAAATTGAAAATGACGGTTTTCTACTTCGAAGCGTAGAAACCTCTGGTGAGCTGGAAATATTGGCACATGAAGATACGCATCCTTGATATCGATTGAAGCCAAAAATTCTCCTCCTTGGAGGATGGCTACTACCGACCGAATTGACTCCATGCGGAAGGATCGGATGCTCAAGTGCTGATTTAGATCTCCAAGATCTAAAATAAGTCATACTTCCCCGTTTGGTTTTGGGAACGTGAAGAGGTTTGAATAAAAACCTGTGCCCTGTTCCTCTAAGGGAAGCTAAGGGAAGCTCTGATATGACTGCCTTGGCTAGCAGATGGTCCAGTGCTAGAGGGAGAGCCCTCTTTTCTGGGTCTTTGGGAACCCCTGACCTTAGAAACCGGGGAGACGGCAAAACTCTGAACTCTAGTTTGTAACCTAGAGAAACCGCAGAAGCCACCCACTTGTCCTGACATTGCTCCTACCAGATCTCTGAAAATTGCAGGAGCCTTCCCCCCCCATCCGAGCGAGCGGGGGCGCCCCTTCATAAGGAGGCTTTGGTACTCTGCTTGGTGGGATTCTTTCCCCAAGATATTTTCTGACCCTGGTGCTGTCCCTGGGGTTTCCCCCTTGAACCTGACTGCTGAAGCCGTGGAGACTGAACTTTTGCCATTGGAAATCTGTATTTATCCAAATCTTCTCTGAATAGCTGTTCACCATGAAAAGGGAAACGGGCTAGGAGCTTCTTACACAGTACTTGGGCTGACCAACTCTTAAGCCAAAGAACTCTGCGAGAATGCACTAGTCCCAACATCGGACATGAAATCTGAATGGACACATCTGTCATAGGATCTACTGTGAAACACAGTGTGTCTGCTAAATCAGCGCACTGCTGAACCCGTTCAACAGGTAAAAATTTAAGCCTCTCCTCAAACTGTTCCTTAATGGCCTGGGATACACCCATTGCTGCCAGAACCGGCTGCTCTGCTGAACCTGCTAAAGCCATCTGGTTCTTAGAAAGGTGCTCCAGCTTCTTATCCGCTGAATCCTTTAACATGAGCACATTATCAACCAGACATGTGAGGTTCTTATTTACAAAGGTAATCGCAGCATCTCCCATTTCTTATAGAAATCCTCTTCCATAGGATACAGTTTGACGAATCTCTTACGAGGATAAAACTGTTTATCCAGATGCTCCCACTCTGCATACATAAGCTTTCTTAGCCACGCATGGATAGAAAAGGCATCCCCAGCCAGAGGAGGTTTTAATGATCCTAACTTAGAGATGGGATCATCAGAGGCCTGCGCAGCAGGTAGCAGAAAAGTGGAGCGAACCAACTTAGTGAGAGCGTGCACAAGCAAGCTCTCCTGCGGCAATACTACTTCCGTGTTAGGATCCTCAGAAGAGGATAAGCCAGCATCTTCCAAGTCTCTAGGAAGATCTGCTTGATCCCCGGCATCTTGAACCTCCAGAGGAGGATCTTGAGCACTTGATGGGGATCTACTGCGTTTAACCTCGCTCTGAAGGGATAAAAAAATCACATCAAGCCTTTTCTCTAAGCCAGCGATGGTAGAGGACAACACTTCACGTGTAACATACTCAGGGACTGAAGAGTCTTGAGCGATTGCAAAAACAGCTTCCCCTGACGGCTCAATCTGACCGGCCGCAACACTCTCAGAGGAGGAAGACATTCTTTTGCACAGGGTCTTAGGTTGTTGTGACCCCTTAGTGGAGTTCCTGACCCCCTTGCTACTCATAGCTTACAGTACAAAGCAGAGACACTACCAGCAAAAGAATGTTACACTTGCTAGGCTATAGTAGAGTACAAAAGCTGCTATTAGTCCTAGCTATACAGTACAACGTTGTCAACAAAAGGGGAATGCCTGTGTCACCAAACCTGACTAGCAACCACTCTGCTCTGTCCCTCCACCGCCAGGCAGCAGCTTTTCCTGTATAGCTTAAATTACTTCCTCCACGTGTGGCCGGCGTCTGATGCCGTTTAGCCACACCCCCTTCCTCCATGCTCCCTCTGCGTGAAAACGCCCCGTCGGCTAAAACCTCCGCCCGACGAGCGGGTGCAACTTGCCCCCCCCCCCCCCCCAAAAACACTCAGGTTATCCCACAATCCTGGACCTGCGAGAAGACCATGCCAGTAAACTTTTATTGGCTTTACTACCAAAAAGTACTGGATCCCATGACGAGGCCCGGGTACCATCCATTTAGTCCATTACGGAGACATCAGAATGGATCCGGTCAGGATGGCTGGCACTCAAAGGATTACTGCCCGTGGAGCTCAGTACAACACATCCTTACACATGCTCTACAGCTTAGACACTGGCGAAAAAAACTGAGGACTTCCAGTAGTGGGAAGGGTTATATGGGGAGGGTGTTAAGGGGCGTGACAGTGTCCAGCACCTGATACGCCGATATAACCCACCTAGTAATTACTATGGCTCTGTGTCTCCTCATGTAAGAAAAGAAAAAAAGTCCCTGCAATATTTTCATGTGAATCCAATGAGAATTCAGCCATATAACTATATGGCTAAACTCACACTGCACAGACATCGCATATGATCACCACCTGCTGTGTGGGTGCGAATCACATGCAATGTCTGAGATCGCACATATGTGAACCTAGGTTTAAGAGATATTCATTTTATCTACAGGTAAGCTTTATTATAAGCTTATCTGTAGGAGAAAAAAAAAAACCACAACACACATTCAGGACTTTACTACCACTTAGACAACACCAGAGAAAAATCAGGTATTCTGCCCTGCCAGACAGGACTGTGCTGTGTTGCAGAGCTGGGTGATCCCAAGACTGGATGGGGTAGAAATACAAATCCTTTGGCAGGAAAAATAGCTCTGATGCATTTTATATGTGTATTTCACGGTCTGCCTGCAGTTCAAATATAAATATCTTTCTGCTTTGTTAGGCTCGGTTTCCACTAGTGCGATTTGTCACACGATTTGGGACTGCAGAGTCAAATGACAAGTCGTACCCCATGATTTCCACTGAGTACTGTTCATATCTGTGCGACTTCAAATTGATGCGACTTGAGGTCCATAGACCTAAAGAATACACAGGTATTGCTTCAAAATCGCAGCAAAAAAAAATGTGACTTTGGGGTTGCAATAGTGGAAACCGAGCCTTATGCCGCATATACACAACTGGACTTTGAAGGACTAGGTCAGACGGTCTTCCCGACGGACTTTCGGCGGAGGTCCGACGGACTTTCTGAAAGAATGGACTTGGCCACACACGACAGGACTAAGTCCGTTCGAAAGTCTCTTAGTTTTTAACGTGATGACGTAAATGGGACTAAACAAGGAAGTTCGATAGCCAGTAGCCAACAGCTGCCCTTGCATCGTATTTGGTCCGTTGGACTAGTAAACTAACGGTTTTCCCGATTTTTAATCCGTCGGATAGATTTGAAACACGTTTTATTTCTAGGTCCGTCTGACTTTTGTGGGGAAAAAAAAAGTCCACTGGAGCCCACACACGATCCAATTGTCAGACGGATTCCAGTCCGCCGGGAAAGTCCGATCATGTGTACGCGGCATTAGTGTTTTACATTAGTTGAGAACTAAGGTCAGTGTGAACTCTCCCTCTTATCTGATCACTTACTTGCAAACAGTAGTTGGGTGGTGATAGGCGCAACGCTCTGCATTCTTGCATGCTGGCCAATACTTGCAACGCTCATGGATCTTCGCCTTTCCAGGAACAGCAGCATCTGAAGTAAAAAGGATAAAAAGTCTGTAATCTCCAACAGATTACTGTAATATGAATCGTTACATTGTTCCGGAAACTGAAGCAATGATACAGATATTTAGCATGCACACTCCAGGGGCCACACTGCAAACAGAGCATACAGGTGCTTCTATTAAAGTGGAACTAAAACCTCTTATCCTTTAGAGCAATGGTCTCCAAACTGCGGTTCAAAGGTCAGATGTGGCCCCCTGCTTGCCTTTATCTGGCCCTTGGGGCACGGTTCCTCTCACAGACAAAGTAAACTGTAAACTGGCCCTTTGTTTAGAAAGTTTGGAGACCCCTGCTTTAGAACCAAGGAAGCTGCCATCTTAGCCTCTGTTTGATTTGCAGTTCCTGTGACGTCACACATCAGCTATGACAACACCCATTTGATGGCAGTTTGGTTGAGCTGACATAAGCACACTTGTAACTGTAATAACTATAATGGGATACACACTATGAGAAAATCGGATGACCGGTCGTACGATTTTCCATGAAGGTATTAATTTGTATGAAAATTCTTGGACAAAGCCAAATGTTCTTTCTTGTGTATGATTTCTTTGTTCTTTGCCACCTTCTACTGGGTTGCTCTTTGCTTCTGATCATGCGCATTTTTCTCTATTCAATTATTTCCGTACGATTCGTGTACAAACAGTGAAAAACGGGACGCGGTGTTCACGTACAAATTTTCTAGCTTGCACTTTTGATTTTTTTGGTCTGAAAAGTCATAAATCGGCCGTGGAAAGCACTATACTACCAATAAGATGATTGATCGTATTTCACACAGAATCTTTTGTCCTATTTTCTTGTAGTGTGTACCCAGCTTATCATACAAGGCATGCTCCAAATGTAACTCATATTGTTGTGTTTAGTTCTGCTTTATATTGATGCTAGTGTTGGGTGAAGAAAGCACAGAGAAAGGCGAGTAGAAAGAAAGAAAGAAAGAAAGAGAAAGAAAGAGAAAGAAAAAGAAAGAAAAAGAGAGAAAGAAAAAGAGAAAGAAAAAGAAAGAGAAAAAGAGAAAGAGAAAGAGAAAGAGAAAGAGAAAGAGAAAGAGAAAGAGAAAGAGAAAAAGAAAGAGAAAAAGAAAGAGAAAAAGAAAGAGAAAAAGAAAAAGAGAAAGAGAAAGAGAAAGAGAAAGAGAAAGAGAAAGAGAAAGAAGAAAGAAAGAGAAAAAGAAGAAAGAAAGAGAAAGAAAGAAAAAGAAAAAGAAAAAGAAAAAGAAGAAAGAAAGAGAAAGAAAGAAAAAGAAGAAAGAAAGAAAGAGAAAGAAAGAAAAAGAAAAAGAAAAAGAAGAAAGAGAAAGAAAAAGAAAAAGAAGAAAGAGAAAGAAAAAGAAGAAAGAGAAAGAAAAAGAAGAAAGAAAAAGAAAAAGAAGAAAGAAAGAAAAAGTAAAAGAAGAAAGAAGAAGAAAGAAAAAGAAAAAGAAGAAAGAAAGAAAAAGAAAAAGAAAAAGAAGAAAGAAAGAAAGAGAAAGAAAGAAAAAGAAAAAGAAAAAGAAAAAGAAAAAGAAGAAAGAAAGAAAGAGAAAGAAAAAGAAAAAGAAAAAGAAAAAGAAAAAGAAAAAGAAGAAAGAAGAAAGAGAAAGAAAAAGAAGAAAGAGAAAGAAAAAGAAGAAAAAGAAAAAGTAAAAGAAGAAAGAAAAAGAAAAAGAAAAAGAAAAAGAAAAAGAAAAAGAAAAAGAAAAAGAAAGAAGAAAGAAGAAAGAAAAAGAAAAAGAAAGAAAAAGAGAGAGAAAGAAAAAAAAGAAAGAAAGAAAAAAAAGAAAGAAAAAGAGAGAAAGAAAAAGAAAGAGAAAAAGAAAAAGAAAAAGAGAAAGAGAAAAAGAGAAAGAGAAAGAGAAAGAGAAAGAAGAAAGAAAGAAAAAGAAAAAGAAAAAGAAGAAAGAAAGAAAGAGAAAGAAAGAAAAAGAAAAAGAAAAAGAAAAAGAAGAAAGAAAGAAAGAGAAAGAAAGAAAAAGAAGAAAGAAAGAAAGAGAAAGAAAGAAAAAGAAAAAGAAAAAGAAGAAAGAAAAAGAAAAAGAAGAAAGAGAAAGAAAAAGAAAAAAGAAAAAGAAGAAAGAAAAAGAAAAAGAAAAAGTAAAAGAAGAAAGAAGAAGAAAGAAAAAGAAAAAGAAAAAAGAAAAAGAAGAAAGAAAAAGAAAAAGAAAAAGTAAAAGAAGAAAGAAGAAGAAAGAAAAAGAAAAAGAAAAAGAAAAAGAAGAAAAAGAAGAAAGAAAGAAAGAGAAAGAAAGAAAAAGAAAAAGAAAAAGAAAAAGAAAAAGAAAAAGAAAAAGAAGAAAGAAGAAAGAAGAAAGAAGAAGAAAGAAGAAAGAAGAAAGAGAAAGAAAAAGAAGAAAGAAGAAAAAGAAAAAGAAAAAGAAAAAGAAAAAGAAAAAGTAGTAAAAGAAGAAAGAAAAAGTAAAAGAAGAAAGAAAAAGAAAAAGAAAAAGAAAAAGAAAAAGAAAAAGAAAAAGAAAAAGAAAAAGAAAGAAAAAAAGAAAAAGAGAGAGAAAGAAAAAGAGAGAGAAAGAAAAAAAAGAAAGAAAGAAAAAAAAGAAAGAAAAAGAGAGAAAGAAAAAGAGAGAAAGAAAAGAGAGAAAGAAAAAGAGAGAAAGAAAAGAAAGAAAGAAAGAAAGAAAGAAAGAAAGAAAAAAAGAAAGAAAAAAAGAAAAAAAAAGAAAAAAAGAGAAAGAAGAAAAAGAAGAAAAAGAAAGAAAGAAAGAAAGACTACAAGGGGTTGAGAAAAAAAATAACTATATATAGGATAGGCTCTAAGCGCTTGATTACTTTTACATGCAAATGAAAATGTAAAGCTGATCTGATTGGTTAGCTCAGTTTAATGCTCAATGCAGCTATAAAACATAAATTTGCATACACAACTTCTATAGCAGCCGCACTATATATCCACACCACTGGACATGCGATATGGCATACCATTAGAAGTGCTCACATCCTGGGAATTTGGATGCATGAGAGGACTTTGCTCAGCCCTACTGAGCAGGTTTTGAGGTTCAGCGTACAGACCTTCTTCTGTGTAGTCCATCGGCTCCACCTCCATCTCTTCTTCAGAGTGGTAAGCACGGGGGCTCGGGACCCCATCTAGAGTCACAATAAACTTGGGACTTGCTGGCTTTTCAAGTATTGGATTCTCCCTAAAATGAAAAAAAAAAAAAAAAAAAAAAAGGAAAAAATTTTTTTTTACTGCTGAATATAAAACCAAACTAAAGCCTGGTACACACGGTACGATTGTTGGCCAACCAAGCGTCTGTTTTTTGTCAAAAGGGTGTGTGCCAGGATCTTATCTTGCATACTAAAGTTACACAATTGTCGTGCCACAATCACGAACGTAGTGACATACTACGAGGTATTTTGGATCGAATGCCACCTTTTGGGCCCCTTCTGCTAATTTTGTGTTTGGTGAGCATTGATTCCAAGCATGCGTGTTTGTACTTTTGACTTTTGTGTGATGGACTTGTGTACTGACCATACAAAAATCTGACGTCCGCCAAAAAATTACTAGCCTGCCATCCGACACTTGTTGGCCTAAAGTTGGCCAACAATTGGCAAAAGGAGCATACTAACGATCAGATTTTAGGACTACAGTCTGTCAACAGACAATCCCCTGCCAGCAGTCGTACCGTGTGTACGAGGCTTAAGTCTGACCATACATGGATTTAAATTTTGTCAGGTTCAGCAGGGATTGGCTGAATTTTGATAGATATAGATTAGATTCTAGCCATGTCTCTAGCCATGTCTCTATGCAGGCTGGTTGTACAGAAGTCTCCTGAAATACTCTCCTCTGATGGGAGGACTCTATATAACACTTTCCTCCTGAAATACTTTGCTGGAGGACTCTGCTCCTTCCTCCATCTCACTTCTCCTGAAATACTCTGCGCTCCTGGAGGACTCTGCACTCTTATTTACCTCTCCCGATTGTTTCCCCACCTGGGCTGTGTAATTCTTCCAAACTGCTGTAGACTGTCAGCTGTGGGAGGAGTCTGCATAGGTGGAGTCTGCATGGGGGGAGTCTGCATGGGGGACGTCTTTGATACTTTTGTACTTTTCAGGATGAAGGACCGGCTGTCCATGGGCCGAAGATTTTCTGTTCCTTCAGCACCTGATACAAACAACAAAGAGATGAAGAGATGAGCACCCCTCTATACTGACTCGTCAGACTCATCACCGATGCAAATTATATTTTTACATAAAAAACTGATTTTAATACAGCTTACCTGTAAAATCCTTTTCTTTGAGTACATCACGGGACACAGAGCATTTATTCATGACTATCTGGGTTATACGCTACCTCTAGGTGATTGGACACCGGCAACCAATAGCAAGAAGGTTCCTCCCATATAACCCCTCCCATACGGGAATTACCTCAGTTTTGTAGCAAGCAATGAAAGTCCAAGAAAAGAGGGGAGGGATCTCTGTGTCCCGTGATGTACCCAAAGAAAAATGATTTTAGAGGTAAGCTGTATTAAAAATCTGTTTTTCTTCATCATACATCACGGGACACAGAGCATTTATTCATGACTATCTGGGATGTCCTAAAAGCAATGCACCTGAGGGGAGGGAGATACAGCTTATATAAGTCCCAACTGTCCCCTGGCCCTCTAAGGCTGCCTGTAACATGCTGTGACCAAAGACTGTCTCCTCTCGAGACCTGACATCTACCTGGTAAAATTTGGTGAATGTGTGAACTGAAGACCAAGAGGCTGCCCTGCAGACCTGAGCCAGACACCCGTCGATGCACTGCCCATGAAGCACTAACCCCTCTAGTGGAATGTGCTCTCAGATCTCTAGGTGGAACCCTGTGCCTCAACTCATATGCCTGGATAATAGTCTGGCAAATAGATAGTTGAAGTCGTAGCTGCCTGTCCTTTTTTAGGACCCTCCGGCACAATAAAGAGAGTCAGTTTTCCTTAAAGGGGCAAACAACCTTAAGGAGGCCCTAATAACCCTCAATACCTTAAGCAAATGAAGTAACCATTCTTCCTTAGACCTGGGATTTGGAAAAAAAGGAGGGTAGAATGATGTCCTGATTTAAATGAAAATTGTAAACTACTTTCGGCAAAAACTCCTGACCAGGGCGCAAGACCGCCCTGTCCTGGTGCAGAATCAAGTAGGGCTCTCTGCATCAAAATGCGGCCAACTCCGACACTCTTCTGGCCGAAGTTATGGCCACCAAGAAGAATACTTTTCTGGTCAATAGGACTAAAGGAATCTGCTTAATAGGCTCAAAGGGTAGTCTCTGAAGGGCTGATAGCACCAAATTCAAGTCCCAAGGGCATAAGGGAGGCTTAACCGGCGGTCTTAGGCACGTTACTCCCTTAACAAAAAGGTACGCACCAAAGAATGGGCTGCAATGGGTCTTTGGAAATAAAACAGATAAGGCCGAAATTTGACCCTTAATTGCACCTAATGCCAACCTTAAGCGCACGCCTGCCTGAAGAAAAAGCAAGGATTTTACCAATTGTATATTTATGAGGGTTCCATCCTTTCATTTCACACCAAGAAATGTATGATTGCCAAACCCTGTAGTAAATGGCCCTAGAGACCGGCTTCCTAGCATTTATCAAAATGGACAAGGCTGCACCCTCTGACCCTTAATACCCTGGCCTCAATAGCTAGGCCATCAAATTCAGTGACCGTAAGGCAGGATGGAATATGGGTCCTTGGGGCAACAGATCCGGATGGAACGGAAGGAGCAACGGGTCCCCTACTGGCAATTTCACAATTTCCATGTACCAGGATCTCCTGGGCCAGGCTGAGGATATCAGGATTACCGGTCTTAGTTCCTCCTGTATCCTGCGTAGCAGATGTGGCAGAATTTGGATTGGAGGAAAGGCGTACAGCAGGGAATACCGGTGCCGAGGAACCACCAATGCATCCGTCCCGAATGCAAGAGGACCGTTGGTTCTGGACACAAAATTTGCCCAGCTTGGCATTGAACCTGGATGCTGGGAGATCCACATCCGGGGTCACCCAATGTTGACAAATCTGGAGAAAGACCTGGGGATGAAGGCAACAACGTTTGGCGCCTTAAATAGTCTGCCTGCCAATTGTCCACCCCCGGTATAAATACTGCAGACAGAAACGGCACATGCCTTTCTGCCCACCTCAACATGTGATCCACCTCTTTCTGAACCCTTGGGCTCTTGGTGCCCCCTGGTGGTTGATATAAGCGACCACTGTGGAATTGTCGGTTTGAACTCAGATCGGAAGACCCTGCAGCCTGGACGTCCAGAAACCCAGAGCTAGCCAGGCTGCCCGAATTTCTAAGAGATTGATGGGCAAAGTCCTTTCTGCTTGAGACCACTGCCCCTGGACTGAAGCTTCTTCCAGAAATGCTCCCCAGCCCAGACGGCTGGTGTCTGTGTCTGTGTCTGTGGTCACAACTTTCCAGGCTACTGGTGGAAAGGATTTTCAGACCTTTAAATTGCTGGTTTTTGACCACCAAAATAGGCTCCGTAGAGTCTGTGGGGACAGAACCATAGGATGATCCAAAGTCTAAGTGGTTTTGTTTCAGGCTCTTAGAATGTTGTTCTGGAACAACCTGGAGTGGAATTGAGCATAAGGGACTGCGTTGAAAGAGGACATCGTCTTGCTTAGTAACCTCATACAAAGCCGAACAGATGGTCTTTCTTCTCTTTTCACCCTCCAGACGAGCTCCACTATGGAGTTGATCCTTACAGGGGGCAAAAACACCTTTTCTCGGACGGTGTCCAAGTTTAGGCCCAAGTACATCAATACTTGAGTGGGATGAATGGTTGATTTGTTTATATTCAGAATCCAGCCTAGGTGTTGTAAAATTTGAACGGTCCTTAAGATGTTTTGGACCAGGATGGGACGAGATTGATCCTTCAAGAGAAGATCGTCCAGATATCCCACCACAGCAATTCCCTGGGATCTTAGGACTGCCAGCACAGGAACCAGTATTTTTGTGAAGACCCGAGGGGCCGTGGCTAAACCGAACGGCAATGCGACGAACTGAAAATGGTGCCCTTCTACCGTGAAACACAGAAACCATTGATGCGACATGCAGATATGCACATGAAAGTATGCGTCCTTGATATCTATGGACGCCAAGTAATCCCCTTTTCTTAGGGATGTTATCACTGAGTGGGTCGATTCCATATGGAAAGTTCGGACGCTTAGGAAACGATTAAGAGACTTGAGGTCCAAAATGGGCCTCACTTCCCCATTTGGTTTCGGCATGGTGAAAAGGTTTGCGTAATATCCTTTGAACCTTTCCCCGTGCGGGACCTCGATGATTACTCCCTGCTTTTTCAGACAGTCTAAGGCTAGGAGCAGACATTTCCTTTTCTCTGGTTCTGCCGGAACCCTTGAGTTCAGGAACCGAGTTGGAGGGAACTCCCGAATCTCTATCTTGTAACCTGATGTTATGAAGGAAATGACCCACTTGTCCTAAACCAGTTTCTCCCAAGCATCCAAAAACAGCCGAAGTCTTCCCCCCACCCGTAAGAGCCGGGGCGCCCCTTCACAGGGTAGACTTGGAACTGGGCTTGGTTGGCCTTTGAGTCCAGGGTTTTTTCTGACCCTGCGTTTTTTTTAAAACCGGACTGCTGAGGCCGTCGATACTGATTGGGAGAAGAAGAACTAGGTCCTGGAGCCCAGGGAATCTTAAAGGAGGGTCGCTTATGCTTCCTATTAACAGGGAGCAGGGCGCTTTTCCCACCTGAGATCTTTTGGATATACCTATCCAGATTTTCGCCAAACAGGCGTTCACCATAAAAAGGAAAAGCTGCAAGAAGCTTTTTGCATGGTGTTTTGGCCGACCAATTCTTTAGCCACAAGACCCTGTGCATATGCACAGACAAAAGTGCACAGCGAGACATCTGCTGGGTCGAGTCCTGCGTCTACTGCAAAGCACAAGGTGCGAGGGAGCTCCGATAATTCCTTGGTAGTTTCTCCTTGACAAGGTTCCTGACCAATCTTTTAACACGATCCATTAAGGACTGGCAGATGGCAATATCGGCTACCGCTGGCTGAACCAGCTACTGCAAAGGAGGCCTTTCAGCAAGGATTCTTTTTATCGGCCGGGTCCTTAAATACCTGGGCGTTATCCACCGGGCAGGTCAAATTTTTATTCACTGAGGAAATCTACCAGAGGTGTACCCCACTTCTTCTTGAATTTCTCCTCCATAGGATATAAGAGGGGAAACCTTTTTGGAGGTAAATATATCCTGTCAGGATGATCCCAATCTGCGTAGAGCACCTGTTCTAATAGTGGATGCACAGGAAATGCCTGGGAACCCTGCTGAGGTCGAAGAGAACCTGAAGTAGAACAGGAGGGTCCAATCTCCTGAACTGGGGGTAATTTAAATCCAGCTCGAACCATCTCTGTTAGAGATGTGACAAAATTTTGGGGAATGAAAGGCTGAGAAAGGCTCCTCTGAGCTAGACTCCCCCGTTGAGGAGTCCTCAGCCTCTCCTTCTTCCCGATCCTTTGTGACCAGATCCTCTTCCCACTCTGGCTCTGGGTCCCCTGGCCCTGCCTGGTTATTGGAGTCCTGATGCTCAGATGACTCACCATCAGGATCAGGCTCTGAAGAGGGAGATCTGTTACGTTTTCTCCCTGCTTGTGCTACTGAGGCAATCATACCCGCTATTTTACCTTCAAGGCCAGCTAAGGCAGACGCCAAATCATCTTTAGTAACATAAGCTGAAGCAGGGGCACCAGCCATGGCCACAACGCCTGACAAATGCAATGGCTCAGTTAGGCCAGAAGCCACAGAACCTTCAGGGGAAACTGGGACAATATCCTCAAGAGTTTGATCTCCTGGTTTTAAAGGAGGTACTCTTAACTAGAGGTCGACCGATATATCGGCCGATATTTGCCGTTTTTTAAATAATCGGCATCGGCCGATTGTGCTGATAAAAAGCCGATTTAGAACTACAGCGGGACTTTGAAATGACTTCTGTATAGAAGTCAGTGTAAGTTGCCTGAGTCGTCATAGAAACACTTTCCTCCTCTCTGGGCAGGCTGCCAAGAAAAGAACAGAAAGATACAATGTTTACACTTGAATGAATGAAGTCATCTCAGTGTGTAGAAGTTCTCAGTTTAACCATTTAAAGACTAAATCTTTTCTGACACTTGTTGCTTACAAGTAAAAGTCCTGTATTTTCTGCCAGAAAATCACTTAGACCCCCCAAAAATGATATATATTTTTTTAGCAGAGATCCTAGGGAATAAAATAGCGGTTGTTGCAATATTTTATGTCACACGGCATTTGCACAGAGGTCTTTCAAATGCATTTTTTTGGGAAAAAAATACACTATTTAAAAAAAATGATAATATAAAAACAGTAAAGTTAGCCCATTTTTTTTTTTTTGTCCAAAAGTTTTGACTACCTGTTTTTATTTAATATAGAGTTTTTTTTTTTTATCTAAATCATACATACACGTAAACTGATTGGAGGTTTGTTTTGTTTAATAAATGTTTAAATGTAAGAAATTTTCTGTATCACTTATGAAGACTGCTTTCACACTGGAGCGGGCAGGCGTTGATGGTAAAACGCAAGTTTTAGCGGCTCTTTACCATCATTTTAGCGGTGCCATTTGGCTGCTAGTGGGGCACATATAACCCAGCTAGCGGCCAAGGAAGAGGTTAAATGCGCCCATGAAGCACTGCTGCCAAATCGCATTGCATGCGCTTCGGCAGTGGTGCCCATTCATATCAATGGGCAGGAGTGGTGGGGGAGCGGTATACACCACTCCAAACGTGCTGCTTGCAGGACTTTTTTTTAAGATCCTGCCAGCGAATCGCCTCCGTGTGAAAGCACTCTGTCTTTCACACAGACTGCAGGGGAGCCATTTTGCAGGCACTTTACAGGCACTATTTTTAGCCCAAAAGCGCCTGAAAAACGCCCCAGTGGGAAAGGTGTGTTAGATCAAGGGGGATTAAAAAAAAAATAATAAATAAAAAAGGAAAAGAAAAAAATAAATAAAATAAAAATCGGCCTAACATATCGGCCCAAAAAAAAAAAATAAATCGGCATCATATATCGGCTATCAGCCGCCATGATTTCTAAATATCGGCATCGGCCAGAGAAAAACCCATATCGGTCGACCTCTACTCTTAACCATGTGTTGGTCTTGCTCCATGTTCCTCTTTTCCTGGAAGACATTGCTTACAAGTATGGGAAGACAGTACTCCCTCTGAGCTTTTAATTGCAATTCAGTATACAGAAGCTATTACAGTTTCAAAATCGTCCCCATTGCAACTGCTACTGTGTCCAAAAACCTGCAGACTCACGTGCCCAACAAGCTCTATGGCTCCACCGTGCACTCCATGTGAACTGCATCTTTTAAGGGTTTAGATGGCGTCATTCGACCCGCGCGGTGGGTGTGGCATCCGTTCATACACAGCAAGTGGCACCAAAATTCGGCGCATGCACACCTGAAGACCGCCGACCATACGAGGCGAATTACTGCGTCATACCTCAACGTCGCATGCATATGTTCGTATGGCACCGGCGTCCCCCCCCCCAAGACGCACGCGCCATCGGCTCCACAAATAAAACACACAACATGGAGACATTCTGTAACAGCTGAGAGAGGACACAGTAACAGAGGAGAACACAGAAATCCCAGAGGGAGTACTCACTGGTCCACGATGCAGGACCTGAAATAACAGGCCCAATCTTCCCCCATCACGGAGGGTAGTGCCTCTGTGGACCTTCAAGGACCGGATCCCCCATCTTAGTGCCACACCCTTGGGCCTGTAAAGCACCCTTTTTGGTTTATCTTGGGCAAACTAATGACCAGAATACCACTATCCAAGGGTCCAGTGCCATATAAGACACATTACAAGCACAAGCTTGTTCTTGCATCGAGGCTCGGTTACCATTCCTTTTAGCTTCGCGCCATCCGAACGGATCCGATTATAACATCCTCACTGGAACGCTTAATTGAAGAAAATTTAAGAGCTTCAACGTTCGTGACCATCACCTAATGACACTGGCGAAAAAAACAGGTAATTCCCGTATGGGAGGGGTTATATGGAAGGAACCTTCTTGCTATTGGTTGCCCAATCACCTAGAGGTAGCGTATAACCCAGATAGTCATGAATAAATGCTCTGTGTCCCGTGATGTATGATAAAGAAATCTTTTTTTCAACATCACTGCTGCCCAAATCACAGGAAAACAATCCAGGAAGCCGTAAAAACCATAGTAGGAATTATTAAAGCTAAAGCTATAGCATGATCTAACTGGCCAGTGTATGAACCACAGGAATGGCTGGAAATATAAAAAAAAAAAAAAAAAAAAAACACCAGTACAAACCTTGTCCCCAGGTTGTGGTCTCCTCCACTGGTTCTGGGTGCAATCTGGAGAGGATGTCCATTCTACGCTCATTGACTGGAAGGAGAAACAGTATTGTTTTTTAATAAAAGTAACCTGTTCATTCTTGTGCCCCTACACTTATTTACCAGCAAATACCTGGTGATCCCGCCTCCCATCGCATTCTGGTAATGCCAAGTAAAGAAGATCAGTGACAGAGGGATCCATTTGCAACTCTTAGTTTGCGGAGCATAAAACTACAGGATACTGTGCTGATACATGGTGTGCTTGTAGTCCCATAGTGAGTTTTACCGCTACACTCCCTTCCTAGCCCTGCTCGATAATAGGGACATGCTCCCCCCTCCCCATCAATGGAGATGTGTGCCCCCCTACCCATCAAAGAAGAAGCGCACCATCCCCCTTGCCCATCAGTGGAGACACGCACGCCCACGCCCGCCCATCAGTGGAGACGCGCACTACACTACACCTGCATTTTACAATCTTTTCATACAAAGAAGGCCTCAGTGTTAAGCCTGCAGTACCCTTCATAGGATGATGAAAAGAGAACTCTGGAGGAAAAGGCGAGTCATATGCCTTATAAATACTGTGATATACCAAACTATAAACCGAAGGAGTCGATGATGAGACCCAGGCAAGGATACACGATACAAGGCAAGATGGCAATGATATAGAGAAGAGAAGTTACAAACCTTGTCCCCAGGTGTTGGACATCTCCACTGGTTCTGGCTGCAATCTGGATAGGATGTCCATTCTACGCTGTTCAACTGGAAAGACATCAAATACTAAAAATTACAGGACCATAGAGGATTCGGTCAACCTGAAAGCAAAGCGGTCATTCTTGAAAATAGGATTTCTGCATCAACCATAAAATCCCTTTTCTTGGAGTCCATTGATTGACACAAATTCAGATACAGTCGGGTTATACCACATACTGGGTAACACAACTAATAGAGTTGCACCAATACCATTTTATTTTTAATCGGAAAGTACGAGTACCGATACTTTGCGGTGCGATTTTTTTTCTTTAAACTGCCCCCTAGATGGCGCTTTAAACCCTTTCCATACATACACACACACGCACGCACACACACACTTCTCTGTAGTGCCATTTGCATCAATTCATTTTGTATGGACGCCACAAAGCACTGGTTTCGGTATCAGCAGCATTTGGGCGAGTACCGATACTCATGCAAATTCTTGGTATTGGCACCAATACTGATACGTATCAGTACCATCTGTCATCAGTGTCACGTGTCATTGTCCTGGTGCTTCAAAAGTGTAATAAATAGTCAACAAGTTAGATGTGTAATTTATGTTCCTAGAACACATGATGGCGCTACCTGCATGTTGGGCCTCTCTATGTGGCCAGGCTGTGAAAAAGTCCCACACATGTGGTATTGTAATACTCAGGAGGAGTAGCAGAATTTTTTTGGGGTGTCATTTGGGGTATACACATGCCATGTGAGAGAAATAACCTATTACAATGACAATTTTGTGGAGAAAAAAAAAAATGAAAAATCTTAATTTTGCAAAGATTTGTGGGAAAAAAATGACAACATCAAAAAGCTCACTATGCCTCTTACTAAATACCTTGGAATGTCTACTTTCCAAAAAGGGGTCATTTGGGGGGTATTTGTACTTTCCTGGCTTGTTCGGGTCACAAGAAGTGAGATCGGCCACCAGTCCATCAGATGTGATCAATTTTGTGCGATTCGCACCACAGCTTGTAGACTCTCTAACTTTCACAAAGACCAAATAATATCCACTAATTTGGGTTATTTTTACCAAAGATATGTAGCAGTATAAATTGTGGCCAAAATTTATGAAGAAAAATTAATAATTTGCATAATTCTGTCACAGAAACAAAGAAATATGCGTTTTTTTTCAAAATTTTCGGTCTTTTTTCATTTATAGCGCAAAAAAAAAAAACCCCAGAGGTGATCAAATACCACCAAAAGAAAGCTCTATTTGTGGGAAAAAAAGGACAAAAAATTCATTTGGGTACAGTGTTGCATGACTGAGTAATTGTCATTCAGAATGTGAGAGCACCAAAAGCTGAAAATTGGTCTGGGCAGGAAGAGTGTTTAAGTGCCCAGTAAGCAAGTGGTTAAAAAGAGGGAAAATATAAATATTTTTAATATAATATCAGGGGGACAGATAAGCAGAACTCCACTTTGAAAATCTCCATAGGAGACATTTTAAAAAAAGTTTACAGGTTACCAGTTTACAGTTAGAGGAAGCCTAGTGATAGAATTATTGCTCTCGCACGAACATTCGCGGCAAAACCTCACGTGTGGTTTGAACGCCGTTTACATATGCGGTCGCAACTTACGTTTGCGTTTCTGCGTGGATGGGGGCGCTTAAAATTTTTTGGCCTGTTTCTTTTATTTTAGATTTTTACACTATACCTTTTAAAAAAAAAAGTATTGATCACTTTTATCCCTATTACAAGGAATATAAACATCCCTTGTAATAGGAATAGGGCATGGCAGGTCCTCTTTACAGAGATCTGGGGTCTATAAAACCTCATACTCGTGATCAGATTTCCCCCCGGGAATCATGCGATGACAGCTTGTTGGCGGAAACTCCGTCCATTTGTACGATCCATCGGACAATTGTCGGATTTTCCACGGACAAAATGTTGGATGGCAGGCTTATAAATTTTCCAGACAAATGTCTGTCGGATTTTCCTATTGTTGATCAGACAAAAGTCCAAAGTACAAACACGCATGCTCGAAAAGGACGTGCCAAAACACAATATTAGAAGAAGGTGCCCAAAGGGTGGCGCCAAAGAACTGAAAAGCCACATAGTACGTCGCTACATTTGTGTTTGTTGGCCGACAATTGTGTACCATTTGTATGCAAGACAAGTTCGTGGCCAACACCCTTCAGAGAAAAGTCTGACATTTCGTCTGCGGAAATTCCGATAGTGTGTACAAGGCTCAAGTCCACATATCTCTCCTCTATGCTGTAAAAGCCTGTGATCAATAAAAAAAAATAATAAATAAATAAAAACCCACAATCTCAGCCTTTCCAGCAAAAAACACGCCAGCGTTTACAACTGCCGAGGGCGGAAGTGACATCATAATGTCATGCAAAAGGTTGTAAAGATGTCCTTTGTCAGCTCTATGGAAAAGGATTCATTCTACGGCTCGCCAGTAGAAGCACCGGGTGAATACATGGGGATATGTCATTCAGATATGTTCACTCAAAGTCCAGGACCTCAAAATGATGGCCTTGGGCGTGAATTAAAAGGGGGTAATAAGTGCAGACAAAGAAATTTTTAAATCCTGGGCCCCCGCAAGGTATACTAGCACATCATGAAAGACTTGCCTTAAAAGTTACCTCTGACCAGCCCATAAGATTTGTAAATGTAAAGCCGGCCATAGAGGGATCACATCTCCAATGGTTAAAGCAATCTCTGCTGGTGGCTATAGTTGCCAGAAAGAAAGGGGTGGGCTATGAACAGTCAGGCTGTGGAGGAAATAGTTAGATGTTAGAGATCCTCCAGCTAACTTGCTGCAGCTTCTGATGCACATTATGAGAAGCTCAGAGTATG
The DNA here is from genome assembly GCF_037356315.1 of Lithobates pipiens. NCBI lineage: Eukaryota > Metazoa > Chordata > Amphibia > Anura > Ranidae > Lithobates > Lithobates pipiens. The sequence continues at coordinate 19,616,053 of NW_027507791.1, read as the reverse complement.
CAGTGAAATCAGAGGAAGCCATTTCAGTCCAGGAGAAGAGCCAGTACACCTGTGCAAGACTGAAGGGAAGGCCAGAGCTCTGCTTTAATTTCTAAGAAAATCCCTGCTCTCCCACTGTCCAACCTTTCCCATAAGGCAGTTCCACAAAGAAGCTCTCTCTCAGGACTCTTGCTCATACAGCTAGAAAGGCAGCAGTGTCAGAAAAGGATTCTCTGCTCAGTATGAAAACACCAATCAAAAACTTCAGTAAACTGCGAGTGGAATAAAAAGACTGCAACATTCATGACCAGAATTAGAACTACATTGCATCTGGAAAGTATTCACAGAGCTTCACTTTTCCTACATTTTGTTATTACAGCCTTATTTCAAAATAGATTAAATTCACTATTTTCCTCAAAATTCTACAAATACCCCACAATGACAAAGTGAAAGAAGTTTGTTTGAAATGTTTGCAAATTTATATATAAAAAAAATCCCATGTACAGAAGTATCACAGTCTTTGCCATGACACTCAATATTGAGCTCAGGTCCATCCTGTTTCCACTGATCAGCCTGGAGATGTTTCTACAACTTGATTGGAGTCCATCTGTGGTAAATTCAGTTGATTGGACATGATTTGGAAAGGCACACACCTGTCTATATAAAAGGTCCCAATGAGCACAATGGTCTCCATCATCCATGGATGGAAGAAGTTTGGAACCACCAGGAGTCTTCCTAGAGCGGGCCACCTGGCCAAACTGAGCAATCAGGGAGAATGGCCTTTGTCAGGGAGGTGACCAAGAACCCGATGGTCACTCGGACAGAGCTCCAGCATAGTTATAGTTAAAGTTACATAGTTAGTAAGGTTGAATAAAGACAGCAGTCCATCCAGTTCAACCTGAGTGAGTGTCTACAATTGTCCCTATCACTGTACACTCACATCAGTCCCTACCCTCAAGGAGCCCACAAGCCAAGGTCCCCATTCATATACCAGGGCCAATTTTGGACAGAAGCCAATTAACCTACCTGCATGTCTTTGGAGTGTGGGAGGAAACTACACAGGCACAGGGAGAACATGCAAAATCCAGGCAAATAGTGTCATGGTTGGGATTCGAAGCAGCGACCCTTTTTACTGCTAGGCGAGCGTGCTACCCACTACACCACTGTGCCGCCCTCACACAGGAGATAGGAAAACCTTTCAGAACTACAACCATCTCGGCAGCACTCCTCCAATCAGGCCTGTATGGTAAATTGGTCAGATGGAAGCCACTCCTCAGTAAAAAGGCACATGACAGTCCACCTTGTGTTTGCCAAAAGGCACCTGAAGGACTCTCAGGACTATGAGAAACAAAATTATCTGGTCTGAAGAAACCAAGATTGAACTCTTTGTCTTGAATGGCAAGAGCCATGTCTGGAGGAAACCAGGCACCACTCATCACCTGGCCAAAATCATCCCTACAGTGAAGCATGGTGGTGGCAGCATCATGTTGCAGGGATTTTCAGCGGCAGGGACTGGGAGACCAGTCAGGATCAAGGGAAAGATGAACGCAGCAATGTACAGAGACATCCTTGATGAAAACCTGCTCCAGAGCACTCTGAACCTCAGGGTGGGGTGAAGGTTCATCTTCCAACAGAAGATCGACACTAAGCACACAGCCAAGATAACAAAGGAATGGCTATGGGACAACTCTGTGAATGTCCTTGAGTGGCCCAGCCAGAGCCCAGACTTGAACCCGACTTAACATCTCTGGAGAGATCTGAAAATGGCTGTGCACCAGCGCTCCCCATCCAATCTGATGGAGTGCAAGAGGTCTTTCAAAGAGGAATGGGAGAAACTGGCCAATAATAGGTGTGCCAAGCTTGTAGCATCATACTCAAAAAGACTTGAGGCTGTAATTGGTGCCAAAGGAGCTTCAACAAAGTATTGAGCAAAGGCTGCGATACTTCTGTACATGGGATTTTATTTTTTATTTTTAGTTTGCAAAGATTTCAAAACAAACTTCTTTCACTTTGTCATGGGGCATGTGTAGAATTTTGGAGGAAAATAATTAATTGAATGCATTTTGGAATAAGGCTGTAAAGTAACAAAAATATGGGAAAAGTGAAGTGCTTTGAATACTTTCCAAATGCACTGTACGGTTCGTTTCCTGTACCCAGTGTTCATTTTGTCAATGAAAATATTTTTTATTAATTAAAATTACTAAAACAATTCAGATGACTAAAACTAAAAAACTGCATTTTTGGCAAAAGACTGAAAAAAAGAATGAAAAAAAGAATGAAAAAAACACTAAATCGAAATTTGAATTCAAAATAAACACTGCCTGTACCTTGCCTGATGTCCGGCGCTTCCTCCGGCTCCTCCTGATAGCGGAACGCGGAGGCCCGACTCTTCATCAGGATCAGTTCCTCTTCGGGGAGCGGAGGACGAGATTGTGGAGCCACGGGAACCATCTGCTTTGGGGGAGCTTGGCAGGGCAAGAAAAGAAAAAAATAAAATAAAACTACCAAACCCCACTTAAACCTATGTATTCTTAAAAAGAATAAAATAAAAAGAATTTAAAAAAATTACAGCACTGGGCCTCTGAGCAATTATTACTTCTGCCTCCATGAGAGGAAGTGGAGCGAGTCACATGACCGTTTATAAGCAGAGTATCGATGCTCCATTCACAGCAGTCAAACAGAGCAGTAATGAAATGAAGGGAGGGAGGGCAAGCATAAGATGCTGATGAGACAGCTAGAGATTGATAATATTTTTTATTATTTTATTATATATTATTGATTTTAACCCAACTTATAAAAATGCTTTTGGAGTGAAAAAAAAAAAAAAAAAAATCTAATAGATAGCTTTCTATTTAAGATACATCATTTAGTTTATTCAGCATGAAATGGAGCTTAGTTATGTAGCATGAGCCTACATATTCTGCAATATTTACATTTTTGGTCAACTCATTCAATGAATCCAAGCTCTGCAAGGTTAGATGACATGCACTGCATTGATGCATTCACACAATTTTACCCTAACCATGAGATAAAACAAAGTTCAGGAATATTCCTTTATCCCATTTTTTTGCGAATCTATGTACACTACTAACTGTATGATTGAATCAGTTCTGATATCGCTGTTTTACTAACCTGACAGCTCATTATTCTAAATCGAAAACATTCATTTTGTTTGCAAACATTAAAGATTCTAACTACCAGCAAGAATAAGTCCTTACATTTAAAGAGCACCTGTCATTTCAGATCCATCATGGCAGCACCTGTTAGCGGGCATCCACTCACCTGCTTCCACCACGTCCCTCACCTTGTTGCGTCACTACAGCGTCACTAGCAGTCCCATTAATGTGAATGAGACTGTCGGCGAGACAACAAGTGGGTTAGAGGAGGAGCGGCTGCAGGACAGAGATGACAGTTGCTCTTTAAAAATATGATTTAAATTCGGGTCGATTTAAAATCAAGCTATTTTACTAGTGATTTAAACGATCATTTAAAACAAAATCGACTTGTTTTAAATCAAATCCACCCTGGGGGCCAATGCAGCACGTATCACAGAACCGCGGGTAGCGTTCAGCACGCAGGATGGGCAGGAAGGGCAGGAAGGGAGTAGGCAGTTTTTATTGAAAGTACTGATAAAACCATTACAAGGGTAAAACTCCCTTACCTAGAAGACGAGTGCATTCATTTCATTATTTTAACATTTGTTAGCTGTCACATTTTTTTTTTTTTTTTTTTAATAAAGTCCAGTTTACAGTCCCTCAGACTTTAGGAGGGCCACTGGGAGTAGAAAAGGCCCCAGTGTTAATGTGAGTGAACAAAGTCTCAAGCTTTGTGGTCAGTTGGGAGTAAAAACATTATATAGCACCTGTGGGTCAGTAGGGGGAGAAAGGGTGCCCCGTTGGCTGAAGGGTGCCCTGTGGGAGGAAGGGTGCCCCGTTGGCTGAAGGGTGCCCCGGGGGAGGAAGGGTGCCCCGTTGGCTGGTGCCCCGGGGGAGGAAGGGTGCCCCGTTGGCTGGTGCCCCGGGGGAGGAAGGGTGCCCCGTTGGCTGGTGCCCCGGGGGAGGAAGGGTGCCCCCGTTAATGTGAGTGAACAAAGTCTCAAGCTTTGTGGTCAGTTGGGAGTAAAAACATTATATAGCACCTGTGGGTCAGTAGGGGGAGAAAGGGTGCCCCGTTGGCTGAAGGGTGCCCTGTGGGAGGAAGGGTGCCCCGTTGGCTGAAGGGTGCCCTGTGGGAGGAAGGGTGCCCCACTGGCTGGTGCCCCGGGGGAGGAAGGGTGCCCCGTTGGCTGGTGCCCCGGGGGAGGAAGGGTGCCCCGTTGGCTGGTGCCCCGGGGGAGGAAGGGTGCCCCGTTGGCTGGTGCCCCGGGGGAGGAAGGGTGCCCCGTTGGCTGGTGCCCCGGGGGAGGAAGGGTGCCCCGTTGGCTGGTGCCCCGGGGGAGGAAGGGTGCCCCGTTGGCTGGTGCCCCGGGGGAGGAAGGGTGCCCCGTTGGCTGGTGCCCCGGGGGAGGAAGGGTGCCCCGTTGGCTGGTGCCCCGGGGGAGGAAGGGTGCCCCGTTGGCTGGTGCCCCGGGGGAGGAAGGGTGCCCCGTTGGCTGGTGCCCCGGGGGAGGAAGGGTGCCCCGTTGGCTGGTGCCCCGGGGGAGGAAGGGTGCCCCGTTGGCTGGTGCCCCGGGGGAGGAAGGGTGCCCCGTTGGCTGGTGCCCCGGGGGAGGAAGGGTGCCCCGTTGGCTGGTGCCCCGGGGGAGGAAGGGTGCCCCGTTGGCTGGTGCCCCGGGGGAGGAAGGGTGCCCCGTTGGCTGGTGCCCCGGGGGAGGAAGGGTGCCCCGTTGGCTGGTGCCCCGGGGGAGGAAGGGTGCCCCGTTGGCTGGTGCCCCGGGGGAGGAAGGGTGCCCCGTTGGCTGGTGCCCCGGGGGAGGAAGGGTGCCCCGTTGGCTGGTGCCCCGGGGGAGGAAGGGTGCCCCGTTGGCTGGTGCCCCGGGGGAGGAAGGGTGCCCCGTTGGCTGGTGCCCCGGGGGAGGAAGGGTGCCCCGTTGGCTGGTGCCCCGGGGGAGGAAGGGTGCCCCGTTGGCTGGTGCCCCGGGGGAGGAAGGGTGCCCCGTTGGCTGGTGCCCCGGGGGAGGAAGGGTGCCCCGTTGGCTGGTGCCCCGGGGGAGGAAGGGTGCCCCGTTGGCTGGTGCCCCGGGGGAGGAAGGGTGCCCCGTTGGCTGGTGCCCCGGGGGAGGAAGGGTGCCCCGTTGGCTGGTGCCCCGGGGGAGGAAGGGTGCCCCGTTGGCTGGTGCCCCGGGGGAGGAAGGGTGCCCCGTTGGCTGGTGCCCCGGGGGAGGAAGGGTGCCCCGTTGGCTGGTGCCCCGGGGGAGGAAGGGTGCCCCGTTGGCTGGTGCCCCGGGGGAGGAAGGGTGCCCCGTTGGCTGGTGCCCCGGGGGAGGAAGGGTGCCCCGTTGGCTGGTGCCCCGGGGGAGGAAGGGTGCCCCGTTGGCTGGTGCCCCGGGGGAGGAAGGGTGCCCCGTTGGCTGGTGCCCCGGGGGAGGAAGGGTGCCCCGTTGGCTGGTGCCCCGGGGGAGGAAGGGTGCCCCGTTGGCTGGTGCCCCGGGGGAGGAAGGGTGCCCCGTTGGCTGGTGCCCCGGGGGAGGAAGGGTGCCCCGTTGGCTGGTGCCCCGGGGGAGGAAGGGTGCCCCGTTGGCTGGTGCCCCGGGGGAGGAAGGGTGCCCCGTTGGCTGGTGCCCCGGGGGAGGAAGGGTGCCCCGTTGGCTGGTGCCCCGGGGGAGGAAGGGTGCCCCGTTGGCTGGTGCCCCGGGGGAGGAAGGGTGCCCCGTTGGCTGGTGCCCCGTGGGAGGAAGGGTGCCCCGTTGGCTGGTGCCCCGTGGGAGGAAGGGTGCCCCGTTGGCTGGTGCCCCGTGGGAGGAAGGGTGCCCCGTTGGCTGGTGCCCCGTGGGAGGAAGGGTGCCCCGTTGGCTGGTGCCCCGTGGGAGGAAGGGTGCCCCGTTGGCTGGTGCCCCGTGGGAGGAAGGGTGCCCCGTTGGCTGGTGCCCCGTGGGAGGAAGGGTGCCCCGTTGGCTGGTGCCCCATGGGAGGAAGGGTGCCCCGTTGGCTGGTGCCCCATGGGAGGAAGGGTGCCCCGTTGGCTGGTGCCCCGTGGGAGGAAGGGTACCCCATATTAGTGAAAGGAATAGTGTCCCAAGGGCTGGAAAAAAGCAAACACATCTAACATGTACTCTTCTCTGTGGCCAGGTCTGGAAATCACACATAACATAGATCACCCCAATACCTGTAGAGTAACTGGTGGTTTTGGTAATAGATTTCTGAGCTTCAGATATGGCCTTCAAGATGAGGTTCTTGTTGGCTTGTTTTGATGGTGGGAGAGTAGGCCTGAGAATAGAGAACATTCGTACAGTTATACATCAAAGGATCGTTGTCTGGTCACTTGAAGCAGAATTAACTCTATGATTAAATTGTCACATTAAAAGGCATGCCTCTGGCGAGAGCTGTCTCTGGTGTGCCAATGTTAGCTCTCAATCGAACGTTCAAGCCCTCAAATGGCTGGTGCCAGGCATCCCCCAGCCAGGAAATGAGGCAAGCTCAGTTTGACTTGCTGCAGCTTCTAATTGCACATTGTGAGAAGCTCACAGTGTGCAGCGAAATCAGCCTAAGCCATTACAGTCCAGGAGAGGGGGGGGGGGGGTCTTGTAATCCTCCTCCATCCCCTTTGAACCAAAGCTTCTCATTCTTTAAACTAGCTCCCACCAATACCATACATATACAGTGCATCCGGAAAGTATTCCCAGCACTTCACTTTTTCTACATTTTGTTATGTTAAAGCCTTATTCCAAAATGGATTAAATTATTTCCCTTAAAATTCTATAAAGCAATACCCCAGAACGACAACATGAAAAAAGTTTGTTTGAAATCTTTGCAAATTTAATAATTAAAAATAAATAAAAAAAAGGACAAAAATGTACATAAGTGTTCACAGCCTTTGCTCAATACTTTGGTGAAGCACCTTTGGCACCAATCAAGTCTTAGCAGTATGATGATACAAGTTTGGCACACCTATTTTTTTTCTCCCATTCTTCTTTGCAGGACCTCTCAAGCTCCAGATTGGATGGGGAGTGTCAGTGCACAGCCATTTTCACATCTCTCCAGAGATATTCAAAATCGGGTTCAAGTCTGGGCTCTGGCTGGGCCACTCATGGACATTTACAGAGTTGTCCCGCAGCCACGCCTTTGTTATCTTGGCTGTGTGCCGTTCTTCTGTTGGAAGATGAACCTTCACCCCAGGTTCCCCAGGAAACCCAGCAGGTTTTCATCAAGGATGTCTCGGTACATTGCTGCATTCATCTTTCCCTCAATCCCGATGAGTCTCCCAGTTCCTGCCATTGAAAAACATCCTCACAGTAAGATGCTGCCACCACCCTGCTTCACTGTAGGGATGGTATTGGCCAAGTAATGAGCAGTGCCTGGGTTTTCTTCAGACATGACACTTTCCATTCAGGACAAAGAGTTCAATCTTTGATTCATCAGACCAGAGAATTTTGTTTCTCATGGTCTGAGAGTCCTTCAGGTGCCTTTTGGCAAACGCCAGGTGGGCTGTCATGTGCCTTTTACTGAGGAGTGGCTTCTGTCTGGTCACTCTACCACACAGGCCTGAATGGTGGAGTGCTGCAGAGATGGTTATTCTTCTGGAAAGTTCTCCACAGAAAAATGCTGGAGCTCTGTCAGAGTGACCATCCGGTTCTTGGTCACCTCCCCGACTAAGACCCTTCTCCCTCAAATCGCTCAATTTGGCAGGGTGGCCCGCTCTAGGAAGAGTCCTGGTGGTTCCAGACGTCTTCCATTGACAGATGATGGAGGACACTGTGCTCATTGGGACCTGCAGAACGTTTTCTGTACCCTTCCCCCGATTTGTGCCTCCATACAATCCTGTCTCGGAGGTCTACAGACAATTCCTTGGACTTCTTGGCTTGGTTTGTGCTCCGACATGCACTGTTAACTGTGGGACCTTATATAGACAGGTGTGTGTGCCTTTCCAAATCATGTCCATGCAACTGAATTTACCACAGGTGGACTCCAATCAAGTTGTAGAAACATCTCCAGGATGATCAGTGAAAACAGGATGAGCTCAATTTTGAGTGTCATGGCAAAGGCTGTGAATACTTATGCACATGGGATTTTTTTCGTTTTTATTTTTAATAAATTTGCAAAGATTTCAAACTTCTTTCACATTGTCAGTTTGGGGTATTGATTGTAGAATTTTGAGGAAAAGAATGAACTGAATCCATTTTGGAATAAGGCTGTAACATAAAATGTGGAAAAAGTGAAGAACTGTGAATACTTTCTGGATGCTCTGTATGTGGTGTCATGGAGGTGGACCCTCTTCTGAGGCACCACATATATGCAAACCCTGTGTTTGTACTGGAAGCAAGCCATCATCAGGTTTGTTCTGTCAGCGACAGTTATGGGGTCTCATACTAAAGATTGAGAGCCCATCAATGAATATAAGGCTTCATGTGAAGTGGAGAGGCAGGTGGTTGGCATCATTTCTAGCTCGGAGGAAGTCTTGTATTCACCGATAAAAATACTAGGCCTCTGATGAATGGTGGAAAAGCACTCCGCTCGACTTTGAAAAAAAAAGTTTATTGAACAATTTAAAAACATATTTATGCAGGTTATAAGGCAATACTATAGAAATGCATGTATCAAAGATATGTGGCTTATTTACATGTAAACACAAGTCAGGAACTTCTACAGATTTAACAATGGACTTAGGCTGCTTTCACACTGGGGTGGTATTCAGGCGTTACAGCGCTAAAAATAGCGCCTGTGTAACGCCTGAAAAAAACCGGCCCCTTTAACTCCAGTGTGAAAGCCGGAGGGCTTTCACACTGGAGCGATGCGCTGGCAGGACGGTGAAAAAAGTCCTGCTAGCCGCATCTTTGCAGCGGTGAAGGAGCGGTGTATTCACCGCTCCTATACCGCTCCTACCCATTGAAATCAATGGGACACCGCGGCAATACCGCCGGCAAAGCGCCGGCAAAGCGCCGCTGCAGCGGCGCTTTGCGGGCGGGTTTAACCCCTTTTCGGCCGCTAGCGGGGGTTAAAACCACCCCGCTAGCGCCCGCACACCGCCGCTAAAAATAGCGGCGCTTTACCGCCGACGCTGCTCCCGCCCCAGTGTGAAAGCAGCCTTAGTGACTATCAGTTGGGTGGAAACCCTCCGTCCATGCTGTTCATGCGATTCCACATTGGGAGGGGTTATGGCTTTATGTACCACTAGTGCATGTGTCCGCGGACGCAAGCCAATTGTCCCATATTTTGTTGTACTTATCTGGACAACCTCTGTTGATGTATATAAACTTCTTGTAGGGAAGTGTTTTATTTATATCTATTTTCAAGTCAAAGCTGGGAGGAATGGGTCTCATCCACTGTCTGGCTATATTTTAAATTTTTTTGCAGAAAACAGTTTCATGCAGGTTATGTTTTAGTGAATTTATCTCAGAATCAGCGAATATCCCTAGTAGACATTGTTTGGGGTCCAGGGTCAAAGGGGATCCCATTTCGCCATGGAGGAAATCTACCACCTGCTTCCATAGACTCTGAAGGACCTGACACACCCAAATTAAATGAAAAAAATGTGCCCGTCACCTGGTTACACATTGTGCACGTGGTGGAAGACTGTTGCCTAAAGCGGGCTACTCTCAGGGGTGGCAAGATATGCTCGGTGCATAATATACAACTGGGTCAGTCTGTTTGGGGGATACAGTTTTGCAGGAGTCAAGCGCTTCACTCCACTCCTCGTCCTCCAGTGGACCTATCGCTCTATCCCATCTTGGTTTAAGGTTGTAAGCTAGTGCAGTTGATGATGGGGTTAGGGGCATGACATAAAAATCAGATCAGCTTTCGTGGATCCTCACCCTTAACTACTGCCATAATGACATTGGGAGCAGATTGTGGCAATGGTTGGGTGAACTAAGCTTGAGATGCATGGTGTATCTGAAAGAATCTAGAGTAGTGAATTGGGTAGTAGGCACTCGTTTTGGAGTCTCTCAAAGTTTTTAAGTATGCCATTGGAGATTATGTGGCAAGTAATATATCCCATGTGCACTCCATATCTCTGTGTCTGGGATTGAAAAACTCTGGGAGTAATTTATTGTGCCACAGAGGGGTATAATTGTTGTGTTTAGGGGTTACCAACATTTTAATAGCAATGTCCCATATGCACCTATATTGGTAGAGAAGAGACCCACAACTTTTTTTGGGTTATCCCCACCTTGACCCACTGCAATTGCAGTAAGTGGATCCGTGGTTAATTGTGGGCACTGGAGTGTGAGTAATCTGAATCTGCCGGTTTTGTCAATGTGGTATAGTTGAGACAGTTGTAACACGAGGTAATAAAGATTCAGATCCGGGGGGCCACCCAGGTCAGTAGGGTTCTTAAGAACTCTCCAGGCCAGCGTGTCAGTTGTTGCCCCCAAATAAATGCCTAGAGTATGGCCTCCATTGATTTAAAAAGTTTTAAGGGTAAGTATACGGGCGTATACGAGAGTATGTACAAAACTTTGGGAAGTAGTATCATTTTAACGATATTAATGCAGCCCCATATACCGAGTGGCAATCTCGCCCCAAGCCGAGCTTTAGATTTGATGAGATTGAAAGGGGGTTCTATGTTCAGGGATATATAGTCAGCCGGTGTCCTATTCACCAATACTCCAAGATATTCAATAGTGTTTACTGGTTGAAGTGGTAGCTGTTCCGGTAGCTCAGGACAGGGGAAGCTGTCCATTGGCAGCATTTGGGATTTTTTTCCAATTAATTTTGAGGCCAGGGGAACTGACCAAAGTGTTCAAACATGTGTAGTGCCTTCTGAAGGGATGTGGTAGAGTCTGCTAGATATAGTAGCGTGTTGTCCGCGTATAGGCTAATCTTTTTTGTCAGGGATCCAAGGCAGAGACCTTGGATCTCGGGGTCCTCTCTAATGGAGCTTGCAAAGGGCTCTACTGCCAGGGCATATAGGAGCAGGGACAGTGGGCAGCCCTGTCTAGTGCCCCTGGACAAGTCAAACGTCTGTGAAGCCCTCCCGTTGGCTACTACTTTACCCTTGGGCGTTAGATATAGCAATCGCACCCACTTGATGAAATTGGGTACAAAACCAAAGCTGCATAGGCATCCCCAAAGGTATCTCCACTCTACCGAGTCAAAGGCCTTGGCGGGGTCCAAAGCCACCACCAACTGGGACCCAACATCAGTGTGTCGCTTGTAGGTTTATATATGGTTTTCTCAGGTTGAAGGAGGTGTTACGCCCAGGCATGAATCCAGCTTGGTCTGCATGCATCAGGGTTAGTATCACTTGGTTTAGTATTTTGGCCAAAATCTTTATGCCTACCAGAAGGAGCGATATGGGTCTCTAAGATTCCGGGAGGCCTGGGTCTTTGCCCGGTTTGGGTATGAGGATAATAACCGCCTCACTCATTGATGAGGGAAGGGTGAAGTTGTCAAACAAGTGGTTATAGAGGGACAATAACGTGGGAGTAAGTATCTAACTCTATTGCACGTAGAATGCTATAGGTAACCCGTCTGAGCCTGGGGCCTTGGATTTGACAAAGCTTGCATTCGCTGTGGTTATTTCATCTTGTGTAAGAGGTACGTCTAGCATAGCCCTTTGGGTATCATTTAGCTGTGGGAAGGTAATTCCCGCTAGTAGATCCTCCAATTGGGCTTCGGCTGTGGAGACCTGGGTCATTTAAAGCAGAGTGTAGAAGTCCCTAAATTTTGGTAGCGACAGCCTGGGGCTCTGTGACCTTTTCCCCCCATTAGGGCCAGTAAGTGAAATGACAGTGGGGGGGGGGGGTCTATACTCACTATGTGCTAAATAGGCCAACAGCTTACCCGCTCTCTCCCCATGTTCAAACTATTTTTGTCTGTCAAAGAAAAGTTTCTTCCTGGCCATCTCATGCTGGAGCTGGTTGAAAACCCTGGTTTGTAACGCGAGTTGGGCAGCCCCAGCAGGAGAGGTGTTTGACATATGGTTTCATTTGTTCAGAGGAGGAAAAGTCTTGCATTGCCCCATCCAGTGCGGCTGCCGAGTTAGACTTCAGCCTGTTGATACAGGTGGTCAGAGTCAGGCATGCGTGCAACTTAAAAGGTCTCCCATACTATATCTGGGGATGCGGACCCATCACTCTCTAAAAAGTTTGTTCTCCAACTGTTACCCAGTTCGTCATCCTCTGATAGCAAGGTGAGCCAGAACGTATTTAGACACCACGTACGGGGTGGTCTGTTTAGCGGGACAGAAAGGCTAAGCCAGTATGGGCTATATAGTCTGAAAGTAGTCTAGGAGAAAACTCAGCTCTCAGCAACCTTGGGGCAAGGGTGCTGGAGATTAGTATTAGGTCTATGTGGGACATTGTATTATGAGTGGCTGAGAAACAGGAGTAAGCTCGGTCGAGTGGGAATTTAAGGCGCCAGGTATCAGTGAGAATAAAAAGTGATAAAATCGGGAGAATCTAGTGTGGGTTGGAGTTGTAGTAGGTGATGATGAGGGTGAGAGTTTGTCTAATACTGGGTTCAGCATAACATTAAAATCCCCTAGCCACACTGCCAGAATTGAAGGATGACAAGTCATATACAGCAAGCCCTCTGTAACTATGGTAGAACTAATTGGAGGAGATACATAGGATGCCATCAAAAGGGAAGGTTCACCATACAATTTAACAGAAAGAAAAACATATCACCCCTATGGGTCAGATTGGACATCACATAGCTCAAAATGTACCGTCTTGGCAACCAAGATTGAAACTGTGTGCATGGGAGGCATGATAGGCCCACCCGATCCATGGCCGGCGGAGTGCCATCTGGAGCTGATGCTCCACGTGCATTTCCACCAACACCACAATGTCAGCGCGTTGCTTTTTGAGAAATGAAAAAACTGCACATCTCTTTACCTTATTCCCAAGCGCACGTACATTCCAAGTAAGCAGTTTTATGGAGGCCATGGGTCACACATCAAGACATATCGTGGGACAGTGGTGGCTCGCCCCTCCCCCAATTGAAAATGTAGCGGCAGCTCCTGAAGAACACACGCTATGCGTTTTTTTTTTTCAAAGTCAAAATTGCCTAAACTGCAGTTTGGTTTGGGTATAATTGTCTAAATTAGACTTCAGCATCAGTCTGACTGGACTGTGAGATGTTCAGCCTAGCCACGGGGGGGGGGGGGGGGGGGGGGGGCGCCGTCTCTTCTGGCAGGCATGGAACTATGGTTACTCTCTCTGAGCCCTCCCAGTGGGAGTGGTGCTCTCACTGTGCTTTCTGGGAGAGGGTATTTAGGATGCGGACGTCGCGTGGTTTGGGGTTCCGGTCCAGAATTATGTACCAACTTCATGGTCCTGGTCCTCCTGACCAGCCCCCAGGAAGGCTATGGCCTGGGGTGCGGATCCACCCAATTTTGATGTCTCAGGGCTGGCTAGCCTGAGGCAAGGAAAGTAAAGGAGGATTCCGAGGTGGTTGGGTGCCGTCTCCAGTTTGGGAGAGACCCAGTGACTTCAAGCATTCCAGGGGAGGACTCTTCAGAAGACCTACGTACGGGTTGGTTTCTTAGTAAAAGCCTGGAAGGGCTGAAGCACCCGAGAGAATCCGGTCTTGTGGATATCGCCAAGCTGGCTGAAAGATCCAGGTATCCTACAAGTGTTTTCAAGCTTAGTTTCCTTACGTGTTCTACAACAACGTCTGTGGCAGACACTTGTTCCTGAGTAAGCACCTTGTTGGCTGATAGGCCTTGTGAGAGAGGGACTGTCCAACCTGAGTGATCATCCAGTTGCGAATGGCTATTCTATGGATGCAGTCAAAGTAATCAAGTTCTTCAACATTTTGACTTTGACACCAAGAGTACCTGAATTCCCTTTCCAACCCTCTGATCCCAATTTAAGAGACTGTTCATTGTCTACGTTTTGAAAATAAAATCCATTCAAGTGGATCTGTTGTCGGTCTCTCAAGTTACTGGGCCATTTACCATGGGACACCCCTAGATGTGCAACGAGGAAGACAGAAGTTAACGGTAAACCCAAATCTAACCAGCAGCTCCTTCGGGGGTTAGGGCTACAAACATATGGACCATATTCCTGGTCTAGTATGAAGATGTTATGTATATTACATTGCATTCCATCAAGTAAAAACTACCCCCCCCCCCCTCCCTACCCTGCATCTTCCAACAGATGCAGGTATGTGCCCAAAACCAAAAGTAAATGACAACCGGAAGCAGGTAAAAATAAAATGACCTGCTGTTATATTTTTAAAAAAAAACTAAAAAACACTGTAGCGTTCAGTCCACATAGATGGTGCGGGTGGCATGAGGCCCACAAATATAGGGCAACGGGCCCTTCTTGTTCTACGAACAAAAAGTACAGTGTGGGGTCAATGGGAGCCAAAGCGCTGCAGTTGCATAATGGAGGGATGCATGTTTCGGTTGCTGGGGGGCAAAAATTCGCAGTGTTATGCATATGGAGTATAGGACTGATTGTGCTCCGCAATTATATTCTCCAGGGTATTTCTAGGGATCGACTAGTCAATAAGAGGCCCTGAGTGTAGGAGACCCTCTTTGCATGTTACAGTTAGGTAGAGTAGAAACAGGGGAGGGCAAAGAGGGGTCCCAGGAGATCCTAGGGGTGTGGAGTAGGGGGGTATGTGCCATGGGAATTCGAGGAGGGGACAATCAAAAGGTAACATACCAGGATTCAAAGCATTTGCAGACTCCCATGGCGGTGCATGGTATGTGGGTGATGGCGACTGACTATCAGTGGTGCTGATGGGCATATTCGATCCGGTCACTCCAACCAAGTAAAGGCTTCCTCGGGAATCTCAAAGACCACCACTCAGCCATCTCTCTCGAATCGAAGACGAGCTGGGAACAGCATAGAGTATTTAAGATGTTGTATCCGAAACCTACATTGAAGCCTCGGCAGAGAAATCAGCGATCCTTGAGTGTCCAAGGTGGATGTTACCTTTTTTTCCCCTAGCCATGTGTAGCGCTGCATCTCTGTCATTGTAATTTAAGAATTTTGCTATAAATGTGTGGGGGGAGCCCCATGGGGAGGAGGTTTGGCAGGCTCTTGGTGGGCCCTCTCCACTGCAAGGGTAGGGGAGAAAGCCTCATGGCCATATGTGTCGACAAGAAGTTGCTCCAGGAAGCTGGTGGGATCTTTGCCCTCAGCTCCCTCAGGGAGCCCGATGAATCAGAGTTTGCACCTCCGGAGCCTACTCTCCATATCATCTTGCTTGCTCAGGATCTGGTTGATTTGGAGCTGCATACTATCAGAGTTCATCTGGAGTGGCGTAATGGCGTCCTCCGCCACTCCTATGCAAGTTTCGGCTGTTGTGAGCCTCTCACAATTTTGCTGTGTCATTTATCGGGGTGTTCCGTTCGCTGCACGTGGCGCCGCCATCTTCCCCAACACTTTCTCCTTTTGGCGATATTGATCCAGGTTTAGCCAGGGTGGCCTTTAGCATTTTTGGCGGGGTCATGGCTAATAACTGTGGGGGTCCTCACCCCCACTGAGTCTAGCTATTTAGGCTGTCCCTGGGGGTATGGAGTTGTGGGCAAGAGAGGCCTGGATGTAATGCTAGTCAGCAGGCTGGGTGAGGCAAGATAGCCGCAGGCCTCCAGGACTTGGTCGAAGCCGAGGGTTTCCTGAATGCGGCTGCCATGGAAGTCGCTGTATAAGCAGAGAGTAGTGTTACTGTGGCTGCAGGTGTGCAGGGCCTTCAGGAGGTCTCGCTAGACTGGTACTTGAAATGGCTTGGAGGTAGTACTCATCTGCCGGCCGGGTGGAGCAAGATGGCCGCAGACTTCCAGGACTAGGCCGAAGCTGCAGCCACATTTGGGGACGCCGTGTGATCAGATCGAAGTGGAGCCGTGGCTACAAGTGCTCAGTGTGCTCGGTTGGTCCCACTGGATTGGTTCAGGATGATGCAGGAGCGCAGGATATGCTCAAAAAAGGAGTAACGGACGGAGCGCTGGGTATGCACGTCCTACTCCATGCTGTGTCAGGCCACGGCCCCCAACCCGAGTTGAATTCTTAAAGGAAGTTGCCCATACTGCTGTTAGAACATAGCTCTGCTTACTGTATGTAGCTAATGCTATTAGGGTTGCATGGATGACGATTTTTCTTATCGGCAAGTATCAAAGATAGTACTGGCCAATACAGAGTACTGATACTTTGCGGTGCGATTTGCATCAATACAAAAAAAATTGGCATAAATTGCACCTCAAAGCTTAGCATCCAATAGGAATAGTGGTGCGATTCCTGTTCAAATCGCATGCGATATCATCCACTACGCGTGGGTGTGTGTGTAAAAGGATTAAAGCGCCATCTAGTGGGCAGTTAAAAAAATAAAAAAGTTAGAACTCACAGTACATATCTGGCCACATGCAAAATAATCTACATGGGTGTCCCGGTCTGCCAATGATAGCAAATCAGGGCCACTGGAGAAAAGGTTCCAGGTACTCGTGAGTTTCGGGCAAAAGTGATGTCAGCTTGGGGGTGGACCGCCTCTACATCTCCTTCAGCAGCCCTGATTTGCCATCATCAGTGGACCGGGACACCTATATAGATTATTTTGCATGTGGCCAGATAGAACTCACAGTATATAACATTGATTTTAGACTGCCCACTAAAATATTATATATATATATATATATATATATATATATATATATATATATATATATATACACAGTGGTGTGAAAAAGTGTTTGCCCCCTTCCTCATTTCCTGTTCCTTTGCATGTTTGTCACACTTAAGTGTTTCGGAACATCAAACCAATTTAAACAATAGTCAAGGACAACACATGTAAACACAAAATGCAATTTGTAAATGAAGGTGTTTATTATTAAAGGTGAAAAAAAATCCAAACCATCATGGCCCTGTGTGAAAAAGTGATTGCCCCCCTTGTTAAAACATACTATAACTGTGGTTGTCCACACCTGAGTTCAATTTCTCTAGCCACACCCAGGCCTGATTATTGCCACACCTGTTCACAATCAAGGCATCGCTTAAATAGGAGCTGCTTGACACAGTAAGGTCCACCAGAAGATCCTTAAAAGCTACACATCATGCCAAGACCCAAAGAAATTCAGGAACAATTGAGAAAGAAAGTAATTGAGATCTATCAGTCTGGAAAGGGTTATAAAGCCATTTCCAAAGCTTTGGGAATCCAGCGAACCACAGTGAGAGCCATTATCCACAAATGGCGAAGACATGGAACAGTGGTGAACCTTCCCAGGAGTGGCCGGCCGCCCAAAATTACCCCAAGAGCGCAGCGACGACTCATCCAAGAGGTCACAAAAGACCCCACAACAACGTCCAAGGAACTGCAGGCCTCACTTGCCTCAGTTAAGGTCAGCGTTCATGCCTCCACCATCAGGAAAAGACTGGGCAAAAATGGCCTGCATGGCAGAGTTCCAAGGAGAAAACCACTGCTGAGCAAAAAGAACATCAAAGCTCGTCTCAATTTCTCCACAACACATCTTGATGATCCCCAAGACTTTTGGGACAACATTCTGTGGACCGATGAGACAAAAGTGGAACTCTTTGGAAGGTGTGTGTCCAAGTATATCTGGCGTAGAAGGAACACTGCATTTCATAAAAAGAACATTATACCAACAGTAAAATATGGTGGTGGTAGTGTGATGGTCTGGGGCTGTTTTGCTGCTTCAGGACCTGGAAGACTTGCCGTGATAAAAGGAACTATGAATTCTGCTGTCTACCAAGAGATCCTGAAGGAGAATGTCCGACCATCTGTTCGTGTACTCAAGCTGAAACGAACTTGGGTTCTGCAGCAGGACAATGATCCTAAACACACCAGCAAGTCCACCACCGAATGGCTGAAGAAAAACAAAATGAAGACTTTGGAGTGGCCTAGCCAAAGTCCTGACCTGAATCCTATTGAGATGTTGTGGAATGACCATAAAAAGGCTGTTCATGCTTGAAAACCCTCTAATGTAACTGAATTAGGACAATTCTGCAAAGATGAGTGGGCCAAAATTCCTCCAGGACGCTGTAAAAGCCTCATTGCACGTTATCGCAAACGCTTGGTTGCAGTTGTTGCTGCTAAGGGTGGCCCAACCAGTTATTAGGTTTAGGGGGCAATCACTTTTTCACACAGGGCCATGATGGTTTGGATTTTTTTTTCACCTTTAATAATAAACACCTTCATTTACAAATTGCATTTTGTGTTTACTTGTGTTGTCCTTGACTATTGTTTAAATTGGTTTGATGTTCCGAAACACTTAAGTGTGACAAACATGCAAAGGAACAGGAAATGAGGAAGGGGGCAAACACTTTTTCACACCACTGTATGTATATGTATATATATATATATATATATATATATATATATATATATATATATATATATATATATATATATATATTATTACACACATACACAAACAAGTAATGTTTAATGCAGAATTAAAAATTACAAAAATTTTAACAACTTTATCAGTGCCCACCATTGCAGCATGACCAGAGGAAAAGAGAGGGCGGCCGGATCACCACAGCAGAAGAGGAGAACCCCTGGATCACAGAGCAGCCCGCTCTAACTAGAAATGCTGTCCATGGTCAAACAAAGCCCCGCCTCCTGACCCCACACCTGTGATAAACGGAACGCATCCCAGCATTGGACCGGCGTTCTATCACAGGCCAGGAGGCGGGGCTGTGTGTGACCATGAGCGGACGGTAATTCTAATGTAAGCTGTTACAGTGGGCAATCCCCGCTCTGATCCGGCAGCTCTCCTCTTCCTCCACGCTCTCTTCCCCCGGGTGATCGCTGGGAGAATGGCATCCGTTCAACTCTGCCTGCGGTGCTCGCCCCCCCCTCGTGAGAGAGAGTGAGAGTGAGTGAGTGAGATGCAGTGGGGGAAATGGCATGCGATTCGGACAAAGATCACTTGAAGTGTGATTAGCGCCCATTCATTATGTATTGACGCAAATCGCACTGCAAAGGATCTGAATCATTTAGTAGTGGAAATAACTTGCATGGGAAGGTGGGAATGGCGGCTGGACAAATAAACGGGGGGGGGTTTAGTTGGGGACATGAGAGGGTGGACAAATCAAGGACTCAGAGGCCAGGACCAATGAGCAGAAGATGCACACAAAAAAAAAAAACACACACACACACACACACACACACACACACCACACAGCACTAGGTGGTGAGCGAAGGGGGAAGAAGATATATGCTTTAGCAAAAAATTCATTAGCGGACCCTTGAATCTCCAGATGTTCACTTTGCTCTCTGTGGGATTTCAAGGACACCGTTCCCTCCCTGTGTCCCATAATGCAATGCAGGTACCTCCCTACAGGCAGTATAAAATTCCACTGACAGTAGAATATTTAGGTGCCAAAAGAAGACATTAAATACCTTCTCTCTGGTCTGGAAGGAATAGACACACTGCTGGGTAAAGCAGTCACTCGAGTGATGTAATCTTCCTCCTCATCTTCCTCTTCTTCCTCCTCAAACTGCTCCAAAAATCTCTTCACTTTCACCACCGAACTGGCAACAGGGATCTTCCTTTTCCGGGACCCATCGAACTGCAAGACGGTAAAACACAAATTAACCGAAATGTCAGCCCACCAGCAGCTTCCACTTAGAACATTATAGCCAATCTAAAGCCATTCCCAAACTTTCACATTTTTTTCTTTTTTTCTTTTTTTTTTTTTACCATTTCCATAGCAAACCAATTCCAGCATTCCTTTCCTACGTGTAAGAATCATAATTTTCTTGCTAAAAAAAAAAAAAAAATTACTCAGAACCCTCAAACATATAACCTAGAGTAGGGGCGTCCAAACTTTTTTCAAAGAGGGCCAGATTTGACAAAGTGAACATGCGTGAGGGGCGACCATTTCGCCCGACATTCTTTGAACCATTAACATTCGGTCCAAGTGTGTTTGTCTGAGCAATATTACACGGCCCAACAGTAATTCTCTTGTCTTTGTGGCTAAAGAGATGAGCTCTGGCATGTCATTTGAATAGAACATATTTATTGGCGTATAACATGAACCTTCACTTTAAGAGGGAAGTTTCAGGAAGAAAAAAAAAACACAACACTTACATTTTAAATAAAAGAACTGTGAAGCAAAATAAGGGTCAGCGACATGAATGCAACACCCACCATTGCCATCAGTGCAGCCTGATTGATGCCCATTCATCTTAAGCCTTGGAAGGGACTGGATGAGCGCCAAAAAATTACATACAGTAAAAACTCCTGTTTTCTCTGCAGTCTCTAATAGAAAGTCCCGCCTTCTTTGGTGGACTGAACAGTTGTCCAATGGCAGCACAGGAGACAGGACTTCCTATTACAGAGGCTGTCATGTAAACAGGAAATACTCCTTTGTTTGTGGCACTCGTCCCACCTCCTCCAAGGCAAAAAAAAAAAAAAAAGTAATATATCTATATCTCTATAGCTATCTATCTATCTATCTATATATATAGTTTTTCTCTCTCTTCTGTGGCCCCCGGCGCTGGGAGATTGTTGGGGGCCATAAAAGATATACATGTCCAAATAACTAGATGGAGTATTCAAAACCGTAACGCGGGCTGTAATTGGCCTAGAGGCCAGACTTTGGACATGCCTGCCCTAGGAAATAGAATAGCGGTCATAATTTTTCATGTCACAGCAATTTTTCAAATGCGATTTTTGTTTTTTTTCTTTTTTTTTTATAAAAAAAAAAAAAACACACCACACTAAACTTAGCCCAATTTTTTTTGTATAACGTGACAGATGAGGTTACTCTGAGTAAATAGATTCCCAACACATTGAGCTTTATAATTGCGAACACTCATGGAATAGTAACTTTGTTACTTAAAAATCTCCATAGGCGATACTTTACAAAAAAAAAAAAAAAAAAAGTCTACAGGTTACCAGTTTATAGTTACAGTGGAGGTCTAGCGCTAGAATTATTGCTCTAACATTTGCAGTGATACTTCACATGTGGGTTTGAAAGCTGTTTACATATGCGGGCCCAACCTACGTATGTGTTCACTTATTATTATTGTTCATTTCATTTTTACACTTTCCCTTAAATTTTTTTTAGATTTGATCATTTTTATTCCCATTACAAGGAATGTAAACATCCCTTGGAATAGGGCATGACAGGTCCACTTTACAGCAAGATCCGGGGTCTATAACTCCCCACATCTCTCTATGCTGGAAAGCCTGACTTTTTATTTTTGCCTAGAAGCCAGAAAAAAATAAATGAAATCAAAGTGTTTACTCCATGGCTCATAGAGATGGCCGGAGACCGCCTGGACCATGGTCACCTCTATGGCTAAAATGCCAATGCCAGCAGACTCATTCTCACCTGTAAAAGCAATCAAGTGGCTAAACAGCTGCTATAGCTTTTAGACTGTAGGGAATTGCCTGCTAAAAATATAAAAAAGAAATCTGAATAATGCCTACAGCTGTACTGGTCATCCAGATATCATTACTCAAAGTCAAAGACGTCATATGATGTCTTACAGGCAGGAAGTGGTTAAAGTTGTAGTAAATGCAGAAATAAAATATTTTTTTACATTATAAAAAAAAAAAAAAAAAAAAAAAAAAAAGGCCAATCCTGCAAGATAATGTGTAGGGTGCATGGCATACTAGCACATTATGAGAGACTTAACTTCACGCTGACATGGCTTTCATCTTTACCGGGTCCTCCTGGGTTTGCGGGCCTCTGGACGCTTGAATGGCCAAGATGATGTCCTGCACATGCACGCAGGAGTCACGATCATGGCATGGAGCTCTGAAGGGAGGACGGCACGCGCTGGTGATGTGACCGGGGGGGGGGGGGGGGGGGGGTTCACTGGAATATCTCCTATAAAATGGTGCACGTTTAGGACGCGTTCATTTTACCTACAGGTAAGGTTTATTATAATACTGTTGTTTCATAACTTTAGGCACAACAATAGAACTAAGCTTACCTGTAGGGTATAGTAGAAGAAACAAGTTTACTACCAAATTTAAAATAACCTTGTTAGCACTTTTTTTCTTTACTCAAAGGACTACCATCCATGTCCCTCACCGCCGCCACTTCCAGGTGATGTCATCACATTACTACAGTCTTCTGGATCCTGAGAGAACCCTGCTGCTGGAGGGCCAATAGGAAGTGTCCATGTGACCCAGGCAGTAAAATGGACACCAGATGAAGGACCCTCCTCCTCTGCAGGAAAGGCAGATGACTCAGGTCCTGGTGTATCACATGACTATTGATTTAGGTATTTAGGGCTTTCAGAACAGATTTTTTTTTTTTTTTATCACCTGCCAACCGCGCACAGTAATTATACTGCGAGCGGGAAGCAGGTACAGGCATGATCATGTACATGTACGAGATCAGTGCCCTTCTGGGTTTGGGGCCCACATGTGCATGCCCCCCAGCCAACCCATACAGTGACTGGACACAGCACACATTTGGCAGCTGATTTCAGCCAATGATTTCCTCTGAAATCAGTTGATCGGCTGTTGACAATTACACACACACACACACAGAGTTCTATGTACAGAGAACAACTATCTGGATGTTTCTTCTCCCTGAAAAGCAGGGAGAAAAAATAAAAAAATAAACAAACAGCAAGACTGGTAAGTAAAACCAGCACACAATACACACACATTACACATAGGCACACAGTTATTGCCTTGATTGCCCCTAGATGTTAACCCCTTCCCACCAAGAGCCATTATTACAGTGACAGTGTACAGTAGTATCAGTGTTAATTAGTGACTCTCCCAGCCAGTGTGGGGTTTTTGTTTGTTTTTAAATCCTCTGACTTTTTTCTTTTTAATAGCAAAAAATAAAATAAAAACTGCAGTGGTGATCAAATACTAAAAGGAAAGCTCTATTTGTGCAAAAAAAATAAAAAATAAAATAAAATAGGATATAAAATTTCAATTGGTTTCAGTGTTACTTGACAATGCAATTATCAGTTAAAGTAGCGCAGTGCTGAATAGCAAAAAATGCCCTCAAAATGCCCTCTGGAGGCTGCATTCACACCAGAGTCTTTCAGAGTTTTTCCGGTGTTATTTTGCACATTTTTAATGTGGGATTTTGGCGCGTTTTTATACAGCATTTTTGAGCTTTGGCTTTTTTTTTTTTTTTTTTTTTATTACTTTTTTTTTTATTATTACCCAATAGAGAAATCTATAATCTGTTGCATCATTTTCTGCTAGGTTTTTCAGCTTTTATTATTATCAATTGATTTGATTTTTTTTGTTAGGGTAAGGGGTTGGAGTTAAGGTTATTTATTTTTGTTAATACTACTAACAATAAATGAATGAATATAAAATAAATACATAAAGTAAAAATAAAATATATAATAAAAATAAATGAATAAGATGTAATAACAAGTAATTAATACACATATATATATAAAATATATATCAAAATAAGAATACTACTTTATTATTATTCCTATTATCAACAAATAATTAATAACTTGTTTTTGTTTAGGTTTTTTATTGTTTCATCATCAATAACAATTTATTTAATATATTGTTAAGTTTAGGGGTTATTAATTTATGTAATATTACATATTACTGTATTTTATTTATTAGGATTTGTAGCTGCGTTTTTTACATGTATTCATATATTT
Organism: Lithobates pipiens; assembly: GCF_037356315.1. Lineage (NCBI taxonomy): Eukaryota > Metazoa > Chordata > Amphibia > Anura > Ranidae > Lithobates > Lithobates pipiens. The sequence goes on along the minus strand of NW_027507791.1, from coordinate 19,592,453 downwards.
TTGCTTTTAAATTTTTTCATCTGAGCAGAAAACCTCTCAAAAACACGTGAAAATATGCAAATGGAGTGTTTCAATTAATTCCTCTGGGAATAAAAAAAAAAAAAAAAAAAACCCACACACACACACACACACACACACACAAATCTGCCCAACTTCAGAACATGTTTGCACTATAGGTGACTTGGGGTAGAGATGTGAACCAAATCCATTAGAGAATTGATTTTTTTTCTCCTCCTCCAGCGTTTTTGGAACTGCAGGCTCCAAAACGCTGAGCTGTGAATGGAACCTGAAGAGGGTAAAACCTTCCGGCGGTCAAGTAGTTGAACGAACACTCTAGCTGCTGGATCACTCTGCTCCTACCATGGTTTCACTCTAACCTTCCGGGAGTGTCCAGCCACCAATGAAAGACCATTTTGATGGAGTCGGAAATAGAACCTTACCTGTTGTAAGGTATAGAACCTTGCATAGAACCTTACCTGTGGTAAAGCTCTGTCTGTGGCAATTGCAGGTCTGAAGGTCTCCTCCGCTTGGAATACCTCTTGCAGTTCATAAGGTTGGGTGTCAACTGTTCTGTTACTATGGAAGCTGGACTGTCTGACCGGAATGGGCTCGCCCTGGGGTATTCTGTGTATGGCACTGTGTTCCTCCAGGCGGTGTGCGCTTCCTGGAGGCCTGTATACCTGAGCTGTAGGTCTCTGCGTTCTGGTAAGAGAGATTGGCTTCTTCCTGGGATGTATGGAACTTTCTGAGCTGAAGCTCAAGTCCTCATTGAAGGTGTCGTCCATGTCCAGTTTAATGTCAATGATGTCCTCCGAGGAGGATAAATCCTGAAGGGGTTTCACTGCTGATGTCAGGCGAGCGGCTACGGCGGAATCAGTGGCTGATCTACAAATCAAACATCCACACAGCAATTCATTAGCATTTCTCCGACAGACACTAACAGATGTAGAAACACTATGGCAGGTCTGTGTTGCCAAAAACAAAACAATAACAGCTTAAATAATTATATCTAAATCCTGGGTCAACAACCCGTCGATTGAAGCCAACAGGTAGACCACAATCAGGGCTGTGTTCCAATGCCTTCCCAGGCTCTGCCAGTGGAAGAATCAGAGAATAGTGCTATGCAAAGGGGGCCGAGAGAGAAAGATAGAACAGAGATTTAAATGGCACAAACCAGCACAAATGTGGCACGAACCAGCCAGCCTGGATTTGTGTCATTTGGTTGTTGTAGGGGGGCTAGATGATATCATAGTCCAGAAAAAACAATTGCTAATATCTTAAAAATAAAAAGCAGCACAAAAGTAGCACTAAAGAAACACACTTGAGTTTTTATTTGCAATGATTGTAGAGGGATAAAGTCGGTGGGGTTTGATATAAAAAAATATAAACACACAACACCTGTTATTAAAAACGTAACCACTTTTGGAATGCCCGCCATCGTTGTACGTCGGCTATTTGAAGTGGAATACCATTGTTGTGGCATTAGCCTGGTATCCTCTTCAACAGCGGGCGGTCCGCTTTCAGATAAAATTGGTCTCTGGAGGATTTGCCGCAAGATCACTTTTAATCAGAGGCGGGAGAGAGGCCTTCCCCCTCCCGCCGCTTACCGCAGCTGTCAGCAGTGGCAGAGACAATCGGGTCCTCTCTCCTCTGAGGCTGGATGCCGAGGGAAAGATGGCCTACACTCGGCTGCATGACAAGTGACGTCAAACGTCACTTCTGCCCAATAGTCTTGAAGGTGAATTTTTTTGTTTTTTTATGTTAATGTTAACATTCCTTGTAATAGGAATAAAAAGAACAGTGTAAAAAGACAGTTTTGAAACGGACAGAGGAAAAAAAAAAAAAAAAAAAAAAAAAAAAAAGGAAAGCGCCCGTCCCACCGAGCTCGTGCGCAGAAGCGAACACATACGGAAGTTGCGTCCGCATATGAAAAAGGTGTTCAAACCACACATGTGAGGAATCCCCGCGATCAGTCCAGCGAGAGTAATAATTTTAGCACTAGCCTTCTTTAACTCAAAACCTGTAGAAATTTTTCTAAGTCGCCTATGAAGATTTTTAAAGGATCAAACAAAGTTTGTCGCCATTCCACGAGCGGGTGCAATTTTGAAGCGTGACATGTTGGGTATCAATTTACTCAGCGTTTTATTCTCTAGAGGGTGTGTGTATATATATATATATATATATATATATTTTTTTATTTGTAACTCGGTACTAACCAACCAGCACGATTTTGAGTCATTTGGCTTTAGTAGGGAGGGCTAGATGATGTCATAGTCTGGAAAAAACAATTGGGAATATCGGAAAAATAAAAGCAGCACAAATGTTAATTTTTACGGCACAAAAGTAGCACTAAAGCTTCTCAAATTTGATAAGGTCTGGGGAGGATGGGTGGCCTCAGCTCTCACTGTAACAGTTTTTAACCTTTTATAAGGCTGGATTCACACCTATGCATTTTTAGTGCTTTGTGCATATTTGCACTACAGTCCATTTAACATGGTTTCCTATGGAACACGTTCTGTAGTGCAAATCTGCAAAATGCATAGGTGTGAATCAGGCCTTAAGGTTATCTGTTCTGTTCCATGGGACCTTCTGATATGCACCTCATCACCTCTGGCAAGGTGGGTTGGTGGTCCTTCTGCAATACTGAATTTGGGGGGCACGCGACACATATTCTCTGAATAGTGTGGCTAGTTTTTCACATGGATCCTCGTGCTTTTGGTCGATCATGGGTGAGGGGCGTTCTTCTGAGAAGCCGGTGTGGGTCAGGTTGGCAAGCTTCACAGGCAAGGTTTATGTACATGTCCAAATGTTATGCACTTCTTTTTTGTGTGCTGCCAATTGCTTTATTTTTGGGATGGCTCATCATATTAGAACCTAGTAGATGATAAGCTCAGCAATGGCATGCAATGCCAACCGGCTGCTAACAAAGCAAACAGAATATTGGCATGCATTAACCACTTAAGGACCGCCTCACGCCGATATACATCAGCAGAATGGCACGTACAGGTACGTTGACCTTTAAGTGCCCAGCTGCACTCGACCCGGTCCTGAGCTCTGTGACCGTGGGACCTGCGGACCCAACTGCCACCGGTGTCCTGCGATCGGGTCACAAAGCTGAAGAACGAGGAGAGGTCAATGTAAACAAGCTTCTCCTCGTGCTTCCTAGTGAGCCTGTCACTGAACGTCTGTTCCCCGTAATAGGGAAAGATAATCAGTGATGTCGCATGCCAAGCCACACCCCCCATAGTAAAAAAACACACACACACACACTTAACCCCTACACACCCCCCCAGTGGTTAACCCCTTCACTGCCGGTGACATTTTTACAGTAATCAGTGCATTTTTAATCGCAGTGATTTCTGTATTAATGAAATGGTCCCAAAAATGTGTCAAAATTGTCCGACGTGTCCGCCATAATGTCACGGTCACGAAAAAAAAAAAAAAATAAAAAATCGTGCCATTACTAGTAAAAAAAAGAAAATGTATTGATAAAAATGCCCTAAAACTATCCCCTATTTTCTAGACGCTATAACTTTTACGCAAGCCAATCAAACGCTTATTGCCATTTTTTTTATTAAAAATATGTAGAAAAATACATATCGGCCTAAACTGAGGAAAAAAATGTGTTTTTTTTATACATTTTTAGGTAATATTTATTATAGCAAAAAAAAAAAATATATTATATATATATATATATATATATATATATATATATATATATATATATATATATAGCATTGTTTCAAAATTGTCGCTCTATTTTTGTTTATAGCGCAAAAAATAAAAACTGCAGAGGTGATCAAATACCACCAAAAGAAAGCTCTATTTGTGAAAAAAAAGACATCAATTTTGTTTGGGAGCCATGTCGCACCACTGCGCAATTGTCAGTTAAAGCGACAGTGCCGAATCGCAAAAAAGGGCTTGGTCCTTTAGCTGCAAAATGGTCCGGGGCTTACGTGGTTAAAAAGGGGATTAATTCCAGAGATAAAACAATAATTCTCCCATTCTACAAGACTCTGGTCCAGCCACACCTGGAGTATGCTGTCCAGTTCTGGGCACCAGTCCTCATGAAGGATGTACTGGAAATGGAGCGAGTACAAAGAAGGGCAACAAAGCTGATAAAGGGTCTGGAGGATATTAGTTAGGAGGAAAGGTTGCGAGCACTGAACTTATTCTCTCTGGAGAAGAGAATAAGAATGGAAGGCGGCAGGGGGTGGTGGACGTCCCCTCCGGCTGCTTGAAATAGCGTGCAGCATTTTTGGTGCGCGTTTGGGGAGCAAAAATATAAATAAAAAAAGTGACCCAAAAATGCTCCCCTCCAATGAAATGAAGAGGAACCACCGCAAATACACTCCTAAGAGTTTTTGGTGCAGTTTTCGAGTCCTTTAAAAATCGCGCAGCAAAAATGCTCCATTAGCGTTTTACTGGCAGTTTTGAAGCGAACCACCAGTGTAAAAATGCCCTCCGCAAATCAGAAACATATGTAGTACAGAATTCACACATCACCTGTCAGAGCCGCGCTGTACTTGAGAGCTGCTGGGCACCACGCTGTTGAACTTCTCTTGCCGCTGTAGCTGAGGCTCTCTCCCAGAATCCTCTCTGCTCTGGCTCTTCAGGGGTGGCATGCTACTATTGAAGATGATGGCCTCTGAGGCTTTCAGGCTGTTGGATCCTGGAAGAGATGAGGGAAAATGCCTTAATATCAAATATCATTATGGGGTGTTCCAGCAGTTGCACAGTCAGCCAAGTAAAAGGTCTGCATGCAAGCCAGTCAGATGAATAAAATACTTGGCTCGTTCAGTAGGAGTCAGTTAAATTTCAATCCACCTATGGGCAGGCTGGTTTATCGATCAACTTCGGTACAAGCAGCCTGTCAGCTGTTTTTTTTTTGTATGGTCACTGTCACCACCAGCAGTGATCATTGTATTCTGTCAGTGGGGAAAGCTCATACTGTGCTGTTGTATTCTAAAGATGTTGATGGAGGAACCAAGCAATTTTCTTTCCTTCGACCCACTTCCTAAAACTTAAATTTTTTGCAAAACTGAGGATATAATATAAAAATTTCCTTCTGGATCAGCAGTACAACAAGCCTTCCTGTTGCTCAGGCCAGTGTCAGTGTAATCTTGTCCTGCGGGCCCTACATTCAAACACTGTGCAAATCTTCCCATCCTCCCCTCCATAACATTTACAGAATTCACTCTTCCTTAACCAATGACATCACCAAGTTACTATTCACTCCCTTGTTATCTCAGTTATTACTTTATCCCAGGCACAGGGCTAAAAGCTAGATCGCTGTTACTGAGTGTAGGATGAGGAAGTTATGTATCAGTTTGGAATGCAAACACCGTTCAGCAGTACTGACCTGGAGTGACGGCACGGAGCTTATCCAGCACACCCTGCAACCTGTGGACAAACGAGAAGAGTAGCAGAAGTTAGAGTAGGTGAAGTCATTTTAAAATTACACCAGGCACCAAAAAACAAGAGAGAGAGTCCCCCAAAAAGCGTCTTTGCTTAAAGTGGAGGTCTGACGATTTGTTTTTTTTTTAAGCCATCAGCTACAAATACTGCAACTGCTGACTTTTAAATATAAAGACACCTTCGGTGAGGGAATCAGGAAGTAAAGCCTTTGCGGCTTGACTTCCTGGTCCCCTACTGAGCATGCGCGGCTTGCACTGCGCTATCCCACTGGTCTATGCGGTCTTTGGGACCCGTGTGTCTCCCAGAAGACAGCGGGACAGAAGAAGGGGACGGAGAAGGAGCCGCAAGACATATGCAACCCTAAGACTTTCCGCTATAAAAAGACTCCCTGGTTTAGATAGCAAGGCTCCTGCCACAACCACCAAGACCCCCTGCTACAGGCACTAAAACATCCATAACCAAGTCTTGGTATAACCAGTGAGCCCCTACGCTGCGACCAAGACCTCTATAACCACCAAGACGCTCTGCTACAGCCACCGGGACATCTGTAGAATCCAAGACACACACACACACACACACACACACACACACACACCCCCCCCCCCCCCCCCCCCCCCAAGACATAGCCAGCAAAAGCAGCCCCCCCCCCCGCATCACCAAAACATCTTATGGCCACCAAGACTCATTGCAATAACGAACAAGACCAGGGGCTATAGCCTAGAACTGAGATCCTCAAACTACGGCCCTCCAGCTGTTGTAAAACTACACATCCCATGAGGCATTGTAAAACTCTGACATTCACAGACATGACTAGGCATGATGGGAATTGTAGTTCCTGAACAACTGGAGGGCCATAGTTTGAAGACCCATGGCCTAGAAGATCAATAACCTCCAAGACATCTATAGCTTCCCTACTATATATTTATACACCAAGACAATTACAACAAACAAGACCTCCTGGCATAACCAGCAACTCCTCTACAATATCGCCAAGATATCTGTAGCCCCAAAAACAACCAAATCATCCATAACCACCAAGAACCCCTGGTATAACCAACAAGCCCCCCCTGCAAAGCCATTAATACATCTAAAACCACCAAGCCCCCTACAATGTCATCAAGGCATCTATTAACACCAGAACATCTATAGTCTCCCTGCCATAGCTGCCAAGACCAAGTGTAATAACCACTTAAGCCCCATACACACTATCAGAGTTTTTCCTTCAGGTTTACCAAAATCATGTATTGCAAGGGCCTGCCTGATTGCATGCACATTGAAACTGCTAAGGTTTGACCTCATATTATATGGTTTTGGTAAATCTGAAGGAAAACTCAGCAGAAAATCTGATAGCGTGTATGGGGCTTAAGACATCAACAACTATACAATGACTTTCCTTTATAGCAACCGAAAACATCCATAACCATTAAGAACCCAAAAAAACATCCAAGGCCAACAAGACCTACTACTAAAGCATGAAGCAAAAAGATACATATAGACGGTGTTACCATGTGGTGAAGCGTAATGTGTTATTCCCAAGGAAAAGCGACAGATCATCTGTCATCTGCTCCTGACTCTTCTTATTTGCTACCATCACCATTATGTAATCTGGGAGCTCCTCATCTGGTGGAAGGAACAAATACATATATAAATGGTTAGCACTGTTGATTTGCAGCACTGGGGTACTATGTGTGAACTTCATTGGTGACACCACCTACATAGAGTATTGTATGTCCACCCTGGGTGGGCTCCTCTCATAGTCCAGAAACATTACAGTACAATGACTGGTATAGTAACAGAACAGCAAGCAAAAGAAATATCTGAGCTTAGACTTTTGCATCTCATCGGAGATGTGTTCAGAAAGCTATGTAAAACACTGTGCCACCCCCAGCCAGGCTCTGCCTGCTTTGCACAGAGACTCAGTGATGATCTCACAAATTTTAAAATATGGCATATAAAGAAACACGAGAGATTTGTAATGGAAAGATCATCATCTTGAAGGGAGTGTTAGGGCTGGACTCAGCCCTTTCTTTTGTGAGCTGGCCGCTCAGCTGTCGGCGAATAGCCAGCTCCTATCTATCTCTCCACAGTTACTCAGCTGTTGATGATATCCTGCTCATCAGTCCTGCCTACTTAAGCCATCCAGCCCAGAGGATCTCTGCCTTCATCTTGATCAACATCAAAGAAACCTTCTCCTGCGATCCAGTTCAAAACTTGCTTTCCTGACATCCCTTCTGGCGCCTTACTTTTCCACTACATTGATCCCTGACTTCTGGCTTGGCTGACTATCCATTCTGGTTACTAAACTTTGGCTATGTTTTGACTACGTTTGTTCTTTTATTATTAAACAAGTGTGATTTAACTGTACTTCCGTCTCAGGCCGATTCATGGTTTCTGTCAGGGAGGAACCAGGAAAACAAAATACAAGCAGATTTAGCAATACATTTTTAATTGATGTCGTGTGTCGACTGGCCCGTGGTAGGTGGCTCTGGCACATGCCAACTGTTATTTCCCAATAGCGGATAAATCTTCCCAATCGTTATTCTGAGCAGCTTAGCCCTACTAAGACCCCTTTCAAACTAAGGCGCTTTACAGGTGCTATAGTACCAAAAATAGCCCGAGGGCTTTCACGCTGGAGCGGTGCGCTGGCAGGACGTCAAAAAAAGTCCTGCAAGCAGCATCTTTGAGGCGCTTTAGGAGCAGTGTATACACCGCTCCTAAAGCAACCCTGCCCATTGAAATCAATGGGCAGCGCCACCAAAGTGGTGCTTTTAAACCTTTTTCGGCCGCTAGCAGGGCTTAAAAGCACCCGCTAGTGGCTGAAGTGTGTTGATAAATCAATGGAAAAGCGCTGCTAAAAATAGCGGTGCTTGACCGCCAATGCCCCAGTGTATAAGGGCTCTAAAGGTGCGTGTCACATATTGTAATGAGAATAGAGTGCAAGCGCCTCTGGAAGGAGAACGGATAGGAAGGACTCACCCACATACGCTCCCAGCTCCTGCAGCTTTCCCTTTATCGCCGTCTGTGAGGAAGAGAATGGTGAGAAGTTAGAGGACAGGAAAATTGTACAACATATCCACAATCATACAACATGTCCATAACCCTTTCATGCCTAAGCCCATTTCTGACATTTGTTGCTTACAAGTTAAAATCCATACTTTTTGCTAGAAAATGACTTAGAACCCCCAAACATTATACATAATATTTTAGCTGAGACCCCAGAGAATAAAATGGCAATCATTGCAATATTTTATGTCATACAGTATTTGCGCAGCGGCCCGTCAAACTATTTTTTTGGGGGAAGAAAAAATAAATAAAAAAACGACACTTCCGTGAATAAAAAGGAAACAGTAAAATTAGCCCAATTTTTTTGTATAATGTGAAACATGATGCCATAAAAATCTCCATGGGCGACGCTTTCAAAAAAATCTAACAGCTACCAGGTTAGAGTTACAGAGGAGATCTTTTGCTAGAATTATTGCTCTCAATCGCGGAAATAGCTCACATGTGTGATTTGAACACAGTTTACATATGCTGGCGTGACTTAAGCTTGCAGTTTCTTTGCTGTAAATGTAAACATCCCTTGTGATAGTACAGGCAGTCTCCGGGTTACGAACCTCCAACTTGCGAACGACTCCTACTTATGAACGGGAGGCGGCGTGACTTTCTGCGCATGCACAGCCACTTTGACGGTGACCCCAAATCCCTCCTTTGCACTTAAAAGTATTCAGATCCCCAAAAATTGCGATTCTGAATACTGTAATTATTTTTAAATCTGCACCATTGGCAGCTGACTAAACCGGAAGTGACGTTGCTTCCGTGTTTTTACATAGGAGACTGGAAAAAGGCTGTTTCCACCTTTGTTCCAGTCTCAGCCTAGCCGGCGGAAGTGCCAGATCGTGGGTCAGGTCTCCCAGTGGGAGGGGAGGCCTGGGAAGAGACCGGCGGAAGGATGTCCAAATTGGGCCCAATTAGGCATTTTACCTCTCCGGAGTCATGTGACTTATTAGAGTTACAAGGTCTCAGGTGTGAATGGGGAGCAGGTGTGTTAAATTTGGTGTTATCGCTCTCATTCTCTCATACTGGTCACTGGAAGGTCAACATGGCCCCTCGTGGCAAAGAACTCTCTGAGGATCTGAAAAGAAGAATTGTTGCTCTACATAAAGGTGGTCTAGGCTATAAGAAGATTGGCAACACCCTGAAACTGAGCTGCAGCACGGTGGCCAAGACCACTCAGAACAGGCCTCTCCATGGTCGGCCAAAGTTGAGTGCACATGCTCAGCATCATATCCAGAGGTTGTCTTTGGGAAATAGACGTATGAGTGCTGCCAGCATTGCTGCAGAGGTTGAAGGGGTGGGGGGTCAGCCTGTCAGTGCTCAGACCATACGCCACACACTGCATGAAATTGGTCCACATGGTTGTTGTCCCAGAAGGAAGCCTCTTCTAGAGATGATGCACAAGAAAGCCCTCAAACAGTTTGCTGAAGACAAGCAGACTAAGGACATGGATTACTGGAATCATGTCCTGTGGTCTGATGAGACCAAGATAAACTTATTTGGTTCAGATGGTGTGAAGCGTGTGTCGCGGCAACCAGGTGAGAAATACAAAGACAAGTGTGTCTTGTCTACAGTCAAGCATGGTGGTGGGAGTGTCATGGTCTGGGGCTGCATGAGTGCTGCCGGCACTGGGGAGCTACAGTTCATTGAGGGAACCATGAATGCCAACATGTACTGTGACATACTGGAGCAGAACATGATCCCCTCCTTCCGGAGGCTGGACCGCAGGGCAGTATTCCAACATGATAACCCCAAACACACCTCCAAGATGGCCACTGCCTTGCTAAAGAAGCTGAGGGTAAAGGTGATGGACTGGCCAATCATGTCTCCAGACCTAAACCCTATTGAGCATCTGTGGGACATCCTCAAATGGAAGGTGGAAAAGCACAAGGTCTCCAACATCCACCAGCTGTGATGTCATCATGGTGGAGTGGAAGAGGACCTGTGAAGCTCTGGTAAACTCCATGCCCAAGAGGGTTAAGGCAGTGCTGGAAAATAATGGCGGCCACACAAAATATTGACACTTTGGGCCCAATTTGGATATTTTCACTTAGAGGTGTGCTCACTTTTGTTGTCAGCATTTTAGACAATAATGGCTGTGTGTTGAGTTATATTGAATGGACAGTAAATGTACACTGTTATACATGCTGTACAATCACTACTTTACATTGTAGCAAAGTGTCATTTCTTCAGTGTTGTCACATGAAAAGATAGAAGAAAAGATTTACAAAAATGTGACTGAAGGTTGTACTCACTTTTGTGAGATAGTGTGCGTGTATATATATATATATATATATATATATATATATATATATATATATATATATATATATATATATATATATATATATATATATATATATATATATATATATATATATATATATATGGGTTCTAAGTAATTTTCTTTAAAAAAAAATACTGATTTTAACTTGTAAAGAACGAATATCAGAAAAGGCCTGGGTCGGTGATATAACGTGTCTATCACATGTGTGTACACAGCTCTGGCAGGGAAAGGGTCGGAGTTTCTGTAGATTATAAACCTGCCATGGAGGTCCCTGCTCAGGCACTTCCTGTTATTGGGTGACAACGCTCTCTCCTTGTCTTGAATTGGTTCATGTGTTGTCACCCTGGCTCCCAATGGAGCCTAATAATCAGACATGGCCCAGTGGGGGGGGGGTCATTATCAGGAAATCTTCCAAACGCGGTGCAGCCATGATGGGAAGGCCATGTGCACAGGAAGTGGGTGTAAAAGGTGCTGCAGGGGATCACTACAAGGTGAAACCAATAACCGGGGAGGTTCCGCTCCCTCACAGACCAGGCTATAGGGTACATTCAGTCACACACCCGGATCTTTCGGCTGATCTCGGTCCCGATCTCCATTGCTCCTCCGGTCACCAGGCCCCCAACTGTTCGGCGCAACCGAAACTTCCGGTCCAGCGATCACGCGACAGCGACATCCGGCGGAGAGGAGGACGAACTGCAGGTATGAGAGCCACGCCTAGCTATCCCGCCTTCCGCCATAACGCGCAATAGCATCGCGTGTCAGTCACTGCATATGGCCACGCCTTCTACAAGAACACACGACCCCCGCCACCTGTCAATCACAGCGTCTGATCCCGCCCCCCGCCACAAGCTTACCAGAGTCGTGTGCCAATCATTGCCCCCTGGCCACGCCTTCCGTAAGAACGTATGGCCAACCCGCTGTCAATCATGGCTCTTGATTCCGCCCAGCAACCTAGCATCGTGTGCCAATCATTACTTCTGGGTACGCCCCCTATAAGAAAGCATGGCAAATAGCCTGTCAATTACCGCCCTTGACTCCGCTCTGCAACCAGCTACCCAACATCGCGTACTAATTATCACATCTGGCCACGCCCCCTATAAGAATGTCCAACAGCTTGTCAATCACCTCCCTGGACTCCGCTACCCAACATCGTGTGCTGATCACATAACTCCCAAAAAAGCAAAAAAGTATGCAGGTATAGGACACACCCCTAGCCACGCCCCTTAAAGGAGACTTGTACAAAAACAAGATTGGTAAACCCATAAGTGCTTTTTTTATTTTATTTTTTATTTTATTTTTTTACCACTACTATTCCTTGATATTGGCGTTTTGAATTTACAAATGCAGCAATTTAGAAATCAGATGAATGGTTTAGCGCTGGGAAACACTTTTTTATAGATAAAAAGTGCATTTTATATACAACTATATAGATCAGATAAAAATGAGGGACAAATGAAGCGGAAAGAGGGACAGAGGGACATTGCTCCAAATCCGGGACAGTCCCTCGAAATCTGGGACAGTTGGCAGGTTTGCCAACATCATGTGCTAATCATCGCATCTGGCCACACCTCCTATAAGAACGCATGGCCAGCAGCCTGTCAATCACCACCCTTGACTCCACCCCACAACCCGCTACCGAACATCGCGCGCCAATCATCGCATCTGGCCATGCCCCCTATAACAATGTATGGCCAACAGCCTGTCAGTCACCACCCTTGACTCTTCCCTGCAACCAGCTACCCATCATCATGTGCTAATCATCACATCTGGCCACGCTCCCTATAAGAACGCATGGCCAACAGCCTGTCAATCACCACCCTTGACTCCGCCTCACAACCCGCTACCCAATATCATGTGCCAATCAACGTCTCTGACCACGCCTTCTAAAAAGAGCACATGAGCAGCTGAAAAGTTGATGTGGTATCTCCATGTCCAGCAGAGCTCTGCACCCTTCTATGCATCAGAGGAGGGGGGGCTCTACTCAGTCACATGACTGGATGGTGACACCACCACTCACAATCTGCAAGTGGTAGGCTTGTGTTGTCACCGCTCCACCTACAGACTACTGATTAGATTAAAAAAAGAGCATAAGCCCCACCCAGAGTTCTGCAGCTACAACATGTTGCCTAAGAGCACCTCCCTCTCCTGCCCCCAGTGCCTGAAACATGTTAGGATGAGGTCACTGTACAGTGGGATTGAGCCTGTCTAGCTCCTGGGAAGACGGACAGTGCCGGACCATTGTGTGAGGGAAGGGGTAGCAGCAGGGGCGTTGCTAGGTCTACAAAAGATCTGGGGCTAGAGCCCATAGCAGTGTAGTAAAGAAAGTCATATACTTGGGCGGGCATACACATATATATACAGTAATGTACGTGTGTGTGTGTGTGTATATATATATCCCCAGAGAGCCCCCCCTTACATCAGGGTCCCCAGAGAGCTCCCCCTTACATCAGGGTCCCCAGAGAGCCCCCCTTAAAATCAGGGTCCCCAAAAAGCCCCCCCTTACATCAGGGTCCCCAGAGAGCCCCCCACATCAGGGTCCCCAGAAAGCCCCCCTTACATCAGAGTCCGCAGAGAGCCCCCCTTGCATCAGGGTTCCTAGAGAGCCCCCCCTTAAAATCAGGGTCCCCAGGGAGCCTCCCCCTTGCATCAGGGTCCCCAGAGAGCCCCCCACTTACATCAGGGTCCCCAGAGAGCCTCCCCTCCCATTAGGGTCCCTGCAGAGACTCGGGGCTATGGGCCCCAGATTTGGGTCTATAGAACCAAAAGCCACCCCCTAGCGATGCCACTGGGTAGCAGGTTTGGAATAACTTTGTAGCTTCGTAAACAGCAGAGGAGATCAGGGAATAGAGGTTTGTCATCTGTGTCCCTTTAGGCCAGTGATGGAGAACCTCTGCTCACCAAATGTTTTGGAACTACATTTCCCATGATGCTCAGCTACACAGCAGAGTGCATGAGCATCATGGGAAATGCAGTTCCAAAACATCTGGAGGTGCCAGAGGTTCGCCATCACTGCTGAAGGAAATATTCCTTCATTTCCCATCCAATAGCCAAAAGAGGAACTGAGAGAACATCTCTCACAAAGTAGTCACCAGGACTAGTGTCACCCACTGGAGAATTTTCCCTCTATTCCTGTTCCGATGACAATCCAAAATTTGGAAAAAAAAATTCTTTCACTCTCATTGATAACAGTAAACAGGACAAATTGAGAGGGTAAATCTCACCAACAGGGATACAGACAGCAAAAAAAAATTAAAAATTAAAAACTGACAGGGGGTCTAATCCCTCTTAACTGCATCCAAAACTAAAAAAAAAAATAAAAATAAAAAAAGTTTTGCCTTTAGTTATATTTTTACCTTTTTGCTGCCGGAGCCATTTTTGCACACATAAAAAAACAAAAAAACAAAAAACAAATTTATATATATATATATATATATATATATATATATATATATATAATTTTACGCCTGAAGATTACTTAAAGAGGAAGTAAACCCTGATGGGTTTACTTACTCTTTGTCTCCCTGCAAAGGTAAAGCATAATGGGCTACTGTGCATAGAAACTCTAAAAATGAGGGCAGAAAAAGACCATGGAGGTACATTTCTTTTTTATTGATTTTCTTTTTTTTTTTTTTTCGTTAATTTTGTTGTTTGATAATAGATCTTTGTTTATCCCAATAATAATACAATAGTGGTAGTTCCATAGGTGTGCCCAGCCTACATTGAGCATTTTGTAGTTTGAAGCCTGAAACTACAAAACGCTGGAGGGGAAAAAAAATGATTTTTATGATCGCAATTCGTAAATTCCAAAAAAATATAAAATTAATAAAATAAGAAAAAGAAATCTGAAATTCTTTAAAAAAATCGCAAATTCAGAAAGAAATCTGAAATTCTAAAAAATTCAAAAAAAATCTGAAATTCGAAAAAATAATCTGAAATTCGAAAAAAAACAGAAATTCAAAAAAATTTGAAAAAAATCTGAAATTCAGAAAAAATCTGAAATTCAGAAAAAATCTGAAATTCAGAAAAAATCTGAAATTCAGAAAAAATCTGAAATTCAGAAAACAAAATCCTAAATTCAAAAAAAATCTGAAATTCTAAAAAAATTTGAAAAAAAAAAAAATCCGAAATTCAAAAACCCGAAAATTCGAAAATCAGAAAAAATAACTAACTAATAATAACGTAACTATTAAAAACTATTATAGGTCTTGTAATTTAGTTTCAAGTTTGGCTGTTAGTGAAAGTAAAACTCTTTAATGTGCTGTACCTCAGGGGCAGGTTCCAAAACACCATTTCTTTTCACGGAAGGCCATTCTGGCTCTCTACCGGCATGTGGAAGACAATGTCTTGCCCTCGTTGGACAGGGCGGTCAGCAGTAAGGTTCATATTACTGATGACTCGTGATCCAGCAGGCATGGGTAGAGACGTTACCTTTCCTTCACGGTGCACTGGGTAACTGCTGGCAGCTGGGAAGGTTGCAGGACAGGGTTCAGTATTGTTGGAACTTGTTCCGCCACCAAAATGTTAGTGGTGTTTCTGCCTCTCTTCTCCACCCCTTTCCTCTTTTTCTTCCTCTATGGCCTCTTCTGCAGATTTGTCCTCTGAACCAGCGGTGCTCCATAAGCATTCAAGGGGCTACGCAAGCATTCAGGCTGATAGATGCCATGCAGTGCTTGAGTTGGTCTGCCTAGGGGACAGGAGCCACACTGGGGCAAACATTCTGTCAGCTCTGCAGCGGCACCAACCTTCTCTCTGCCCTTCAACAGGGACACTTGACCCATGTTCCATGTTTGCCACATGTCCTGAATTTTGTGGGGCAGCAGTTTCTGATCAGGTACCCAGGTTTACAAGATCTCCTGAGGCAGGCCAGAAAAGTCTGTGGTTATTTCCGCTGGTCATACAATGGCAGTGCTCGGCTGGCTGACATTCAAAAGGGAATGCAACCTGCCCACCGACCACCTCATTTGTGACATTCCCACCAGGTGGAACTTAATGTTGGCAATGCTGCAGTGACTGCACACACAGCAGAGGGCCATCAATGAGTACCTGTGTGAGTATGGCACCAGGACAGGGTCAGGGGAGCTTGACTTTTCACCACACCAGTGGCTACTGATTAAGGATGCATGCACTGTCCTGCCACCATTTGAGGAGGCCACAAGGATGGTGAGCAGCGACAATGCATGCATCAGTGATCAGTGATGTAAATAACTCAGTTAAAATAAACGGAGTTACTTAACGTAGTTACTTTAGAGGGTAACTAGTAATCTAACTGATTACTCTTCCCCTCATGGTAACTCAGTTCCGATTACTTGGGCGGAGTTACCACAATTACATCTACTGCCCGGGAGGCCCCGCCGTGGCCGCGCTGCCTGGCCGTTCGTTCCGCCGTGGGGAGGGGGGCTTTTGCCCGCTGAGCTGAGAAGAGGATGAGACTCAGAGAGACTGTCTGGACCGCCCCATCCCACTCTGCCTATCCAGAGAGAGAGAGAATGTAGGGGGCGGGGCAACACTGAAAAATGAAGTCAGCTGACACCAATCGAGTGAAGGTAAGGGTCTCTCTCTCTCCCCATGAAGAAAGGCATCCCTGGAGGCATTCAAGTAAGTGACTGTCTGACGATTCGAATTGCAGTGCAATCGATCCATCCCAAGTCCTCCACCACCTCTGCTTCTTATTGATCCCATCCCTACCCACCCACCATCACTTCTACAACAGAGGTGATGGGGGGATAGGGTAGGGATGAGATCAGTGGTGGTGGCGGATGGGATCAGTCAGAGGCAGAAGTGGTGGTGGGAGAGGATGGCACCCTCCAAGTACTGTACACCACCACTGCTGCCACCCCCCCCCCCAAGTACCACCACTGCCTGACACCCCCCAAGTACACCACCGCTGCCACCCCTGTCACAGTTACTTTGCTGAGTAACTGATTACTTTTCCAATGTAGCAACCGAGTTACTAACGCAATTACTTTTTGGGAGAAGTAATTTGTAACTTAACTAATTACTTTTTGTAAAGTAAGATGACCAACACTGTCAGTGACACTGTCCCTGTAGTCTTCCTGCTGGAGCACACGCTTTGTGGAATCATGGACAGTTCACTTGAGGCAGAACAGCACGAGGAAGAGGAGGACTTTGTTTCCTCTCAAGGCCCCCTTTTATCCAGATAGCATTCCCACCAAACATACAGGAAGAAGAGGAGGAGGATTGTGTCAGCATGGATGTAGAGGATAACACTCAGCAGCAGTCTTCAAGGGATGGTTTTCAGTCCCTGGAAACCCAAGGAGATGTATGTGGCTGGGAGGAGGTAGTTATGGATAATGTGATCCTTAGTGACCCAGAGGACTCAGAAACGAATGCCTCTGCAAACTTACGCTTAATGGCCTCCCTGATACTGCAAAGCCTGTGAAAGGATTCATGGTATCAAGGAGAGGAATCATTACTGGCTGGCAACCCTTCTTGATCAACGTTACAAGGGTAAGATTGCAGAACTCCTCCTACCTTCGCAGAGGGAGCAGAGGATGAAACATCTTCAGGAGGCCTTGAACAAAGTTTTGTGTAACGCATTTCCAGACCCTGGGAGGTTACCATTTCCTGGTGCTGGGCAAGGTGTTGCTGAGGCTTCATTCAGTCAGAGGAAAAGCGGTGGAGAAGGTGGCCAGCTGACCAATGCCTTTAAACAGTTTTTCAGTCCTCAACGTCAAGGTCTGATCAGTTCAAGCAGCCACCGCCAGCATCTGCATTGTATAGTGCAGGAATATCTAGGGGAAAGAGCAGTCTTGGAGACCTGTCCAACAGATCATCCACTGGGTTAGTGCGTCTTGAGGATGGACCACTGGCCATAACTCGCTCAATATGCAATCAAGCTACTGGCCTGTCCTGCATCCAGCATGCTTTCTGAGCACACAGTCAGTGCTGTTGGAGGGTTTGTAATGGATCAAAGAGTGTGCCTGTCTACAGCCTCCATTGATTGATTCATTTTTATGAATGTGAGCCTGTCTTCGATCAGCAGCTCAAAAGCACCAGATGCTGATGTAACTGATTGAATTTGCTATGGATCTGGGATCCCTTAAAGACTGCCTATACTGACTATCCTATTCCTCCTCAATCTTGATGATGCTACCTTCCAACAATATTTTTGGTTTAGGGCACCACTACCACCACCCAAGGCCCAATTTTTCTGCCCCTTTTTAATTACAATTTGTGATTTAATATTTCAAAGCAGGGCCCATTCCTGCACACAACAAGTAACTGTGAGGGCTTACAGTGCTCTGGCACCACCAAAACCAAAGGCCCAATTTTTCTAACCCTGTTTAACAGGGGCATGTAATTACAATTTTTGATATATTTCACAGCAAGGCCCGTTCCTGTGCACAAGAGAGTAACTGTGAGGGGTTACAGTGTTCTGGCACCACCAAAACCAAAGGCCCAATTTTTCTACAGAGTATATAGGGCAGGCCGTATAGTATATGTACTGCTGTTCAGAGTATAGTGCCTGAGGGCCCGGGGGACCCCCACGCCATTTAAAAAAAAAAATTGGTGCAGGGTTCCCCTTAATATCCATACCAAACCTGAAGGGCCTGGTATGGATTTTGGGGGGAGGCATCCACACTATTTTTTTTTTTTTTTGGAATTTTTGGCGTGGGGCTCCCCTTAAAGTGGTGTTGCCACCAAAAAATAAAAAGTTGCTTAAAATTCGTTAAAAAAATAATAAATAAAAAAAAATTGGCAAAAAAAATTTTTTTTACTCACCTCTAAATACCTGTTGCTAGGGGGTCCCTCGTAGTCTGCCTTCTTCCTTGCCTGGGCTGCTGACATCATTTACCCTCGCGCCGCACATTCACCTGGGACCTGTCACATGTTCCAGGTGACTGTACGGCGTATCACGGCGCCCTGCGCCGCTCACGCATGCGCAGTGGGTGCCCGGCTGTGAAGCCACAGCTGGGTGCCCACAGTACGCATTACGGTGCCGCGAGCGGAACAGGGAACAAGGGGGGGCTTCGTTCCCCCGCATCGCTGGACCCTGGGACAGGTAAGTGTTCAATTATTAAAAGTCAGCATCTGCAGTATTTGTAGCTGCTGACTTTTCTTTTCTTTTTTTTTTAGGGGGTACCCCACTTTAATATTCATATCAGACACAAAGGGCCTGGTAATGGAGTGGGGGGAAACCCATACCATTTTTTTTCAATGATTTTTATCTACAGTGGTGTGAAAAAGTGTTTGCCCCCTTCCTCATTACCTGTTCCTTTGCATGTTTGTCACACTTAAGTGTTTCGGAACATCAAACCAATTTAAACAATAGTCAAGGACAACACAAGTAAACACAAAATGCAATTTGTAAATGAAGGTGTTTATTATTAAAGGTGAAAAAAAATCCAAACCATCATGGCCCTGTGTGAAAAAGTGATTGCCCCCTAAACCTAATAACTGGTTGGGCCACCCTTAGCAGCAACAACTGCAACCAAGCGTTTGCGATAACGTGCAATGAGGCTTTTACAGCGTCCTGGAGGAATTTTGGCCCACTCATCTTTGCAGAATTGTCCTAATTCAGTTACATTAGAGGGTTTTCGAGCATGAACGGCCTTTTTAAGGTCATACCACAACATCTCAATAGGATTCAGGTCAGGACTTTGGCTAGGCCACTCCAAAGTCTTCATTTTGTTTTTCTTCAGCCATTCGGTGGTGGACTTGCTGGTGTGTTTAGGATCATTGTCCTGCTGCAGAACCCAAGTTCATTTCAGCTTGAGTACACAAACAGATGGTCGGACATTCTCCTTCAGGATCTCTTGGTAGACAGCAGAATTCATAGTTCCTTTTATCACGGCAAGTCTTCCAGGTCCTGAAGCAGCAAAACAGCCCCAGACCATCACACTACCACCACCATATTTTACTGTTGGTATAATGTTCTTTTTATGAAATGCAGTGTTCCTTCTACGCCAGATATACTTGGACACACACCTTCCAAAGAGTTCCACTTTTGTCTCATCGGTCCACAGAATGTTGTCCCAAAAGTCTTGGGGATCATCAAGATGTGTTGTGGAGAAATTGAGACGAGCTTTGATGTTCTTTTTGCTCAGCAGTGGTTTTCTCCTTGGAACTCTGCCATGCAGGCCATTTTTGCCCAGTCTTTTCCTGATGGTGGAGGCATGAACGCTGACCTTAACTGAGGCAAGTGAGGCCTGCAGTTCCTTGGACGTTGTTGTGGGGTCTTTTGTGACCTCTTGGATGAGTCGTCGCTGCACTCTTGGGGTAATTTTGGGCGGCCGGCCACTCCTGGGAAGGTTCACCACTGTTCCATGTCTTCGCCATTTGTGGATAATGGCTCTCACTGTGGTTCGCTGGATTCCCAAAGCTTTGGAAATGGCTTTATAACCCTTTCCAGACTGATAGATCTCAATTACTTTCTTTCTCAATTGTTCCTGAATTTCTTTGGGTCTCGGCATGATGTGTAGCTTTTAGGCCGGGTTCACACTATAGCGATGCGGGAACGCCGCGAATCCGCGGCGTTTACCCGCATCGCACACCTCCCGCCAGCAGTTCACACTGCCCTATGCGGACGGCTGGGAGTGTCAATGTTATGTTAATGACACCCCCAGATCCGTCGGCATATCGCAGTGCGATCTGCCGACTCGCACAGGAATCGGATCGCATGGTGTGAACCCCCATGCGATCCGATTCTGTTGCGGACCCAAAAAAGGGTCCCGTGCGAGTTTGCTGCGGGAGCGCTGCGAATTCAGCCATACTATCTGTATGGCTGAACTCGCATCGCTACGGAGATCGGATGTGATTTGCTGTGCGAATCACATCCGGATCTCCCCCCGCAGCGGTGTGAACCGGGCCTTAAGGATCTTCTGGTGGACCTTACTGTGTCAAGCAGCTCCTATTTAAGTGATGCCTTGATTGTGAACAGGTGTGGCAATAATCAGGCCTGGGTGTGGCTAGAGAAATTGAACTCAGGTGTGGACAACCACAGTTATAGTATGTTTTAACAAGGGGGGCAATCACTTTTTCACACAGGGCCATGATGGTTTGGATTTTTTTTCACCTTTAATAATAAACACCTTCATTTACAAATTGCATTTTGTGTTTACTTGTGTTGTCCTTGACTATTGTTTAAATTGGTTTGATGTTCCGAAACACTTAAGTGTGACAAACATGCAAAGGAACAGGAAATGAGGAAGGGGGCAAACACTTTTTCACACCACTGTATATTGCCAGGATCCCACAATACATTACTGTGGTACTGTTCTAAACATGGGAAAGACACGCTACTTTACAGGCAGACTAAGGAGGCCCACAGGCACAATATTTAAAGGAATATTACATTTTTATTGTTTCACTTTAAGCATTATTAAAATCACTGCTCCTGAAAAAGCGGTCATTTTTAAAACTTTTTTTTGCATTGATACATGTCACCTCTGGCAGTATCCGGGTCCCCAAAAACTTTTTATTGCAATAACTTGCCTATAAGCCTTTAAAATGAGCACTCTTAATTTTTCACGTTAGACTTTAATGTTGTTCGCACACATTTTTTGCCTGTTCGCATTTTCTGCTGCAAAACCGAACCTGGGGGTGTTCAGCTCATCCCTGTTTTTAAGTACCACATTGTATATTTTAGAAATATTCGTCCTCTAATTGGAAATTGTAGAGCACTTCATGGTTCCCTCTGTTGACCAGCTTTATGGAGATGCTGATTTCATTTTCCAGCAGGACTTGGCACCTGCCCACACTACCAAAAATGCCAATACCTGGTATAACCACTTCCCTACCCACCCATAGTAATATGACACCCACAGATGGGATCTCCCATCCTGGGTGGGTGTCATATGACGTCCTCCCATTCCCGGCCGCCGCTCAGGACCCGGTGCGTGTGCCGGCAGCCGCGATGTCCGCCGGGCACCCGCAATTGCCCATGAACACAGCAGGACGTGGATCTGTGTATGTAAACACACAGATCCACGTCCTGTCAGTGGAGAGGAGACCGATGGTGTGTTCTCAGTACAGAGAAACACTTTTCGGTCTCCTCCCCTTGTGAGTCCCCGCCCCTCACAGTTAGAATCACTCCCATAGGGAACATATTAACCCCTGCAGCGTCCCCTGGTGTTAACCCCTTCCCTGCCAGTCACATTTACACAGTAATCAGTGCAATTTTATAGCACCGATCACTGTGTAAATGTGGTCCCAAAAATGTGTCAAAAGTGTCCAACATGTCCGTTCCAATGTCGCATTTCATCAAAAATAATCTCACAGATCGCCACCATTACTAGTAAAAAAAATAAAATAAAAATGCCATAAATATATCCCCTATTTTGTAAACGCTATAACTTTTGTGCAAACCCATGCTTATTGCAATTTTTTTTACCAAAAATATGTGGAAGAATACCTATCGGCCTAAACTGAGGGAATTTTTTTTTTTTTTTTTTAAATGGGATATTTATTATAGAAAAAAGTACAAAATATTGTTTTTTTTCAAAATTGTTTATAGCGCAAAAAATAAAAACCGCAGGGGTGATCAAATACCACCAAAAGAAAGCTCTATTTGTGGGGAAAAATGACATCAATTTTGTTTGGGTGCAACGTCACATGACCGCACAATTGTCAGTTAAACCGATGCAGAGCCGTTTTGCAAAAAGTGCTCTGGTAAGGAAGGGGGTAAAATCTTCCGGGGCTAAAGTGGTTAATGATCATGTTATCACTGTGCTTGTTTGGCCAGCAACCTCACCTGACCTAAACCCCATAGAGAATCTGTGGGGAATTGTCAAGAGGAAGATGAGAGACACCAGACCCAACAAGGCAGATGAGCTGAAGGCCGCTATCAAAGCAACCTGGGCTTCTATAACACCTCAGCAGTGCCACAGGCTGATTGCCTCTGTGCAACACTGCATTGTTGCAGTACTTCATGCAAAAGGAGCCCTGACCAAGTATTGAGTGCATACTATACTGTACATCAGAGACAGGGCCGCTGATAGGCCAGTACAACTGGCCCTGCTGTACCGGGCCTGACCACAAGGGGGGCCCGGGCAACCTGAACTGCAAAATTTTATGTATTAAAAAAAAAAAAAAGTTCCTCCTCCACCGATCAGTGCCCTACAACCCCCCCCCCCTCAGTGCCCCCCTCCGCAACTGAAGAGGAGACAGCGCCGTGCCTCGGATTCGCAGCCCACACAGAGAGAGCCCGAGGCACTGGCAGTGGGCGGCATTGCAGGGGGGAGGTGCGAGCAGCACCCGAGTGGAGTGACACCTGTTGGCTCAGTGATCCGGGACCCGGCGCAATAATCCCCTTCTCTCTGTGGTCGCGTCGCGCGGCCGTTCTGATCAGTCTCGGGCAGCGGCTGTCACTCACAGCCGAGCAAAGTGAAGCCGCCTCCCCCTCCTCCATGCACAGCACTGTGTAGACATAAAGGAGGAGGGGGAGGCGGCTTCACTCTGCTCGGCTGTGAGTGACAGCCGCTGCCGAGACTGATCAGAACGGCGCGACGTGAGTCACGCGACCACAGAGGTAAGGAGATTATTGTGCCGGGGCCAGGATCACTGAGCCGGCAGATGTCACTCCACTCGGGTGCTGCTCGCACCCCCCCCCTGCAATGCCGCTGCCTTGGGAT
Source organism: Lithobates pipiens (assembly GCF_037356315.1). Taxonomy (NCBI): domain Eukaryota; kingdom Metazoa; phylum Chordata; class Amphibia; order Anura; family Ranidae; genus Lithobates; species Lithobates pipiens. Next base: position 19,569,101 of record NW_027507791.1, on the reverse strand, counting down.
CGAGGTACATTATGGGTCCTTAGGGGAGTCTGTGCACTGTAGGGGGGTTCTTTACTGTGGGGGGTCTGTGCACTGTGGGGGGGGGTCTGCACTGTAGGGGGGTCCTGCACTGTAGAAGGGGTCCTGCACTGTAGGGGGATCTGCACTGTAGGGGGAGGGGTTTGTACTGTAGGGGAAGATTCGGCACTGTAGGGGGGTCTGTAATGTAGGGGGGTCTGCGCTGTAGGGTGGAGGGGCCTGTACTGTAGGAGGGTCTGCACTGTAGGGGAGGTTTCTGTACTGTAGGGGGGTCTACACTGTAGATGGGGGTCTGTATGGTAGGGAGGGGGGTCTGCACTGTAGGGGGTCTGTGTAACATGCAGGAGGTCCAGAGCTGTGAGGGGCTGTGTAATGTAAAGAGGTTCAGGGTGCTGTGTAATGTAAAGGGGTCCAGAGGTTCAGGGTGCTGTGTAATGTAAAGGGGTCCAGAGGTACAAGGGCTGTGTAATGTAAAGGGGTCAGGAGGTTCAGGGTGCTGTGTTATGTAAAGGGGTCCAGAGGTACAAGAGCTGTGTAATGTAAAGGGGTCCAGAGGTGCAGGCTGCTGTGTAATTTAAAGGGGTCCAGAGGTGCAGGCTGCTGTGTAATGTAAAGAGGTCCTTAGGTGCAAGGTCCTGTGTAATGTAAAGGGGTCCAGAGGTGCAGGGTGCTGTGTAATGTAAAGAGGTCCTTAGGCGCAAGGTCCTGTGTAATGTAAAGAGGTCCTTAGGCGCAAGGTCCTGTGTAATGTAAAGGGGTCCAGAGGTGCAGGGTGCTGTGTAATGTAAAGAGGTCCTTAGGCGCAAGGTCCTGTGTAATGTAATGTAAAGGGGTCCTTAGGCGCAAGGACCTGTGTAATGTAAAGGGGTCCTTAGGCGCAAGGTCCTGTGTAATGTAAAGGGGTCCAGAGGTGCAGGGTGCTGTGTAATGTAAAGAGGTCCTTAGGCGCAAGGTCCTGTGTAATGTAAAGGGGTCCAGAGGTGCAGGGTGCTGTGTAATGTAAAGGGGTTCAGAGGTGCAGGGTGCTGTGTAATTTAAAGGGGTCTAGAGGTGCAGTCATGGAGAGGGGGGTACACAGTAGTGACAAAAAGATATTGAAGGATGCAGAGGACACAGTGGGTGTTGTTTTTACATTTTATGGTGGGGGGGTGCCAGATATAGGATCCGCCCCGGGTGCCAAATGCTCTAGGTACGCCCCTGCCCCCCGTGTTCGGTAAAGGTTTTTTTTTTTTTAAATGTGCTATGCGCTCATTCCAGTATGTGGCTGCAGGGGAGGGACTCTTTCCTGTATTTTGGGCGCGGAAGAATACGTCTTCTGCACCCGCTCCACACACCGTACAAGTCCCGGCCAGCATATAATGTTATGGTGTTGCAGAGTGATATTCCCAATCCTCTCTCTATCTCTCTCCGCGTGACAAGAACTTAGTAGCAGAGTGAGAGGAGACTCAGGCGAGCAGAGAGAGCAGGGGCCGGGCGAATCGATCGAGTCAAGATCTTGTGGACAATTACAGGTGACAAGGTGAGGTGTATGCTTGCTTGGGGGGGGCTTGAAGTTCAACATCTGCAAATGCAATACATACCCTGCCAATACCCAATACTCTGCAATACATACTCTGCAATACATACCCTGCCAATACTCTGCAATGCATACCCCACCAATACTCTGCAATAAATACCCTGCCAATACTCTGCAATACTTACCCTGACAATACTCTGCAATACATACCCCACCAATACTCTGCAATAAATACCCTGCCAATACTCTGCAATACTTACCCTGCCAATACCCTGCCAATACTCTGCAATACATACCTCGCCAATACTCTGCAATACATACCCCGCCAATACTCTGCAATACATACCCCGCCAATACTCTGCAATACATACCCCGCCAATACTCTGCAATACATACCCCGCCAATACTCTGCAATACATACTCCGCCAATACTCTGCAATACATACTCCGCCAATACTCTGCAATACATACCTCGCCAATACTCTGCAATACTTACCCTGCCAATACCCTGCCAATACACTGCAATACTTAACCTGGCAATACTCTGCAATACATACCCCGCCAATACTCTGCAATACATACCCCGCCAATACTCTGCAATACATACCCCGCCAATTGTTTCAAGGTGGGGTCTGGGGAGGGGCAATGGGTGGGGCCAGGGGTGGGGCTGAAGGAGGGACAAGGGGCAGGCCAGGGTGGAGCTGAAGGGGGCCCCCATCAGGTAGGCTGTACGGGGCCCCATGATTTCTATCAGCGGCCCTGATCAGAGATATGCAATTAGTGAACCTCCAGCTGTTGCAAAACTACAAGTCCCATCATGCCTCTGCCTCTGGGTGTCATGCTTGTGGCTGTCAGTGTCTTGCTGTGCTCTCTGGGAATTGTAGTTCTGCAACATCTAGAGGTCCGCCAATTGCATATCCATGCTGTACATGGACATACTTTTCCGTAAGCCAACATTTATGTCTTAACCACTTATGTCTTTATGTCTTAACCACTTAACAACCGCCCTATAGCCAAATGACGGCTACAGGGCGGTTTCTTATCTCTGGGAGGCCGTCATATGACGTCCTCCCAGAATTCTGCTCTCGCGCGCCCCCTGGGGCACGCACTCGAGAGCATCCGTGACCGCCGGGTCCATAGGATCACGGTAAACGGCCGCTCATAGTGGCCGTTTACCACGTGATCGCTCCGTCAAATGACGGAGTGATCACTTGTAAACAAACCAGCGTCATGTTATGACGCCGGTTCCTCCCTCCCCCTCTCTGTACCGATCGGAACAGCGGAGGGGGAAGAGATGGGTGTCAGCAGCGATGTGGGCTGCATCTGCAGTGCCCACATCGCTGCTCACCGAAAATTAACCCCTCAATTCCCTGCAAATACTCTGCATTACTCTGCAATACCCTGCCATTACTCTGCAATACCCTGCCATTACTCTGCAATACCATGCAACACTCTGCAATACTCTGCAATACTCTGCAATACTCTGCAACACTCTGCAATACTCTGCAACACTCTGCAATACTCTGCAACACTCTGCAATACTCTGCAACACTCTGCAACACTCTGCAATACCCTGCAACACTCTGCATTACTCTGCAATACTCTGCAATACCCTGCAATATTCTGCAATACCCTGCAACACTCTGCAACACCCGCCAACACTCTGCAACACCCGCCAACACTCTGCAACACCCGCCAACACTCTGCAATGCTCTGCAACACTCTGCAATGCTCTGCAACACCCACCAATACCCTGCAACACTCTGCAATGCTCTGCAACACCCAATACCCTGCAACACTCTGCAATGCTCTGCAACACCCACCAATACCCTGCAACACTCTGCAATGCTCTGCAACACCCGCCAATACCGTGCAACACTACAATGCTCTGCAACACCCTCCAATATCCTGCAATGTTCTGCAACGCAATACTCTGCAACGACATACTCTGAGATACCCAGCCATACCCAGCCATAGTCGGTGATACCCTGCAATACCCAGCCATAGACACCCCCCCCCCCCCTCCCGCTGCCCTCCGGTGCTTCTACCGACTCGCCAATACGATCAAATCCAGAATCTTTTATTTTTTTTTTATTTTTTTTTTTTCAGGCTTCCCAGCTTAGAGGTGAGATGTGGGTCTTATTGACCCCATATCTCACTGTAAAGAGGACCTGTCATGCCATATTCCTATTACAAGGGATGTTTACATTCCTTGTAATAGGAATAAAAGTGATCAAAAAATTTATTTTTGGGGAAAAAAATGTCAAACTAAAATAAATAAAGTAAAATGAACAATAACATTTTTTTTTTTTTAAAGCGCCCCTGTCCCCATGTGCTCGCATGCAGAAGCGAACGCATACGTAAGTCCCGCCCACATATGAAAACGGTGCTCAAACCACACATGTGAGGTATCGCTGCGAACGTTAGAGCGAGAGCAATAATTCTAGCCCTAGACCTCCTCTGTAACTCAAAACATATAACCAGTAAAAAAAAAAATTAAATTGTCGCCTATGGGGATTTTTAAATAGCGACGTTTGGCGCCATTCTACGAGCCTGTGCAATTTTGAAGAGTGACATGTTAGGTATCGATTTACTCAGTGTAACTTCATCTTTCACATTATGCAAAAATTGGGCTAACTTTACTGTGTTTTTTTTTTTTTTTTTCCAAAAAAAAGCATTCGAAAAATTGCTGCGCAAATACCGTGCGAGATAAAAAGTTGCAACGACCACCATTGTATTCTCCAGGGTGTTTGCTAAAAAAACATATATAATGTTTTGGGATTCTATGTAATTTTCTAGCAAATAAATGATGATTTTTACATGTAGGAGAGAAATGTCAGAATTGTCCTGGGTGCTCCAGAACGCCTGATGGTGCTCCATGCATGTTGGGCCTCTGTATGTGGCCACACTGTGTAAAAGTCTCACACATGTGGTATCGCCGTACTCGGGAGTAATAGCAGAATGTGTTTGGGGGTGTAATTTGTGGTATGCATATGCTGTGTGAGAAATAAACTGATAATATGACAATTTTGTGAAAAAAAAAAAAAAAAGTAAAAAAAAATCTTGATTTTGCAAAGAATTGTGGGAAAAAATGACAACTTCAAAAAACTCATCATGCCTCTTACTAAATACCTTGGAATGTCTTCTTTCCAAAAGGGGGTCATTTGGGGGGTATTTGTACTTTTCTGGCATGTTATGGTCTCAAGAATTGAAATAGGCCGTCAGTACTTCAGGTGTGATCAATTTTCAGATATTGGCACCATAGCTTGTGGACTCTATAACTTTCACAAAGACCAAATAATATCCACCAATTTGTACTTATTTTTACCAAAGATATGTAGTAGTATAAATTTTGGCCAAAATTTATGAAGAAAAAATTACTAATCTGCTAAATTTTATAACAGAAACAAAGAAAAATTCATTTTTTTACAGAATTTTCTGTATTTTTTCTTTTATAGCACAAAAAATAAAAAACCCAGCGGTGATTAAATACCACCAAAAGAAAGCTCCATTTGTGTGAAAAAAAGGACAAAAATGTCATATAGGTCCAGTGTTGCATGACTGAGTAATTGTCATTCAAAATGTGAGAGCACCGAAAGCTGAAAATTGGTCTGGTTATTAAGGGTGTTTAAGTGCCCAGTGGTCAAGTGGTTAAAGATACTTTTTTTTTTTTGGTCTTATGTAATATTCTAATTTTCTGAAATACTTAATTTTGGATTTTCACTAGCTGTAAACCATAATCAAAATTAAAATAAAGAAATGCTTGAAATACATCAATTTGTGTGTAACACATCTATCACTTTTTGAATTGAATTATTGAAATAAATTAACTTTGATGATATTCTAATTTTATGAAATACACCTTTTTATATAAAACTGAATATTTATTTATTACACACACACTTTTATTGCAGTTGTAGGGATGTGTGTCATTCATTCAGCAAACTTTTTATACATATACCCCCACCCTAAAAAGGGGTAGATTTATGAAGCAGAGAATATGATTTTCACCAACGTTAACTGGTAGTGAATCAATCACTGTTATTTGAAAACACATGCAACTGATAGATTCACCTGCAGCGAATGTTTGGTGAACGTCAGGGACACTGCTTTGTATATGTACTATTATGGGACGTCCAAATTTCTTTTTCACTTGTATATATTGCCAGGATGGGCACCACCATCTCTGAAATCTCAAATATCAACAAACTTTACCAGATATGGGACTTTAAAAGGTGCCCACTAATGTGACACCCGCATAACACTGTTATCATTTCATTCATTCAATTTATATGAAAATCTTTAAAATGATAACAAATGTACTGTATTCCAGATAATAATACATAATAAAAAAATGTTTTACAAATTTGTTTCACAGCTGTCACTGTGCCCACCCATAATCAGTGCATAGAATTACAGATAATGATCTGTTACTTTCCAAAATAGTTATGTGAACATGGGAACTGAGAAAAAAAAAGCTGATTGACTGACAGTGGACTAAAAATCTAAATCCATCATGTAATAATAATATAAAAATAACAATATAATAAACAGTAGTAGTAGTAGGATTTGTTATAATAATAAAAATAAAAACAAATAATAAAAAAACAAAAAAAAAACAGTAGCATGTTCTTTGCATACTGAGATATTTGGTGAGCACTTTTGCATTAGGAACTGTTTCACTATAAAATTAAATAAATAAAAAATGTCTATAGATGCATTGAGTAACTAGCATAGCGTAATAAAAATGGAAATCTTTTTCCATTCAATATTAATTAGATATAATGAATACATTTCCTGAAGAAGCGGAGATATTACTTTGCGAAATGGGTTGTATTATTCTACTGATAGGAATTGCCTTCCAACATGTGGAGCATGCATCATTGTCTGCATATCATGCTTTTTTATTAACTATGTCACAAGATATGAAGATGAATAATTTTGTATGTGGTTTTACCATCTTTACTCAACATTGTGGGCTCACCTCAGTGTCAGCTCTACATCCTGAAAAATCCTGATTTATGGGGTTTGTTTCCCCTTCACAGACAATAAAAAACTGTTTTATTAAAAAGTTGTAGCAAGGAGAAGATGAAGAAGATGAAGATGAAGATGAAGAAGAAGAAGACTAGATATAATAATACAATACAAATGAGTAGCAGGATGATTGTAATAATAATAATACAAAAACAAACAAAAACAAATAATAATATAATAAAATAATAATACAAAAATATGTAGTAGTAGTAATATAAAAACAAATAGATATAAAAAAAAAAAACAATACAATAAAAAATAGTAGCAGTAATATTAATAATGATAATATAATTCATTCAAAATATTTTTTTTATCACAAAATCTTAATTGTTCTACAAACATGTCAGGAACCTATTTAAAATAATACTACTAATAAAAACATATAGAAATAATATTAATAACAAAAATATTTTTATATAACAAAAAACACTTTATTATGTTAGAAAAATATAGGACTAGCAAGAATAATACTAATAAAAGAAATAGTAATTCTAATACTACTACCACCACCACTATTACTACTACTACTAATAAATAATAAAAAGTATAAATAGGTACAAGTATAAATAAGAACCTAGCATCTCAACAAATTTTAAATTTGCCACTGGCTGCTTTGCTCAAAAACGTATTTTTTTCACTTTTTACAAGTAGGTTCCAACCCTCCCCAACCTGCAGTAGCCCCCCAGCTCTGAGTGCAATCCCAGTACTGGGCGCAGCCCCCCAGATTTAAGTGCAATCCCAGTACTGAGCGCAGCCCCCCAACTCTAAATGCAGTCCCAGTACTGAGCACAGCCCCCCAGTACTGAGCGCAGCCCCCCATCACTAAGTGCAATCCCAGTACTTAGCACAGACCCCCAGCTCTAAATGCAATCCCAGTACTTAGCACAGCCCCCCCCCCCCCCCAGCTCTAAATGCAATACAAGTGCTTAGCGCAGCCCCCCAGCTCTAAATGCAATACCAGTGCTGAATGCAGCCCCCAGCTCTAAATGCAATCCCACTACTAAGCGTAGCCCCCCAACCTTGAGTGCAGCCCCCCAGCTCTAAGTGCAATCCCAGTACTGAGCACAGCCCCCCAGCTCTAAGTGCAATCCCAGTACTGAATGCTGCCCCCCAGCACCGAGTGCAATGCCAGTACTGAGCACAGCCCTCCAGCTCTAAGTGCAATCCCAGTACTGAGTGCTGCCCCCAGCTCTGAGTGCAATCCCAGTACTGAGCACAGCCCCCAGCTCTGAGTGCACCCTCAGTACTGAATGTAGCCCCCCAGCTCTGAGTGCAATGCCAGTACTGAGCACAGCCCCCCAGCTCTAAGTGCAATCCCAGTACTGAGCACAGCCCCCCAGCTCTAAGTGCAATCCCAGTACTGAATGCAGCCCCCCCAGCTCTGAGTGCACCCCCAGTACTGAGTGTAGCCCCCCAGTACTGAGTACAATCCCAGTACTGAGCACAGGCCCCCAGCTCTGACTGGACCCTCAGTACTGAATGCAGCCTCCCCCCAGCTCTGAGTGCACCCCCCAGTTCTAAGTGCAACTGCAATCCCAGTACTGAATGCACCCCCAGTACTGAATGCAGCCCATGCTCCTGTGTATTATAGATCCCCGATTGCCTCTATTTCTGTAATACCCCATAGCTGAGAGCAGCTGTCCCATCACTAACATTCCCAGTGCCTGGCATACCAACCCCCTGACATCATGGGCAGCCAGCCTGGAAGTCCTCAGATCCCTCCGCCCAGGGACTATTTTCCTGCCCCTCTCTGCTCTATTGTCACCCAGTGCAGCTCTCTGTGACCAGCACAGCTGCCATTCACTGTACAGAGATCAGGAAGTTGCTGGATTGCATGCTGGGGGGCTTTGTGAGTGAGCTGTGAACCCCCCCCCCCCCCTCCATGGCGGAGTGATCCTGGCCAGCTCCCCCAGGCAGGAAGTGGAGCCTGTAGCTGGAATCAGAGGAGTGCACACTTTGGGTTGATATGGAGGAGAGGAGATTGCAATGCTCATAGAGGATCAGCAGCCAGGAAGGAAAGGAGATCAGAGGAGTCTTCCTCACCTACTGCAGAGACCCCCTGAGTGAGCCCCCAGCTCAGCCGTGCAACAGGTAAGACTTTGATACATTGTTGTTGTTGCTGCCGGTACTTTGTATCCGGTGAGGGGATCCTGCTGTCTTGTGTATGGATCTGGCTTCTTGGAAGTTAGGCTGAAGGTTGTCTGGGCTAAATAAAGCTTCCATCAGGGCTGCGCCAGGTCCTGGCAGGTCATTGTACCCCTTCTGGGCTGCCAGGGACAGGGGGGCAGAGGCCAGTGACAGCTGCCTGCTCTCTGCTCTGCCGCTCCAACACCTTCCCTTTGTTTATTGTTACATTGTCACCATCTGTTCCTGTAGATGGCATCCAGGTATTGGACTCAGATCCCTGAGCAGGTCACAATGTTGGCAAATGTTTTTTCTTTTCTTTTTCATGTTGTTTTTTATAAACAAGTTTGCAATGTTTATAAACATTAAGAAACAACGTGGCACATTAGGATGTTTTGTAGTTATATTATGTGCCTTTGGCTTTTATGGTGGTCATATATGTAATGATTCGATCAAATGGTTCTTTACAGAATCAGATCTATCAATTGCCAAAAAGATATACCATGTCATCCATTGATTGGGTCAAATTTCATTGTAATGATCAGAAAAGCCTATAGCAGGAAAGCAGATCATTTGATATGATTGTTTAATAAGGCCATACGCAAAAAACAAAACAAAACAAAAAAACATAGGTTTCCCAATAAATGATCAATTTATTTCCTGATCCCTCTCCAAAAAGGACAGTTGATCTATAGTAGGAGTGCATACAGGGTGTGCTTGTGCACACCATAATCGCCCAGTGTGGTGCAGAGTCCCCTTGATATTTCACCTAATCCCAACCCACCCGCTCCAAAAAAAAAAAATAGTAAAAAATAAAATAATAAAAATTAAAAAATGAGTGAGATATGTATGTGTGGTTAAAAAAAAAAAAAAAAAAAAAAAAAAAAAAGCTGCGCCAGTAAATTTTCCATGTTTTTGTCAGTAAAAAAAAAAAATGCTGTGGAGGTTGGCAACACACACTTGAGATAAATACTTCTAAATGGCACCCCAATTGGTGCGATTGTTGCCCAAAAGGAGATCCTGTTCTTTTTTGAGTGGGTAGCTTAGTGCGTTGCAATTTTGTAATGATTGCAGCACAATGAATCGCATTTGAGGAGCCATTAATAAACACATCCCTCATTTTGCTGCAATTCTGGAATGGCGAGTAATATCACTCGATTCAGCCTGCAATTCTGAAAAACCCATGGTGTGAATGGAGCCTGAATCGATTTCCCCCCCCCCTTCTTCCACAATTCCCAAACCATCTCCTGATAGTACATAGCATTGGAGGCACTCTGTACGTGCTCAGTTTGGTGTGTATTGCTAGAGAGTTTGCATGTGATCAGCGCAGGGCCAATCAGTACTGTCCAGACAGGGGTCAGGGGTCCTGCAGCCTCCTAGGACAGTCAGAGGAGAAATAAATCTCCTCCTACAAGCTTTAACCAGACACTGATAGAAGTCACAAGAGTGCTTATGAGAAAAATGCATTTAGCAGTTTATATTTACTAAAATAATTGTAGAACTGGATAGACAGAAATGCAAATCCTTTGGAGGCCTGTGATTGGTTGGGGGAAGAAGAAGCAGCAGACTGATGAGCTCATCTCTCTGCCAATCTGCTTACTCCTCCTATCAGCATATTCCTTGTTGCCTATTATGAGTCCTATCTTTCTATCTATCTATCTATCTATCTATCTATCTGAGTTGAATATTGTTTTTGACTTCCAAACTGGCGATTTGCAAACCCTGCTCAAGCAACGCATGTTTGGACACTACAGACGCATATATTATATAACGGAGGTGACAGGATGATAACAGGGAGTGAACTGTTCTGTATACTGCATGGGACGAGATACTGGAACAAATCTGCCGGAAAAGCTGCAGATGTATTACGCACATTGTGACCCTTTTGAAGATTTGCTGTTTGTTTTGCCTTCCGAAGGGACCAAAAAGATTGTTCATCAAAGCCTGATGCCCAATGTGCAGTTAACGATTTGCTCATGATAAATGCTTTAAAAAAAATAAAAAAATAACCCTTTTAATAACAAACATGTCATACTTGCCTCCTCTGTGCAAGGGTTTTGCACAGAGTGGCCCCGATCCTCCTCTTCTGGAGTCCCCCAGCAGTGCTCCTGGCTCCTCCCCTGCATCGAGTGCCCCTCTCGGAGACCCGCATTCTGAGGGGACCACATTCCGAGTCCCGCTGTCTGTATCAATGGACACAGCACCCGCCTCCCGTGTCACTGGATTTGATTGACGGCAGCGGGAGCCAATAGCTGCGCTGCTATAAATCTATCCAATGAGGACCCAGGACTGCGGCTAGAGCGGCTGTGCTCATCCCCGTCTATGGAACGTTTGGGTTCAGGTAAGTAAAAGGGGGGTGGGGGGGGGGCTGCTGCACTACAGAAAGTTTTTCACCTTAATGCATAGAATGCGTTAAGGTGAAAAACCACGTGGGTTTACAACCCCTCTTAAGGGTACTTGCACAGGCTGTCCAGGTCCAATGAGTTGGATGCCACTGGCTAGTGAGGATGAAGGCTGAGGAAAGGTCCGTCCAGATCCAAAGCACACTGCAACAATAGGAAGAGATTTCCCAACCACCGCACCCCTCACCTGGCCCAAGTGGTTAGCAGGTAACGGCAACCTCCTCTTGATTTATCCAGATCACAGCTCCAACATGTTATACTTGCCTGCTCTGTGTAATAGTTTTGCACAGAGCAGCCAAGATCCTCCTGTGTGTGGGTCACACACCAGATCTTTTGGCCCCCTCCTTCCTGCTGGGTGCTCCCCAAGCAGGCATGCTCTGTGTCTATTCACACACGGGGCCGTTGCTCAGCCCCGTCCCCTCCGTCTCCTGATAGACTCACTGGCTGTGATTGACAGCAGTGGGAGCCAATGGGGGGGGTTTCATTGCATGAAGGTAAAAAACCTTGTGCCTTTGCAACCACTTTAAAGAGTCCCTGGTAGGTCTTTACTGTAAATTGTCAGCTCCCTATAATAGAAGATGTAGCTGTGTGGCCTGGTCCCTCTCCCTTCAGTGTTCCAACACACACATTCCTGTAGAAATGGCTGTGCATGTAAGTGGATGCTGTAGCGACCAATGGCTGGAACCGTGTCAAGTCAGAGCAAAAAAAATGTCACAAGCACACCAAGGACCTCCAGAATTGGTCAAAAGCTTTAATCCGCAATCATAGTTACAGCAGATGGCAATGTTTCGAAGCCATGTAGGACCCCTTCATCAGGCATGTGATTCACTGGGGTTTCCTGGATGTCCTTCTTTAATTTGGGTAATGTAATATGGTGAGCCCAGGATCACCAGCCACTTGTAAACATAAACCGTCTTTTATTGTATTCTTAAAAACAAGCAAACAAAAACCGCTTTCTTTAGCAAAAACAAATGCAAAACAGTCCATAATTCTAGTATAATAAAAATAAGGATGGCTCACCGCCAGCATACCAGTCCCACACCAGGGTTTAGGGTTCCCATCTGCTTTGGGGTACTGCAAAGGCTGCAGGAGCTCAGGAAGCAATGGGGTGGATTTACTAAAGGCAAATAGTCTGTGCAGTTGCTCCAGAGCTTGGGGGGGGGGGGGGGGGGGTACATGCAAGGAAAATAAAAAACAGTGTTTTTACTTGCAAATAATTGGATGATAGAAATCAGAGGAGCTGTCCCTCATTTCAGAGCCGCCCCCCCTCCCCCAGAACTAGCACAACTGCATGTGAAGTGCACTTGAAGGGGCATTTGCAGTGCACAGTATATTTGCCTTTTTGGTAAATCAAACTCAATGTCTACATGGGTTGCGATTCAGCAGTTGGCCCATGTGAAAGCTTGGGCAGACTTGCTGCAATTTTGAAGCAAAATGCGCAGTGTGTTTTGGGCGCCATTAATCTTACGAAAAAAAAAAAAAAAAGTTGAACACCAGCCTAGTGCATTATAGACATGTGCACTGCCGAAAAATGTTTTCGTTTTCATTTCATTTGCGTGTGTGTGTGTGTGTGTGTGTGTGGTGGTGTGTTTTTTTTTTTTTTTTTTTTTTTTCCGTTTTCAGATCATTTGTTTATGATCGCAATCTGAAAGAATAGCTAATGATTATTAAATTATAGGTATTGGAATTTCCTTTCAAATTTGGCTGTTATTGAACGTAACCAATACAAATTTATCCGAAGTTAGGAATTATCCCAAATAACAAATGCCGCATCTAAACAAATGCAATGGAACAAATTTAATAATGTTTTTATTATTAATTTGTTACACTCCATTCTTTTAAATGCTGCAATCATTATTTCAGATGATTCATAACTTTGGATAAACTCGTTACGTTCAGTAACAGCCAAATTTGAAAGGAAATTCCAATACCTATAATATAATATAATATAATAGTTTATTATTTCAGATTTTTGATTGTTTGGAAAAATTTGTTAAACGGGTTTTCTTTAATTCGGATATTTCTGAATGAACAAATTTGTCAAAATTTGTTAAAAATCGAATTAGAAAATAATTGCACATGTGTAGTGCATTATTCCACAACCTTTATTGGAGTAAAAACAACCTAAAATCTACTCCCAAACACATATACCAGAATCGCTAATCGAGCTAACCGACCACATCCCAATAGTCACTGACTCAGCAGGCTCCATGGACCCAGGGGGACCTCTCTGGAATCCCAGTTTGCTCATTGGATTTGAAGGGTATACAACCTTTATCAGAGAAGAAACGCGTCAGCATTGGGATTCCAGAGAGGTTCCTGGGGTCTGTGGAGCTTGCCAAGTCTGTGACTATGGAGCTATGGTTGAAGCGCTTCTGATATTTGTTTGGGAGTATATTTTAGGTTGTTTTTACTCTAATAAACATTGTGGGATAATGCACTAGGCTGGTACACCCCCCGCCCCCCCTTTTGTTATTTTTTTGTAGTGGCTAGAGGGCAGCAATACTGAGTGACATTCCCTTGAAGTGGAGTTTGCAGTAACACTACGACCAGGATACACATAGAGGATTTGTTTAGATTAAGTTTTGTGCTATTATTAAAGCAAAGTTCCATCCAAAAAATAGAACTTCCGCTGATCCGATTTCCCCCCTTCAGTGTCACATTTGGCACCTTTTAGGGGGGAGGGGGGGAGCAGATGGCTGTCCTAATACAGGTATTTGCTCCCACTTCTAGGGAAAGATCGCCACAGTATCCATGGCGTTCTGTGCCATGTCCAGCCCCTCCCCCCCCGCCGTCTTCTGAGAGACACCCAGGTCCCAGAAGACAGCAGGGACAACTCCAGAACGCGCAGCACGACTCGCGCATGGGCAGTACGGAACCAGGCTAGGAAGCCACAAGGCTTCGCTTCCTGATTCCCTTATTAAAGATGCCGGCGCCTCCACCCGGGGCCCGAGGTACAGGTCGGCTTCAGGTGAGGTCATCGCGGGCTCCCTGAACAGGTAAGTGTCCTTCTTTTAAAAGTCAGCAGCTACAGTATTTGTAGCTGCTGACTTTTTTTTTTTGTCCTTTCCAGATGGAACTCCTCTTTTAATGTCACCCCCAAACATGGTGTGATTCTGCCATTTAAAAATTGCTCTAAGCTCGTCACCCAAAAAAGGAGCAATAGCTTTTTTTGGGAGACAAAACACGCATACGACAGACCATTGAAGTGAATTGCCTGCCCTAGGTGTGACATTCCAAAATGTGGGAATATCTGAACGGGGGGGGGGGGGGGGGGGTGCGTGCCTTACTGTCACTTTCTTGTTTAGAAAGCATCTGCACCTAATAAACTTTTCCATTGACATACGAAAGTGGGTGTCTACAAATTTCATTGTCAGGACTTCGTTTTCAAGGACTTCATTCTCTGAGACTTGTAGTTCTTCCATATATGTAGTTAATAAAGATCCCTGTGCTGAGCTTTGTATTAGCAGAATGAAGTTGAGATCAAACTGGATTTGGTGGGGATTGTGGAACAATTATCTCTAATTTGTAGTCTTTGATGTGGCAACACCCAAAAGGGATTTAAAAGCGACGTTTTGACATTTATTGATGGTAGAAAGTTGTAGAATAATAGCAGAGTAGCAGTAATGGGCTGCAGATTTATACAGTACACTCCGCAGTGTACAGTGACCAGGCCCAATGTCTTTATTTCTTTCTCAATATTTTTATTGAATACAGTTTAACTCACAAAACCGTGAACAGACACCAAGGTCAATGGCGGAAAGTGGATTGAGAATGATATCACAGATAAACAGGCCTTTTATATGGTATAGCTCAGGGATATGCAATTAGCGGACCTCCAGCTGTTGCAGAATTACAAGTCCCATGAGGCATAGCAAGACTCTAACAGCCACAAGCATGACACCCAGGCAGAGGCATGATGGGACTTGTAGTTTTGCAACAGCTGGAGGTCCGTTAATTGCATATCCCTGGTATAGCTAATAACTACAAACATAGGCAAAAGGTAACCAGGTGAGAATTCCCATTACTTTAATGGTATAGGAAAATAACAACAAGCCATGTAATTCCCAGTGGTCAAAAGCCAAGAACAGGGTTTCTCAACCAGGGTTCAGTGGAACTTTAGAGTTCCTCCAGAGGTTGCTAGAGCAATCGGCAACTTTTATTTCTCTCAGATGAGTTCCCACCGACTCCATTGATCTTTTTAGCTATCTGTAAGGGGGTAATTCTTCCCAATGACCATCACACTAATGTATCATGAGTTGTAGATATCATCATTTTTAGTAGGGGTTCCCTGAGACCAGAAAGATATTTCACGAGTTGAGAAAGGCTGGCCTAGAGGTACGCTAATCAAGCAGTATTTCAAGAACCGTCATACAACAAATATGCAATACCTGAGATTGACCTATGTTCGTATGTATTTAGAAAAAAAAAAAGACCAGGTGTCTTCTCAAGGACCTTCCATAAATGTGACCAGAGAGCGAGTAACAGGCTCTGCTCACTGGCATCTGGTGGTAAACAGTGTTAATTTTGGAAGCAAATTTTGATTTCGTTTTAGTCTTATGCCCCATACACACGAGCGTAATTTCCACCCGAAAAATCTTAGATGTTTTTTTTTCCGACAGAATTCCACTCAAGCTTGGCTTGCATACACACGGTCACACAAACGTTCTTTGAACTTTCGACCGTCAAGAACGCGGTGATGTACAACACTATAATGAGCCAAGAAAATTAAGTTCAATGCTCACGAGCATGCGTTGAATTGTTTCCGAGCATGTGTGATTTTATTGCGAGTCCGAATTGCTTACAGACTATCTCATTTTTGGATAGGAACTTTTCCGGACCGAAAAATAGAGAACATTCTCTCAATCTTTTGCTGGCTGGAATTCCACCAACAAAAGAGAGATGGAGCATACACACGGTCGCATTTTCCGACAAAAAGCTGTCATCGGAGTTTTGCTGGTGGCATTTCCAACCGCGTGTACGCGACATTAGTCTTAGAACTAAAATGGCACTTTAGTTTTAGTCCCATTTTAGTCTTCTGCAATTGTGTTAGTTGTATTTAGTTGACTAAATCTCCAGTACATTTTAGTCGACTAAAATCTAATGGGTGTAATTAAATTGTATCGCATTAGTTAACATTTCTCTACAATTTCTAAACTCTTTATATACTGCTGGAGTGAAAAATCAAATGTTATTATTTTATTGTATTGAGGTATGGACATGCACTACAGACAAGTGTTAATTTTGAAGTTTCATTTTTAGTTTTAGTCTTTTGATTAAAATGGCATTTTAGTTTTAGTCCCATTTTTTTAGTCGTATTTTAGTCATCTCAGTTGTTTTAGTTGGCGAAATTAACACTGGCGGTAAATGATCAAATGTAAGAAATAAAGAATAAAGACTGAAGGTGAAAAAAAAAAAGAATAAGAGGGAGGATAAGAGTAGGAAACCAAAGAAAAAGGGATCACGAAGAAAGTAAACCCCACCCCAGGGAATCCAAGGCCAGCAACGGTGGATTCGTCAGAGTTTCCTATATGTCCAAAAAACTGGAAGGCGGGCTCGTCCCTGGGAACTAATCCAACCAGGGTTGCCAGGTCTTACAGAATTTGTCTTTTAGTGTCCAAGTATCGCCGTAAGCTTCCGATGTCTTTATTTTTCTGGGAGGAGATTTTGGGGTGGGGTGCGGTGATCTCAGTGGCTCGCTGAGACTACCATCAGTCCAGACACCTGGCGGATCCAGACTTCCTAAGTCTGATCAGTCCAATCTCCGCTGAAAATGGGTCACAGGAGTGTAAATGGAATTGCACTCCTGTGACCCATAAGAGAAATAAAAAAATAAAAATAAAACTCATGCTGGACTTATTTTCCTTTTTTTTTAATGCTAGATGTGTTTAGGTGCAGTTTGTGTGTTAACAGTCATTAATGTACTCTCAAAAACAAGCAAACAAAACGGCTTTCTTTTGCAAAACAGCCCATAATTCTAGTATAATGAAAATAAGAATGGCTCACTGCCAGTATACCAGGGCTCACATGTGAAGGTAGCGGCGGCTCCACTCCCAGTCTTCTCCATGTCCTCTTCCCCCCCCCCCCCCCCTCCATTGGCTGGGCTTCCCCTGCGTCTCCTCTGCATCACAGGGTCCGTGCGTCTCCTCCCTACTCCTCCTCCTAGGCCAATAGGATGGCTTCTCCTTTCAGCCAATCAGGAAACGGGTCTCAGGACCAGCTTCCTGGTTGGCTGGGAGAACAATCTGTGTGACAATAGCCCAGAGCCAACTTTTTTTTTTTTTTTTTTTTTTTTAAGCCTATTAGAGCCTCTGGTTCTAATCGCTTGCTTTAAAAAACACCTATTGGCATCGGATCCGGCAGTGGCGGCCCATCCATTTTTTATGAAGCATGTGATTTAGAGCCAAAGGCCAATAGGCTTCAAAAAAGGGGGGGCTCGGGTGCAGAGCACTGGGAGGGAGGAGGAGCACAGTCGCCATGATGCAAGGGAAGCTGTGGCCCGTCGCCTGAAAGGGTCCGGCATTTACAATGGAATAGGGGTTGCCACACAGTCTGGGTTTTGAATCGTGTGTCCAGATTTCAATCCACCTGAAACCCGGACAAATTATTCAGACAGGGAGGGTGAGGGGGTACTAAGCGCCCTGTATTACTATTTTCTTTGGTCGCCCAAAGGTGTCCCAGGTCTGTTTATAATCCTGTAGTGTATATAAAACAAAAAAAATAGCTGTGCGCGGCTAAAGTGTTCGGGTTTGGCTTGAAGAAAAGTGGCAACCCTAGGTGGCATGCATTTTTCTCAGCGTCTTGTGCAGATCTCTGCTGGGTCTTGAAACCTGCGGGAGATCTTTGCACGCTAGGAACCCCTGCAGTGCACACACATGCAGCAATATGTATGCTGTAGGAGTTCTTATCTTCTTGCCTAGGAGAGAATGACATAGAAGTTCAGCAAAGAAAAAAATCATCAAGCACCTAAACAAAAAATAAAATTAATATTTCAAACGCTAATCCACTTACCTCCTAAGAATGCTAATTTCTGTCTGATCCAACGTCACCGTCCACATACTTTGGTTCTTTTCACAAAAGTATTAGATCAACATGTCAACCAGACAGCTATCATTTACAGAGGGAGAGGTCAGCACTGGATTCTTATGTATTGTACAAGTATTAATTGTATTGTGTAAATAAAACTTAAAGCAGATCTAAGGCTCGGTTCACACAGGACGCGGCACGACTTGCAGCGCCGCGACCTCAGCGGCGACTTGCAAAATGACTTCTGTATAGAAGTCAATGCAAGTCGCCCGAAGTCATGCCAAAAGTAGTACAGGAACCTTTTTTCTAAGTCGGAGCGACTTGAGTCGCTCCTATTAGAACGGTTTCGTAGTACAGAACGGGGGCGACTTGTCAGGCGGCGAAGTCGCCTGGACGAGTCGCGCCTGTGTGAACCGAGTCTAAGCCTTAATGTCTGTCATTGCACAAGTTCTTGTAATATCAAAAAATAACATTTTTGGTTTTATCCTGCTTTCAATTGCCTTATGCAAGCAAACCTTACTCACAAGGACTTCTTTTCCTAGAGTAACAATACCTAAACCTGGTACACACTAAAGCCACAAAAACACAATCCGAAATCCCACCAGCAGAAGACCGATGAGAGCTTTTGGTCGGAAATTCGGAAAATGTGTGTATGCTCCATCGGACTTTTGCTGGTGGTATTTCCGCCAGCAAAAGATTGAGAGCAGGTTCTCTTATTTTTCCGACGGAAAAAGTTCTGATCGCCTGTAGCAGTTCCGACACGCAAAATTCCTACGTGTGCTCGGAAACAATTCAACACATGCTCGGAAGCATTGAATTTAATTTTCTCGGCTCATCGTAGTGTTGTACGTCACCGCGTTCTTGACAGTCGAAAGTTCCGAGAACTTTTGTGTGACTGTGTGTATGCAAGCCAAGTTTGAGCGGAATTCTGTCAGAAAAATCTTGTATGTTTTTTTCCGACGGAAATTCCGCTCGTGTGTACGGGGCATAATAATTTTTTGTTGGGTTAAACAAAAAATAAAAAAAATTAAATCCACCTCAGTCAGAGCCGCTGTACTAACGATCCCACGTCAGTACAGCGATCTCCCCCCGCTGAGCTGTTGTGTTCTGACAGCTCCGGTCAGTAGACAGGTGCAATTAATTTTGTTCTGAATATATTTTGGTTTGTTTGCATATATCCGAATTAACGAAAACCCGTTTAACGAACTTTTCCCAATATTCGTATATTTGAAAAAAATCTGACATTTTAAAAATGAGAAAATCTGAAATGACTAACTCATAATAACTTCACTTTTACTAGCAATAAAATTATAGGTATTGGAATTTCCTTTCAAATTTGGCTATTGGTGAATATATGGATAAATTATTTATCTGAAGTTACAAATTATCCGAAATAAAGAATGCCGTATAAAAACAAATGGAACATAACTAAATAATAATAATAATACGTTTTTATTATTATAGTAATTTATTTGTTCCGTCCCATTTGTTTAGATGCAGCATTTGTTATTTTGGATAATTCGTAACTTCGGATAAATTCATGTTCGTTACGTTCACCAACAGCCAAACTTGAAAGGATATTCCAATACCTGTAATAGTTAAGTTATTCACATTTTAGAGTTTTCGAATTTCCTAATTTTTTTTTTTTTTTTTTTTGCGAATTGCAATACTAACAAATGACCCCCAAAAAATTAATGCATTAGGCTATGCACACCTATGCTCTCCGCCATTGGAAAAACCTTTGCCCTCTATTATCTGGCTGCTTTGTTTATAATTAGCAGAAACTAGAATGTGCTGAGATTTTGGAGGCAATCAATAATCTTGACTAGAGATAAATTTACTTGCTAAGAGCATAACATAATCCCTCCTAAATACCAGAATTTTCCTTATAATATCTACTCTGTGGTCTGAAGGAAGCCTGGAACCAGGGACTTTTCATCAGTTCTAAATAAATCCTAAATTGTGTGTAGAGATGACTATGGAAGAGTGGAGAGAAATTCTCCTGAAGTTGAAACTCAGTTGAACCATTTAGGAAAGTTGCTTGGGGAAAAAAAAAAAAAAAAAATATATATATATATATATATATATATATATATATATACTGGTGCTGACCAGTGTACTTTGATGGTGGGAAGTCTCCATACTGTCAGAACACAATAGCTCAGTAGGGGTGATTTCCCCCATCCACCTCTTTGTGAATGGGGTAATCAGGTCAGTGTGTAGGTGTTGGGTGTACCCTGCTGTAAACGTAACATGCTGCTTTTTATTTTTAATTTTTTTTACCTGCATGCTGCTTGTATTCTGCAATCACTCTTGAATTTTACTGGCCTCCCTCTCCTTCCTTCCTTCCTTCCTTCCTTCCTTCCTTCCTTCCTTCCTTCCCTCTCCTTCCTTCCTTTCCCTCTCCTTCCTTCCTTTCCCTCTCCTTCCTTCCTTTCCCTCTCCTTCCTTCCTTTCCCTCTCCTTCCTTCCTTCCTTCCTTCCTTTCCCTCTCCTTCCTTCCTTCCTTTCCCTCTCCTTCCTTCCTTTCCCTCTCCTTCCTTCCTTCCTTTCCCTCTCCTTCCTTCCTTTCCTTCCTTTCCTTCCTTTCTTCCTTCCTTCCTTCCTTTCCCTCTCCTTCCTTCCTTCCTTTCCCTCTCCTTCCTTCCTTCCTTCCTTCCTTTCCCTCTCCTTCCTTCCTTCCTTCCTTCCTTCCTTCCTTCCTTCCTTCCTTCCTTCCTTCCTTCCTTTCCCTCTCCTTCCTTCCTTCCTTCCTTTCCCTCTCCTTCCTTCCTTCCTTCCTTCCTTCCTTTCCCTCTCCTTCCTTCCTTCCTTCCTTTCCCTCCTCTCCTTCCTTCCTTCCTTTCCCTCCTCTCCTTCCTTCCTTCCTTTCCCTCCTCTCCTTCCTTCCTTCCTTTCCCTCCTCTCCTTCCTTCCTTCCTTTCCCTCCTCTCCTTCCTTCCTTCCTTTCCCTCCTCTCCTTCCTTCCTTCCTTTCCCTCCTCTCCTTCCTTCCTTCCTTTCCCTCCTCTCCTTCCTTCCTTCCTTTCCCTCCTCTCCTTCCTTCCTTCCTTTCCCTCCTCTCCTTCCTTCCTTCCTTTCCCTCCTCTCCTTCCTTCCTTCCTTCCTTCCTTCCTTCCTTCCTTCGTTTTTTTTTTTTCCTAATATACTATCCAATTATTGCAATGCCTAATTCATTTTATTTTTATTTTTTTTACCTGTAGGAATTACATTTTCTTTTCCCTTACAGTGCCATACGTGTGTGCCGCTGCAGTGTAGTAGTTGTGTGATTCCTAAAGGTTCCAGAGATTGGCACAGAGTGCCATCACGTGGACTTCTACACTACAGGAGGGTCACATGTGCATCCTGCCTGGCATGCAGCTGTCCACCTCCATTGGGAGGGAGGCGGCACTGAGTCATAGGTCTTGTGATGCTCTCTGGAGAGAAGCTCCGCTTGGCATTGATTTTCTACTTGGCAACTGTTTTAGCCCACAAGAATTTGGAGGCTGTGTTACAGAGAGAGCATACACCCAGCTAGGAGAACCCTGGAAATGTGATGGGTTAGTGCTTCCACAAATGATATTTCAGTGTTTGTTAGATGCCAATGTGTTGACTCACCTTCTAGCTGGTTGTAGCTGTTCGAGTCTCCAGCCAGAAATCTCAGCACCTGATTTCCCTGGTCTGCGCCCCTACCCAGGGGGTTCACTTCTCCCTTTATGCTCTAGGGCTGCCATTCTCAACTTTTTTTTTTTTTTTTTTATCATGGATGAAGCCTTGAAATGCCATTCTGGTCTCACTGAACCTTTGCCTATATTAACTAAAGCTGGTTGATGGTCAGCTGGAATGTTGTCCCTTGCAATGCAGGTTAGTGGGATGAATTCTCTTTTATAGTGAAGGTTAGTGGGAAGACTGCTCCTTTTTAAATTGGTGGTCGGTGGGAAGAATGCTCCCTGCATTGGTGGTCAGTGGGAAGAATGCTCCCTGCATTGGTGGTCGGTGGGATCTCGATTCTCTGTTATCGGTGGGCTGCCAAGGCTGTTGCTCCACTGAAGTCCACAATCCAAATAATGGGCCACACACTGAAGATTTTTTTGAACTCCATTGAAGATGAGTTGAACATTTTTGGTGTGTGGCCAAGTGGGATGGTAGCTTGAGTGTTTGCTGGGCAAATTTAGTATTATTTGTCCTACCCTACATATGTGCAGCTCCTTTTTGCTAACTATAAGCTGGTCTGAGCCGTTGCTGTTTCTCCTGACCTTTCCTTTAGGTGATTTCTAGTGATGACAAAAAACAAAATGTTCCATATATGTGGGTGTCCACCTGCTGCTTCTGGAATTTGTGTGTTGACATTGATAACAACATAATATCTCCATAGCTGAACAAAGACCTTGTATGATTCTAACATAAGAGGCGGATTGATTTATTAATGGCGATGGAATGCGTTCTTATAGCAAAGTGTCCACAAACAGGTGGAGTAAGGGAAAACGTATCAGAGAGGCGACGGAGCTTCTCTATGATGACTGGTTACTGGCTAAATATTCCTGAAAGTTGTTACTGAGGGCAAATTAAAGCTAAACTCTGGGCTGGAGACAAAGCAAGGCCAGCCAAAGACTGTTCAAATCTCGGCCTGTTCAGCCGTGAGAAGACAGTGGTTATCGCTAGCGGCTATAGCAGTGAGTCAGGCATGGTGGTAAAAGCCAAGTTGATTAAGTTGGTACATTCAGCCTGCCCATTAACTGTTTGAATTTAAACCGTGTATGGTCGGGCTTACCGTTGCTTGTTTTCAAGTGTCAGGGGTCTCCAAACGTTCTGAACAAAAGGCCAATTTACTGTCCTTCAGAAGTTGAGTGAAGAATGCCCAATCATTGGTATTAGTGGGCAGAATATTGCCCCATTGTTTATATTGGGTGAGGGGGTAGTGCCCCATCATTGGTATCAGTGGGAGGAATAGTGCCCTATTGTTGGTCTTGGTGACAATAATTGTGCCCCATTGTTGGTGTAGGAGGAATAGTGCCTTGTATCAGTGGAAGGCATAATGCAGGGTACAAGTGTAACATTTCTCTAGCCTGGACTTCAGCTTCAGATTCCGCTGGATTGTTGACTGCATTTTCAGCAGACACAGGCAAGAGGTTCAGATGCTGCCTGAAGTTTATTGAATTCATGATCTCAACACTTCAAGACAACTGTGCCAAATGCTTAGCCATAGTCCCCATCCTCCTAGCACATAGCTCTGGCCGGGAGGATTGTGGAAAGTGTCACTGGAAGCTAATCCCTGCAGAGAGGAACCATTCAATGGTGGAAAGGGAGAGTCTGTCCATAAGCGGGCACTTGAATCATTGAAGTGTTACCTTTTTTTTTGCATTGACCGTTCCGGCTAATTACAAGCTATTCTCCACTACAGTGGATAGATTTGAACAAAGGAAAACCTGCACGGGTCACAAGATGTTTTCTTGCTCTACTCCTGCTGATGGACTGTCACCTTTCCAATGCACCTTTTTCCGATATGTGTTCCTTCCCACAGATCTAAGCAGAGGGGGAATCTATGTGAGGCACTGGCTGGCAAGATAAACTGTATATGTCACCTAGGTTTCTCACAAACATAATTTGAGGGGCTTCAGAGTTTATGGCTGATGTGGAGAAAACCAGTTTTTTCAGAATATTAATACTTTCTGGCCTGAGTTCTGGAGCCTTTTGAGCTTTGGGATGGATAAAGTCACCATTACTAGGTCCATATCTTACCTGGTGGCCAGACCTCATTGTTGGTCTCAGGTGTACCCAGGGCTCTTTTTCTCCTTTTTAAATAAGTGAGCTAACTGGTGCTCAGGGCTCCCTCGCCCTCCCCCCCCCCCCCCCCCCCCAAACATTAGGAATGGCCCAATAGTTTTTTTTTTTTTTTTTTTTTTTTTTTTTTTTTAGCACCTGCCTCCTAGGCCGGGCCTTTTGGCTGGGACCGGAGGAATTTTTTTTTATTCCTGACCGGAGGGCCTGGCCATTGTATTGCACAATGGCCACTTTTTCACTTTCCTCTACTTCCTTCTCCCACACTTTCTTTTTATTTATTACGTGTTCTTGCATAGCAAGAGTACTTCTTGTTATCTCACGTATATATTATTATTGCCAAATTTACCACCCTAGCTCCTCCCACAGCTTTTACACTAAATATACCGAAACGTGCGGATTGTTCCCGATTGGTGTGCTATTACTTTGTGGAATGGTTCACAAAATATCGTCATTTTTGCGGCGAAATTTGTCTCATAGGAATGAATGGAGAAATGTTCAAAACTAGAGTGGGAGGAGACAGGCGAGGAGACAGGGGAAGTATAGCTCCTCCCAGACAGCTCTGAGGGGAAGTATAGCTCCTCCCCCACAGCTCTGAGGGGAATTATGAAATTAGGAAATTTGAAGGAAAAAAAATATTTTTTTTTTTTCTAAAATGTAGGTGGAGGCAAGAAGACTTCACACAATTTCCCCAGAAATTGTAGCTTTTCTAGTTACCTTTGTTTGTCACGTTTTTGTGTTTGTCACTTGCACGTGTGATGAGTAGGGTTGCAGGTCCTCTGGCCTGCCCTGAAAGTCTTGGGAGGGGGTGGACATGGCCTCCTGGCTTAATTCACCCTGTCTCTTATGGGGTCTCCCTTCGGGGGAGCCCCACCTAGTACTTGGGTGGGTCTGTTTCGGCAGACTTTCCAAAGAAAGGGGTCTTGTCTGGTTTCGGCCAGATAGACCACAATTTAAGTACCCTTGTCCCTGTCTTCTTTCTTCTTCCTTCTTCTTCCTTCTTCTTCCTTCTTCTTCCTTCTTCTTCCTTCTTCCTTCTTCTTCCTTCTTCCTTCTTCTTCTTTCTTCTTCTTCTTTCTTCTTCTTCTTCTGTTTTTGAGTGTTTCACACACCATGGGCTTTCAACAAAAAAAGTTTGGTCAATTCTGAGGAAAGAAGAATGCACTGGTGAGCTCTGCAGCATAAAAAGGCATGGACATCCACAGAATACAACGCGGGGGGGGCAACGGGTCAATTGCCCCCTCCGAGAATACCGGCAGCTGATGACAGCACGGCCGGTTCCGCGGGTACCTGCGCTGAGTGGACGGGTGAGGGGGGGGGGGGGCAGCTGGGCAGCTTAGGAGGGCTGCTGGCCAATTAGGAAGCCAGCAGGCAGGGGAGCAGGGAGATGACATCATCTCTCACTGCCCTGCATCCCTCCAGTTCCGCCCTCACTGTGCAGGAAGCTGTGTGCAGCAGAGAGATTACATCATCTCTCTGCTGCCTATCTTTACTCTGGACTCATAAAAAGACCACCTTAGCAGAAAAGTGACACAGTAGGTGACAATCCGCAATGTGTGGCAGACTACATGGCAAGTGGCAATCCGCAATGTGTGGCAGGCTACGTGGCAAGTGGCAATCCGCAATGTGTGGCAGGTGACGTGGCAAGTGACAATCCGCAATGTGTGGTAGGCTACATGGCAATCCGCATCTGGTGGCAGGCGACGTGGCAAGTGACAATCTGCAATGTGTGGCAGGTGACGTGGCAAGTGACAATCCGCAATGTGTGGCAGGCTACGTGGCAATCCGCAATGTGTGGCAGGCTACGTGGCAAGTGACAATCCGCAATGTGTGGCAGGCAACATGGCAAGTGACAATCCGCAATGTGTGGCAGGTGACGTGGCAAGTGACAATCTGCAATGTGTGGCAGGCTACATGGCAATCCGCATCTGGTGGCAGGCGACGTGGCAAGTGACAATCCGCAATGTGTGGCAGGCTACGTTGCAAGTGGCAATCCGCAATGTGTGGCAGGCAACGTGGCAAGTGACAATCCGCAATGTGTGGCAGGCTGCGTGGCAAGTGACAATCCGCATTTGGTGGCAGGCGACATGGCAAATGATACCCTCAGGGCTCCCACTGATTCTGCATTATGGTGAGTTGAACCATTTCATTTTATATTACAATGTATTAATAGAAATAATGCGCTTCAATCATCCTGACACCATAACAACCATGGTGCCGTAATGATTGAAGTGCCAATACTAGCCATTTCCCATATAAATTGCCCCCCAAAAAACATATTTTATAGCAGTGCCCCTCCCGAGATTAGACTCTGGATCCGCCCCTGATACAACAGTGGTGGATGATTGCAGGCTCCTCTCTATGGAAAAGAAAAACCCATTCACAACATCCGGACAAGTGATGGACACTCTCCAGGAGGTGAGCATATCCTTGTCAAAGTCTACAATCAAGAGAAGACCACAAGGTGCAAACTATTCATAAACCTGAAGAATAGAAAAGCCAGATTAAACTATGCCAAAAAACATCTAAAAACGCCAAACCAATTCTGGAAAAGCATTCTTTTGATGGATGAAACTAAGATTAATCTGTACCAGCATGACAGGAAGAAAAAAGTAAGGAGACGGCTTGGAACCGCTCATGATCCAAAGCACACACAGTCATCTGTGGTCACATGGTGGAGCTTGCAGTGTAATGGAATGGGCATGCATGGCTTCCATTGGCACTGGGTCATTGGTGTTTATTGGTGATGTGACAGAGGACAGAAGCAGCCGGATGAATTCTGCAGTGCTTAGAGATATACTGTCAGCCCAGATTCAGCAAAATGCAGCAAAGTTGATTGGATGGTGCATCACAGTACAGATGGATAATGATCCAAAACACACTGCAAAAGAAACCTAGGAGCTTTTGAAGGATAAGAAGTGGAATATTCTGCAATGGTCAAGTCAATCACCTGATCTCAACCAAAATGAGCATGCATTTCACTTGCTGAAGGCAAAACTCAAGGCAGAAATTCCCACACACAAAGAACAGCTGAAGACAGCTGCAGGTAGAGCCTGGCAAAGCATCAGAAAGGAGGAAACCCAGTCTTTGGTAATGTCCATGGGTTCCAGACTTCAGGCAGTCAATGCCGATAAAGGATTCTCAATGAAATCTTAAAAATTTTACATTTTATTTCTTTTTTTTATAGTAATTTGTCCAATTACATTTGAGCCCCTATAAATAGGGGGACCGTGTATAAAAATAGTTGCAGTTCTTAAAATTTGTTATATATAGATATATAGATAAGAAATGTATATTAATATTATTCAACCCCTTGAATTAAAGCTGAAAGTCTGCACTTCAAATTCATTTGGATTGTTTCATTTTAATTTTATTTTGGTTGCATACAAAGCCAAAAGTATGGAAATGTGAGCTGACTGGTGCTCAGGATCCTCTCTCCATTTATATATGAGAGTTGACTACTGATTCAATCCCTTGCCCTCAAAAAAAGTTAGGCTGTCTTCACCTGTTGGAAGCCCTTAGTCAGGCACCCAGTATTATTATTATTTGTTTTGTTACTTATTTTTTTAATTGCTGTTCCGAACATGAATACAGAAAAAGGAAAAATTGCAATGGGGCCATTTTAGCTCTTAGAAAATAATGAAGCAACATTGTATAGATATCTTCATCAGCAAATATATTATTTAGTTACATAGTTAGTAAGGTTGAATAAAGACACCAGTCCATCCAGTTCAGCCTGAGTGAGTGTCTACAATTGTCCCTATACCTGTACATTGCACACTCATATCAGTCCCTACCCTCAAGGAGCCCACAATCCAAGGTCTCCATTCATATACTAGGGCCAATTTTTGGACACAAGCCAATTAACCTACCTGCATGTCTTTGGAGTGTGGGAGGAAACCGGAGTACCCAGAGGAAACCCACGCAGGCACAGGGAGAACATGCAAACTCCAGGCAGGTAGTGTCGTGGTTGGGATTTAAACCAGCAACCCTTTTTACTGTTAGGTGAGAGTGCTACCCACTACACCACTGTGCCACCTATAAAGTTATTGATATCTGTACTAATAGAGCAATTTTTATTTTTAAAGCGGAGGTCCACCCTAAAGTGGACCTTCCGCTCATTGGATTCCTCCCCCCCCCTCTCCGGCGCCACAATTGGCACCTTTCAGGGGGGAGGGGGGTGCAGGTACCTGTACAGTACAGGTATCTGCACCCACTTCCGGGATAGCTCTCTGCGGAAAGGGGCGTACAATACGCCCCTTTCCGAAAGTCCCCCGCTGCCTGCTGGGAAACACACAGATCCCAGAGGCAGCGGGTCCATCCTTATTGCGCAGCGCGACTCGCGCATGCGCAGTAGGGAACCGGGAAACGAAGCCAAATGGCTCCACTTCCTGATACCCATACCCAAGATGGCGGCGGCAGCACCCGAGAGACGATCGAGAGATCGGTTTTGGGTGCCGACATCGCGGGCGCGCTGGACAGGTAAGTGTCACTATTTTAAAAGTCAGCAGCTGCAGTATTTGTAGCTGCTGGCTTTAAAAAAAAAAAAAAACGCGGACTCCCGCTTTAACAAACAAAAATAAGTGAGGAAGAGAAGTGGAGTAAAGAGAGTGAAGGAGAAAAAAAAAAAGTCAAACTGATCTGAGATTAATTAGTAACATGAACATGGTATGGATGAGCAGATGTTGTGGCCCTCCCCCCCCCCCCCCTTTTTTTTTTTTTTTTTTTTTTTGGGTACAATATGGACTTGCTGTACGAAACCATCCTGCATCAACGCTATTTTTGTTGTTGCCTTTCTGGACTAACCTTCTTGGACTGTTACTGGGTGTCCCTGTATCCTGAATGGTTTACCGCTGCCAATACCAGTTGAGCCTGTGCCCCTGTGTTGCATCGTAGGTGAGGTTGAAAAAAGACACAAATCCAACCTGTATGTGTGATTATATGTCAGTATTACATTGTATATCTCTGTATATTGCGGTCATTCAGGTGCTTATCTAATAGTTTTTTGAAACTATTGATGCTCCCCGCTGAGGCCACCGCCTGTGGAAGGGAATTCCACATCCTTGCCGCTCTTACAGTAAAGAACCCTCTATATAGTTTAAGGTTAAACCTCTTTTCTTCTAATTTTAATGAGTGGCCACGTGTCTTGTTAAACACCCTTCTGTGAAAAAGTTTTTTCATCCCTATTGTGGGGTCACCAGTACGGTATTTGTAAATTGAAATCATATCCCCTCTCAAGCGTCTCTTCTCCAGAGAGAATAAGTTCAGTGCTCACAACCTTTCCTCATAACTAATATCCTCCAGACCCTTTATTAGCTTTGTTGCCCTTCTTTGTACTCGCTCCATTTCCAGTACATCCTTCCTGAGGACTGGTGCCCAGAACTGGACAGTATACTCCAGGTGCCGCCGTACTAAAGTCTTGTAGAGCGGAAGAATTATTGTTTTATCTCTGGAGTTGATCCCCTTTTTTAATAAATTCCAATATTCTGTTTTTATAAGCAATAGGACGAGCACCACACCAGTAGTCATAGGGGGTTATTTACTAAAACTGGAGAGTGAAAAATCTGGTGCAGGTCTGCATAGAAACCAATCAGCTTCCAGGTTTTCTTATCAAAGCTTAATTGGAAAAAACTGACGTTAGAAGCCACTGGCTCCCATGCACAGATGCACCAGATTCTGAGTGCCCCCGTTTTGTTAAATCTCCCCCATAGAGCCCACAATGGTGTTTAAATTTTATTTTATTTGAGTAACTAGTGGAGTCAGAGAGCCAATGTGTTTTCGAGGTTCAAACAATCTCCTTTTTATCAGGGAAGCCTTGATGAATAGAAAGCTTGAACCCCCAAAACGCGTTGCTTCTCCTATTCCATGAATGATTCAGTGAGGACCATTCTGGACTCCTATGACCATCAGTGTGGTGCCTTTTTATTACAGCTTCTTAAAACCCAACAGAAGCTCTTACCCTTCATCACTAGGCAAAAATGAAAAAATACATTTTGGCTGGAGTTCCATTTTTAGTCCCATGCGCTTTGCCCGCAGGGATTCAGCTGGCAGATTTCACCGTGTCCTCATTTTACTTCTCTGCCGGTTCTCGGGTCCGACCCGCCGTGCAGTTTTTAGCGGGGACGGTTTGGATATTTATCTGTCTACTCTTTTTGTGTCAATAGAATTACTGATACTAAAATTACCTGAAGTGACTCATTTCTTTCTATTAATACGCCTGCCAGCTGCTGCCCCGCACACTTACATAACTGCCAAATGCAAATATATAGAATGAGTAATGGAGAATTAATTTATTTACGTTCATAGTAGTAGAAGGGCGGCCAGCACATCGGATAGGAATGCCGTTATTAGTAGAGATATATAGAATGACCCCCATTAACCTTCAGAATTCTATTATCCACATCGGGATGAAGATGTCATACGTAACAGGAAACTTTAGCCTATATTGAGTCATTGTTGCAAAAGTAAATCTGAGAATAATTGTTTAGCAGTAACATCAATAATATTGTAAGCTCCTTGAGGGCAGGGACTGATGTCAATGTTATCATCCTCTCTTTTTTTTTTTTTTTTTTTTTTTTTATAATGTTGCGCAAATAATGCTAAAATATGCTAAACTAGCCTAAAACGGAGCTCCCCAAAAGAAACACCCAATAAAAATTTTTTTTTTTTTTTTTCTCTCTGCAAATTTCACCTAAACAGCTAAGTGAAATAAACTCGCTCACCCGTATACCTGACATAAATAAGGGTGTGTACAGTGATTTCAGCCAAATTGCTCAATGTGGTAGCTTGTTTTAATTTATTTATCTGTTTATGTGAAATTTGTGGAGGAAATGAAAAAAAAAAAAAAAATTTTTGAGTGTTTCTTTGGGGAGGTCCATTTTAGGCTAGTTTAGCTTCTTTCTTCCTTCCTTCTTTCTTCCTTCTTTCTTCCTTCTTTCTTCCTTCTTTCTTTCTTCTTCTTTCTTCTTCTTTCTTCCTTCTTTCTTCCTTCTTTCTTTCTTCTTCTTTCTTCTTCTTTCTTCTTCTTTCTTCTTTTTTCTTCTTTTTCTTTTCTTTCTTCTTTTTTCTTTTTTCTTTTTTTCTTCTTCCTAAAAATCGTACGAAAAATGCTGCATTCGAATCGATTGTACGATAATCAGATTATTCGTACAGAGCTTTCGAGAGCTGATCAGGACAGTTCATCCTATTTATTTATTTATTTTTAACGCACGATTTTCATTTAATACATTTAATCCGTACAGCTGTCCTTCAAAAATGCAATACAATTGCAATAAAACACGGGACATCACTTCCCAATTTTTATTCTGTCGTACGATAATTTTTATGACTTTACTAAAGGCATCAGATTCGACGTGAGATTAGCATACAAAAAACAAAACCAAAACAGACAGTGATTCGTCAGATAATCTCATCGTGTGTACGG
>NW_027507791.1:19407802-19532802 GCF_037356315.1 Lithobates pipiens | reverse complement strand
GTTTCTCAGATCCAGTAGAGGTATGAGGGCCACGTGAAATGGCTTGGTGGGCTGAATTCGACCCGAAGGCCTTGTGTTTGACACATGTGATATAGATTATGGTGAGAAGGTTTTAAAGGAATCCAAAAATCCCTCCAACCAAATCCATGCATAGCCCAGTAAAGCCTTCTTAGGACAGAAGATATTCTCATTCATCACATATCCCAAAAATATTCCTCATTTCAGGACAATCCTTCCATTATTTCCCATTGGCCAAATGCACATCCAGGACTGCTGGTGGAAATATATCCCAATATTGTAAAGCCCTTTATTCCAAACTCCATTTCTGGCTTTTTGGCCATCACCAGTGCAGTGTATGGAAGCCACCGCTTCTACGGTGTAGGGCTTTGGACCCAACAGGAGATTTTAACCATACAGGCCTTGGCCACTGTCCTGAAAAGAGGAATAATCCTCTTATTTTTTTTTTTGAGATATGTAATATAATGGGTGTGTGGAGAGAGTATTTTTCCTGTACTGTCCTGCTATACTCTGCCTGAGCATCTTATGTGTCCAGGCATCTGGAAAAATGTATTGTAATGTCCATACATGTAAAAATTGATTAACCCCAGATTTCATCATTTTAAAGTATAGTTTGTGTATTATTTTTTTTTTTTTTTTTTTTTTTTTTTTTTTTTTAGGAGAGGTCAGCGGTGGCAGGTTTTTATGTAATAGATTAATTTAAAGGGGTCGTAAAGTCCAGAAGTTTTTTTTTATCTTTATGTATTAAGATAAAGCATTCTGTGTGCAGAAGCCCCCCTAAAACTTACCTGAGCTCCATCTCTGTCCAGCCATGTGCATGAGTGTCTCTGCCTCCTGATTTGGCTGAGACACAGCAGCTGTACCATTGGCTCCTGCTGCTGTCAAAGTCGGCTAGCCAATCGGGAGAGAGAGGGGGCCGAGACAGGGCTCCAAGTCTGAATGGACACTGGGAGCTGTGACTCAGCTTGGGTGCCACCCATTGCAAGCTACTTGCTGTGGGGGCACTGATTAGCAGGCAGGGGACTCGAAGGATCCAACCTGCTCAGTGCAAAACCATTAATGGGCAAGTTTAACATTTTTGTTATTTTTATAGGGGAAAAAAACAAGACTTTACAATCACTTCAGGGGCTCCTTTACACTTGCATCAAAATGTGGCATTGGACAGGCTTTTTTAAAGCACTCTGAATGCCAATCCAAGTTTCTGTCACTAAATAAAATGGTTACCTTACAGTCCTGCACATACTTTAGTGTTTGCTTTGCTTCAAAAATGTTACCCCATGTTGCTTTCTTGGTGCTTCAAAGCACCCAAAGCCTCCATTGAAGTCTGACAACGCTCACTTACCATACCTAAAGCTTTTGAAAGGATTTTATTTGGCTTTAGCTTCACTTTGTTTTGGAGGTATGAGATATCCCAGAATGCACTGGGAAACCAAGAAGCGAACCGGAAATACGTCATCGGCAGTCACTCCTCATGTTTATATATTTTGGGAGTGTCTGGTGCAGACGTCACATCTGGTGTGCAGGGTGGAGCAGCAGGAAGGTGAGTGGGGTCCAGACTGGAGAGGCGCAACTAGCAAGACAGCACATGAGGTTTGCAACATGGGAACGCTATAGCAAAATGTGAACGGGACTGGAGAGTGAGGACTGAGCAGCAGAGGATCTGTGGAAATGGGGGGGACCAGAGCAGGAGAAACTAGCAGATGTCACACATGGTGTGAAGCATGGGAGCAATGAGGTGAGGGGAACCAGAGTGAGAGGAGGATCAGAAAACCAAGAGAATCAGCAGGGCTGGGGGTTACTACTAAATGGGGGATCGGCAGAGCTGGGGGTTAATACTAAGCGGGGGATCGGCAGAGCTGGGGGTTAATACTAAGCGGGGGATCGGCAGAGCTGGGGGTTAATACTAAGCGGGGGGGATCGGCAGAGCTGGGGGTTAATACTAAGCGGGGGATCGGCAGAGCTGGGGGTTAATACTAAGCGGGGGATCGGCAGAGCTGGGGGTTAATACTAAGCGGAGGGATCGGCAGAGCTGGGGGTTAATACTAAGCGGAGGGATCGGCAGAGCTGGGGGTTAATACTAAGCGGGGGGATCGGCAGAGCTGGGGGTTAATACTAAGCGGGGGGATCGGCAGAGCTGGGGGTTAATACTAAGCGGGGGGATCGGCAGAGCTGGGGGTTAATACTAAGCGGGGGGATCGGCAGAGCTGGGGGTTAATACTAAGCGGGGGGGATCGGCAGAGCTGGGGGTTAATACTAAGGGGGGGGATCGGCAGAGCTGGGGGTTAATACTAAGCGGGGGGATCGGCAGAGCTGGGGGTTAATACTAAGCGGGGGGATCGGCAGAGCTGGGGGTTAATACTAAGCGGGGGATCGGCAGAGCTGGGGGTTAATACTAAGCGGGGGGATCGGCAGAGCTGGGGATTACTACTGAGCGGGGGATCTGCAGAGCTGGGGGGGTTAATACTGAGCCGGGGATCTACTGAATGAGGGTACCAATGAGCCGGGGTACTATTAGGCTTCTTTAAAACAAATAGGAAATCAACACACACAGGGCATTTGCCAAGCTTCATTAAAGCATCACCAAAACATCACTGACGGATTAAAACTTGTTGAAGGAGAGGCACTGGTAGGCAGTGTGCGGCAGGGTTGTCAGTCTTAATCGGCAGGTAGCACTGTCCTAAGATAAGTTGACTACCAACACTGACATCAAGGATTTGGGAGGACAGATCTCCCCTGGGGCCCATTATTCCACTGATGCCAATAATTTTGAGGGGCTAATCTCCCAGGGTGGCCACTATTCCACTGACACCAATGGTTTGAAGGACTATCCTGGGGATCATTATCCCACTGACACCCATTATTTGAAAGTCTATTCTCACCTGGGGGGCACAATCCCTGCTACCAATGATTTGGGGACTATCCAACTATCCTATTGACACCATGATTTGAGGTGCTACTCTTCTTTTATTTATTTTTTATTGGGTACCGGAGGTGCCACTAACAGTGATTTGAGGGATGTTCTACCACAGGTAGTCAATCTCATTGACACCAAAAATTTAGGGGGCTATTCTTCCACTAAGGGCAACTATCCTATTGACATCAATGGTTGGGGAGTTATAACAACCCCACTAACATCAATTCTTTTGGGAGCTGTTCTGCCACTAAGGACAATTACCCAACTGACACTGATTATTTTGGAGGAATTCTCCCAATGTTTTGGGTTCTGCTCTCCTCAGCCACTATCGCACGGACGCCAATGATTTTGAGGGTCTGTTATCCCCTAGAGCCACGATCCCACTGACTTCAATAATTTTAGGGCTATTCTCCGCTGGGGGCCATGATACCACTAATGATTTGGAGGCTATTCTACCACAGGTAGTCACAATCCTACTAACACCAATGATGAGGGAAGCTATTCTATCCCGAGGGCCACTATCCTACTGACATTAATTATTTTAATGACCCTATTTCCCTGGCTTTCACGATCCAACTGACACCAATGATTTGGGGAGCTATTCTTCCCTGGAGACTTATACCAATGAATGCATGGGTGACTTGGATAGCGCTACCTATGCGAACGGCATCTCCTCAGGGCGCTTTTGCCACCGGTGTACATCTGCGGTATAGCACAGTCCTTTGCCCCATGAGGTCCCGACACACTTACAAACACATACACATATTTGGCCAATTTTTAGACAGGATCTAATTAACCTACCAGCATGTCTTTGGGAGACGGAGTACCCGGAGGAAACCCACGCAGGCAATGCAGAACATCCAAACTCCAGGCAGATTGTGTCGTGGTTGGGATTTGAACCAGCGACCCTATTGCTGCTAGGTGAAAGTGCTACCCACTGCCCTGGCTCCCCCACCCCCGCCATGGGCTCAGTAGCAAGCCTCTTGCCATGGGGGCATTCAAGGAGGCTCGCTCCTGAGACGTGGCTCTGTGTCCATTTATGCACAGCGTATGGCCCGTGCTTTCTCCTCATTGGCTCACTGGCTGTGATTGACAGTCAGCCAATAGCTCCTGCTGCTCTGTGATGGGAGATAGACCGAGGTGAGCTGATGCTCTCATACACATTACTGAATTGGGCTCAGGTAAATATTGGGGGGGGGGGGGAGTTTAAGGAGAGCTGCACACAGATTTTTATGATTTATATGACGCAGCTGATCACAGAACAGATGGAAAGGGCTAATTGTGGAGGCTCTTTACCACGTGATAGCTATGTCCAATCACAGCTGATCACAATGTGAACAAAACTCCTGATTCACTCCCTGGCTCGACTACTGCAACTCTCTCCTCACTGGCTTACCTTTTTTAAATGGGCTATCCCCACTTCAGTCCATTATTAATGCTGCTGCCAGACTCCTTCACCTTACAAGCTGCTCAGCGTCTGCTACCCCTCTCTGACAATCCCTCCATTGGCTGCCATTTACCCAACAAATTAAATTCAAGATACTAACAAGTTACAAAGCCAGCCACATCTCAAAATACCAACCTAATGGTCCTTTTCGTTCCTCCGAAGACCTCCTGCTCTCTAGCTCCCTCATCACCTCCTCCCATATTCACCTCCAGGACTTCTCCCGAGCCTCTCCCATCCTCTAGAATACCCTACCCCAACCTGTCTATCTCCAAATATCTACTTTTAGGGCTCTTTCAGTTTTTCAGGTGGACCTGTACCTCTCTATGTACCTCCTATGTAGCGACGGATGTCAGCGGTGACATGTCCACTGACATCCGATCCTCTAAATCCAGACGGATGGAAACTCGATCTTCCACCCATCTGGCAGATCGGATGAAAATGGACAGACGGATCTGTTTTCACCCGATTTCCCTTAGAGGAGAGCGGGGCTCTGACAGGTCTGTCTCGGCACAGTGAGCAGAGATAGACCTGTCATCTGCCAGCTCAGCAGAACCCTTATGCCGTGTACACACAACCGGACTTTTCAATGGATTAGGTCCGTCGGTTTTCCCAATGGACTTTCGTCAGAGTTCCGGCAGACTTTCCGAATGAACGGACTTGGACACACACAATCGCACCAAAGTCTGATGGATTCGAATGTGATGACGTACGACCAGACTAGAATAAGGAAATTCATAGCCAATAGCTGCCCTAGTGTCGTTTTTTGTCCGTTGGACTAGCATACACACAAACGTATTTCTCAATAGGAACTGGGTCCGGTAGAGTTATGGCCGAAAAATTTGAAACATGTTCTATTTCTAAAGTCCATAAGATTTTTGGACAGCAAAGGTCCGATGGAGCCCACACACGATCGAATTGTCCGATGGATTCGTTCCGTCGGACCTTTGCTGTCAAAGTCCGGTCGTGTGTATGTGGCATTAGGCGATCCTTGAAAAATGTAATCTTGGTAGAAGCTCACCCTGCCTCCACCTAACTACTGCTATTTTATTTTTTTCATCAGCTCATCCCCCATAGTTTTTAGTACCCTTTTGTGTCACTTGACCCTCTCCAGTGGTGTCACTAGGGTTGGTGTCACCCGGTGCGAAAAAAAAATGGTGTCTCCCCCCCCCCCCACCAACTATAGACCCTCCTCCCGCAGTATAGATCCCCCTCCATCAATATAAACCTCCCCCCTCCATGCAGACACCCCAGCGCAGACACCCCAGCGCAGACACCCCAGCAGAACAGACACCACCCCCCCCTTACATACCTCAGAACAGCAGACAATCTCTCTCTCTCTCTCTCTCTCTCTCTCTCTCTCTCTCTCTCTCTCTCTCTCTCTCTCTCTCTCTCTCTCTCTCCCCTCTGTAGATGTGGGACAGTGCGGCGTTAGCGGCGGCGCTACCCACAGGTATCACCCGGGTGCGGCCCGCACTCTCCTAGCAATGCCACTGACCCTCCCTCCTAGATTGTAAGCTCTAATGAGCAGGGCCCTCTGATCCCTCCTGTATCGAATTGTATTGTAACTACTGTCTTGCCCCTATGCTGTAAAGTGTTGCGTAAACTGTTGGCGCTATATAAATCCTGAATAATAATAATATTGACAGAGTGTGAGGAGTGGAGAGCCGAAAAAGAGCAATTCCACATCTGCACTGACAATCGGGGCACTGATCATTAGTGTCCTGATTATCAGTGTCCACCAGTGCAATCTGTGCCAATGATTGCCGCCTATCAGTGCAGCCTCATCAGCGCACATTGGTGAAGGAGAAAAATTACTAATTTACAAAATTGTATAACCGAAACCAAAAAACCCTTTTTTTTTTTTTTTTTTTTTTTTTCAGTTTCAGTCTTTTTTTGTTTGTTTTGTTTAGCAAACAATAAAAAAAAACCCAGTGGTGATTAAATGTCACTAAAAGAAAGCTCTGTCTGAAAAAAAGTGCTAAAAATGTCATATGGGTACAGTGTTGCATGACCGCGCAATTATCGTTCAAAGTGTGACAGCACAGAAAGCTGGCCTGGGCAGGAAGTGGGTAAAAGTGCCCTGTAGGCAAGTGGTTAAAGCGGAGGTCCACCCTAAAGTGGACCTTCCGCTCATCGGAACCCCCCCCCCTTCCGGCGCCACAATTAGCACCTTTCAGGGGGGAGGGGGTGCAGGTACCGGTACAGTACAGGTATCTGCACCCACTTCGGGGATAGCTCTCTGCGGAAAGGGGCGTAGATTACGCCCCTTTCCGAAAGTCCCCCGCTGCCTGCTGGGAAACACACGGATCCCAGAGGCAGCGGGTCCATCCTTATTGCGCAGCGCGACTCGCGCATGCGCAGTAGGGAACCGGGAAATGAAGCCGAAAGGCTCCACTTCCTGATTCCCATGCCCAAGATGGCGGCGGCAGCACCCGAGAGACGATCAAGAGATCGGCTTCGGGTGCCGACATCGCGGGCGCGCTGGACAGGTAAGTGTCACTATTTTAAAAGTCAGCAGCTGCAGTATTTGTAGCTGCTGGCTTTTAAAAAAAAAAAAAACGCGGATTCCCGGCGGACTCCCGCTTTAAATTCAATTTTTTTTTACTGTTAGATTTTGGAAGAATTTACTGGGCCCGGTCTCACTAACCTCTTCCGGACCGCCGCACACTGATATACGTCCTAACATTGAAGAGGGATATCTTTGTTATGGCAACAGCTAGCTGCCATAACCCTGGTATCCTCCTCTTTAGCGGGCGGTCCAGTTTCCGGTAATGGTGGTCTCTGCGGCAGATTCACTTTTATCAGCAGCGCTCCGATGCCCTCCGCCTCTTACCGGAGCCGTCGGCAGTGGCGAAGGCGATCGGATCCTTCTTCCTGCTAGGCATGGAGGCGAGTGAGGTGAAGATGGGCCCCAACCCATCTCCATACCATTGCAGGGTGGAAGTAACTTCAAAAAGTCACTTCAGCCCATAGCTCTTAAAGGGCCTTTTATTTATTTATTTTTCAAATGACAATTTATTTTTTAATCTATTGCATTTTAGGCCGCGTACACACGAGCGGACTGTATGGCCTACTTAGTCCGTCGAAACACATTTCAGCGGACAGTCCGCTCGTGTGTGGGCTTCAGCTGACTTTTTCAGCGTGCAGTCTGGCGTACTAAGTATTTCGGGTTTTTCGAAATTCTGTCCGTCATACTTTGGTTTCAGCGGACAATCCGCTCGTGTGTGGGCTAGTTCGACGGACTAAGAATGGCGCATGCTCAGAAAGGATTTACACGGCGGAAGGTTGCATTGCTGTGTATTGGACTTCCTATTTCTAGTCCCGTCGTACGTGCTGTACACGTCATCGCGCAAGCTTTCGCCGGACTGTTTGTGCATCCGTGTGTGGTCAAGTCCCTTCATTCGAAAGTATGACGGACTGTCCGTCGGATTGTATGACGGACTAAGTAGGCCATACAGTCCGCCTGTGTGTACGCAGCCTTAGTGTAACTATAAGATCCGAGGTCTTTTTGACCCTAGATCTCATATTTAAAGAGTAAGTAAAGGCAATTTTTTTTTTTTAAATGCAACCTGCAAGGCAAAGGCATAATGAGCTAGTATGCATAGCATACTAGCTCATTATGAATAACTTACCTGAGAGTGAAGCCCCTGAAGCTGTCCTCCTCCTTTATCTTCACTGCTGCCATGTATCCCGGAGTGACTTCCGGTGTCTTGCTGCTCCCGCGCTGTGATTCCCCAGAGCCATGATAACGTCACTCCTGCGCATGCACACGGGAGCCGACACAAGCGGCATATCGCCGTGATCTGCGGCATGCTTGGTGCGCCTGCGCGCCGCTGTCTAAGGCGCATGCGCCATGGACAGCGGTGCCAGTCTTTTTGTAAACATCTCCTAAACCGTGTAGGTTTAGGAGATATTTCTTGGACCTACAGGTAAGCCTTAATCTAGGCTTACCTGTAGGTCAAAGTGGTTTGTAAGGGTTTACAACCACTTTAAGAGGTCCTGTCATGCATTTTTTCTATTACAAGAGAATTTTACGAGCCAAGCTCAGGTGCAGAAGCGAACGCATATGTGAGTAGCGCCCCGCATATGAAAACAGTGTTCAAACCACACATGTGAGGTGTCGCCGCGATCGGTAGAGCGAGAGCAATAATTCTAGTCCTAACGCAAAACCTGCAACCTGTATAATTTTGTTTTAAACGTCACCTATGCCGATTTTTAAAGGTAAAAGTTTGTCGCCATTCCACGAGCGGGCGCAATTTTGAAGCATGACATGTTGGGTATCCATTTACTCTGCGTAACATTACCTTACCTTTCACATTATAAAAAAAAAAAAACTACTTTACAACAACTTTAAAACAACTTTACTGTTGTCTTATTTTTTAATTAAAAAAAGTGTATTTTTTCCCAAAAAAGTGCGCTTGTAAGACCGCTGCGCAAATATGATGTGACAGAAAATATTGCAAGAATAGATTTTATTCTCTAGGGTGTTAGAAAAAAAATTATAATGTTTGGGGGTTCTAAGTAATTTTCTAGCCCAAAAACCTGTTTTTAACTTGTAAACATCTCAGAAAGAGGCTCCGGCCTTAAGTGGCTAAGGTTGACAATCTCTGCTCTATAGCAGTGTTAATTCGCTCCACTTGTAGGAGAAGCCTCTTACTATCTGCAGAGATGACTCACTGGTTTCACTGAAACTATTCAGATAACAGCAAAGTCTGGAATCCAGAGAACATCTCAGGAATTCACCCACAAAAGGTCTCTCTGCCAACACCTGAGTATCTGAGCACCTGACGCCACAGGCCATTTCGTTTGACAGCCAAGGGTTCTGACGCTTTGTTTTCCCAGCAGCCATGGCTGACAAACAAACAGATCTGGGCCACCTACTCAGCAAGTTTTAGAAACAAAAAAATGACTGGTATGCAGAGAGCTTTATTGTGCAACACATTCCTGGGCAGTGAGCAAGCTGGGCGCCCTGGACCGCGGCCAACTGGAAAGCTGTGTAGTCCTAAGCAAATTCTTTGCCGTAGTATTGTGATGGCTCTTCTCGCTGTGATGTCACAATGGGCTCATTGTCCTCCGCCTAAGAGAGTGGAAGGGCGACCGATGAAGAGCTGCTGTTCCTGGGTCTGCTGCGTTATACCGGGCCGATGAGGGTTTATGATTCATGGCCCCGGTGGTTGATGACTAACGTAGCTGGGCAGTGGATTGGCATGTCAGTCTTAGTGCAAGAATGGCTAAATGTGTCTTCACATCATTCCTGGAGGCCTGTGTCATCGAGGAGCGTATGTCGGGGTATGCCAGAACAGTGCGGGGGCGGCTGCAGGAAAAGAACGGCACGGCTTTTATAAATAAAGTGGTGAAGCCCTCGTACGGTGCGTAGTTCCCTGAGCGTAGAAAAATAATGCCAAACGGCGTGCTGCTCAAATAAATAAAAAGGAAAGGAAACTTCACTATATATATATATATATATATATATATGTATATGTATGTATGTATGTATGTATGTATATGTATTCTCACAAAAGTGAGTACACCCCTCAAATTTTTGTAAATATTTTATTCTAACTTTTTATGTGACAACACTGAAGAATTGACACTTTGCTACAATGTAAAGTAGTGCTGTCCCCTCAAAATAACTCAAGACACATCCATTAATCACTAAACCACTGGCAACAAAAGTGAGTACACCCCTAAGTGAAAATACCCAAATTGGGCCCAAAGTCTCAATATTTTGTGTGGCCACCATTGTTTTCCAGCACTGCCTTAACCCTCTTGGGCATGGAGTTCACCAGAGCTTCACAGGTTGCCACTGAAGTCCTCTTCCACTCCTCCATGATGACACCACTGAGCTGGTGGATGTTGGAGACCTTGCGCTCCTCCACCTTCCGTTTTGAGGATGCTCCACAGATGCTCAATAGGGTTTAGGTCTGGAGATATACTTGGCCAGTCCATCACCTTTACCCCTCAGTTTCTTTAGCAAGGCAGTGGTCATCTTGGAGGTGTGTTTGGGTTCATTATCATGTTGGAATACTGCCCTTCAGCCCAGTCTCTGAATGGGAGGGGATCATGCTCTGCTTCTGTATGTCACCGGACATGTTGGCATTCATGGTTCCTTCAATAAACTGTAGCTCCCCAGTGCTTGCACTTGTGCAGCCCCAGACCATGACACTCCCATCACCAAGGTTGACTGTAGGCAAGACACACTTGTCTTTGTACTCCTCACCTGGTTGCTGCCACAGACTCTTGACACCATCTGAACCAAATAAGTTCATCTTGGTCTCATCGGTCCACAGGACATGGTTCCAGTAATTCATGTCCTTAGTATGTCTTCTGCAAACTGTTTGCGAGCTTTCTTGTGCATCATTTTTATAAGAGACTTCCTTGTGGGACGACGGCCATGCAGACCAATTTGAAGCAGTGTGCGGCATATGGTCTGAGCACTGACAGGCTGACCCCCCCCCACCACTTCAACCTCTGCAGCAATGCTGGCAGCACTCATACGTCTATTTCCCAAAGACAACCTCTGGATATGACGCTGAGCACGTGCGCTCAACTTCTTTGGTCGACCATGGCGAGGCCTGTTCTGAGTGGACCCTGTCCTGTTAAACTGCTGTATGGTCTTAGCCACCATGCTGCAGCTCAGTTTCCGGGTCTTGGCAATCTTTTTATAGCCTAGGCCATCTTTATGTAGAGCAACAATTCTTTTTTTCAGATCCTCAGAGAGTTCTTTGCCATGAGGTGCCATGTTGAACTTCAAGTGACCAGTATGAGAGAGTTAGAACAATAACACCAAATTTAACACACCTGCTCCCCATTCACACCTGAATCCTTGTAACACTAATAAATCACATGACACCGGAGAGGAAACATGGCTAATCGGGCCCAATCTGGACATTTTCACTTTTGTTGCCAGCAGTTTAGACATTAATGGCTGTGTGTTGAGTTATTTTGAGGGGACAGCAAATTTACACTGTTATACAAGCTGGACACTCACTACTTTACATTGTAGCAAAGTGTAATTTCTTCAGTGTTGTCACATGAAAAGATGGAATAAAATAATTACAAAAATGTGAGGGGTGTACTCACTTTTGTCAGATACTGTGTGTGTGTGTGTGTGTGTGTGTGTGTGTGTGTGTGGTAACATAATGAACCTATCCGAAACTAAACAAAATGTTCTGTTATGCACATGTCTAGTGCTGATCCCCTCTGAGCAGGAGAATGAGAGGCCTGTGTCTGCTTTGCTTAGGCAGAGCGGACTCGGACGCAGCCTGCTTTCCTCCTATGGGCAGTCGGATGGAAACGGACCGCCTGTTTCCATCCATCTGTCATCCGATCTGCCAGATGGGAATCGGGTCCCCATCGTCTGTTTTTCCCAGATTGGATTTGGATGTTGGTGAGTGTCAATGGTCACCTATCCGTTGACATCCTCCTCTCCATAGAGGGCAATGAATGGTTTGATTGTGTCTGCCTAAAAAACAGGCAGGTGAACCTGATCAGTTCACCCGTTTGAAAGAGGCCTGAGCAGCGCAAACTGCTTCAAAGGCATTCAGCAGGCTTCCCAGAGTTCTGCAATTAGCTGACCTTATTCATAGACATACCTTAGTCTGTAGGTTCCCCATGCGGGGGGGGGGGGGGGGGGGTCGTAGTAGAGTCTACGGTATGTTGTAGTGCAGCAATTTTGCCCTTTTACGGTGGAATAGGAGGAGGTGAACTTATGGCAAGCAGACAGATAGATATTTGTTAAGGTCTGAGACCCTGAAGCAGGCAAGTCTCAACATGTTTAGCATTAATACTCTGAATGTGATGTATGAAGGAGCAGAGCGGACAGGTGGTGTGACACGGATCGTGATTTCTATTGTATATTATAGACCAGTAAAGATCAAAAGCCCCAAAACTGGAAGGGAGAAAAGGATACATTTTGAAAATAGGAAAAAAAAAAATCACGGCAACTGAAAGATGCACAATGTAAAAGCAAACAAAAGGTCATCCAATTAGGGTTTGCATCTACTTCAATTCCCTGGATCATCCTGTTGGGCAAAATTGGCATCAATCAACTTTCTGTGTGTGAGTGTTTGTAGCAGAAGGACGTTTATCTACATTGCATCTGGAAAGTATTCACAGCGCTACACTTTTTCCACATTTTGTTATGTTACAGCCTTTTTCCAAAATGGATTAAATTTATTACAGATGATGGAGGCCACTTCAATGGGACCTT
The DNA here is from genome assembly GCF_037356315.1 of Lithobates pipiens. Lineage (NCBI taxonomy): Eukaryota > Metazoa > Chordata > Amphibia > Anura > Ranidae > Lithobates > Lithobates pipiens. Next base: position 19,520,211 of record NW_027507791.1, on the reverse strand, counting down.
CAATGCTACAGACATTTTTCTGTACCCTTCCCCAGATCTGTGCCTCCATACAACCTTGTCTCGGAGGTCTACAGACAATTCCTTGGACTTCATGGCTTGGTTTGTGCTCTGACATGCACTGCTACCTGTGGGCCTTTTTTTTTTTTTATATAGACAGGTGTGTGCCTGTCTCTAAATTCACCACAGGTGGACTCCACTTAAGTTGTAGAAAAATCTCAAGGATGATCAGCGGAAACCGGATGCACCTGAGCTCAATTGCGAGTGCCATGGCAAAGGCTGTGAAGACTTGTGTACATCGTAGGTAAGGCCTCTTTCACACGGACGATCCATTCAGGTCCACCTGTCAGTTTTTTAGGTGGACCTCTATGGAGCGCCGGATGTCAGCGGTGACATGTCCGCTGACATCCGACCCTTTCCGATCCGAAAAAGGGTGTTGGTGGAAAAACCTACTTTTGCATCCATCTGCGGATCAGATCAGGTGACGACGGACTCTACGGTCCATCCTCATCCGATTCCCCCATAGGGGAGAGTGGTGCTCTGACAGGTCCATCCCTGCACAGTGAGCAGAGACGGACCTGTCATCTGCCTGCTCAGTGGTGATCGACAGAGCGATCCCCTGCTGAGCAGAGTGGACTTCGTACACGGACACGTCCGTGTGAAAGAGCCCCAAGGCTGAGAAAAGACAATAGTCCATCCAGTTCAACCTGTGTAGGTGTACGTAGGTCAGTGTCTATAATAATTTCCCATAGCTCTTTATGTTGTGTGTGTTGTGTGTGTTTTTGTTTTTTGTTTTTAAGATGTCCATACTCCCCGTAACCACCACCAATTGTGGGAGAGAGTTCCACATCCTTATTGCCCTGACAGTGAAAAACCCCCTGGACAGTTTAAGGTTAAACTACTTCTCCAGTCTCCTTGTGTGGCCCCGTGTCCTCATACACTCCCTAGGACTGAATAGTTTATTTCCTATGCTGAGATCCCTATTGAGGTATTTGTAGATCACTATCATGTCCCCCCTCAAGCGTCTCTTCACCAGTGAGAATACATTTTAATGTTTGCAGCCAGTCCTCGTAGTTGAGGTCCTCCAGTCCTCTTACTTAGTTGCCCTTCTTTGTATTCTCTGCAACTCCAGCACATCCCTTTGAAGGACTGGAGACCAGAACTGGACAGAATACCCCAGATGTAGCCTAACCAGAGTTTTATAAAGTGGTAGAATTTTAGATTTATCCCTGGAGTATATCCCTTTTTTATGCATAATAATATTCTGCTTGATTTGGTAGCTGCAGCTTGACATTGCATGCTATTACTCAATCTGTCATCTACTAGGACCCATAGATCCTTAAAATGTACAAATGCAGCAACTTAGAAATGGAATGAAAGGTTTAGCGCTGGGAAACACTTTTTGAAAGATAAAAAGTGCATTTTATAGACCACTATATAGATCAGACCAAAATGAGGGACAAATGAGGAGGAATGAGGGGCAGAGGCTCCAAATCAGGGACAGTCCCTCGAAATCTGGGACAGTTGGGAGGTATGCAGTCTGAGTACAGGTTATAAATCAACACCCTTTGGACATGACCCTGTAACCAGTTTTTTTTTTTACCCAAGCACAAACCTTATGGTCCCTGCCTGCAGATCTCAGTTTGTATATTAAGCGTTTATGGGGGACTGTATCAAATGCTTTTTCAAAATCCAGATACCGTATATACTCGAGTATAGGTTGACTCGAATATAAGCCGAGGCCCCTAATTTACCACAAAAAAACTGGGAAAACTTATTGACTCGTGTATAAGCAGAGGGTGAGACATGCAGCAGCTACTGTTACAGCTTAAAAGAGTGGAAAAGAGGGTCAACAATGCCCATCTGCAGCTGTATACCTCCCTGTGTCCATCCCTGTGACCATTGCAGCCTACCTGTGTCCTGTGCATGCCTCCGTGTGCCAATCTGCAGCCTCTGTGTCCTTCTGCAGCCTCTGTGTGCCATTTTGCACCGATCTGCATGAATAAAAAACATACGGCGGCCATGCCATTCAAAAGCCGCACCTCTCCTCCTCGTCTGTGACAGACGGCGGCCATTCCACTGTTCAAAAGCCGCGCCTCCGTCTGTGATAGGTGGAACACTCAATTTCCCAGCAGTCAGTGGTCCGCCTATCACGGACATCCTCTCATCCTCGTCCGTAGTATGAGGATGAGCGGATGTCCGTGATAGGCGGACCACTGACTGCTGGGAAATTGAGTGTTCCGCCTATCAGACAGGGAGGCGCGGCTTTTGAATAGTGGAATGGCCGCCGTTTGTCTGCACGACACGCTGATCGGGTAGGCAGACGGCGGTGACTCGAGTATAAGCCGAGGGGGGCACTTTCAGCCTAAAAAAGGGGCTGAAAATCTCGGCTTATACTCGAGTATATACGGTACTCCAAATCCACAGGCCCTATTTAGATGGCAGCTCACTAGACCTGTGCGCTGACAAAAAGTTTGTTCATTTTCATTTCATTTGTGTTTTCTTTTCTATTATTTATTTTTTTGGATTTTCGTAAATTCAAAACATAACGAATACAAATTTGTCTGAAGTTAGGAATTATCCAAAATAACGAATGCCGCATCTAAACAAATTAAATGGAACAAAATAATGAAAATAAAAAGGATTTATTATTATTATTATTATTATTATGATTAGATCGTTACATTCCATTTGTTTAGATACGGCATTCGTTATTTCAGATAATTCGTAACATCGGAAAAAATTTGTAGTCATTACGTTCACTAACGGCCAAATTTGAAAGGAAATTACAATACCTATAATTTAATATTTATTATTAGTTTTTCGGGTTTTCAGATCCTTCTTATTTTCAAATTTATGAGAATTTTTATTTTTTTGAATTTCCGTAATTTAAAATTTTTGGAAATTCGACATTTCGGAAAATGAAAAATGTGGAAATTTCGGAATTAGCGAATTTTTTTCAAAATTCATTAAACAATTTGGAACTAAACATATTGCACATGTCTACAGCTCACTTCCGTGTAGCATGTTAGTAGATAGGTCGTTACTGCCAGACCATTCGTAAATCCATGCTAATCACCACTAATGACATTATTTTCCTCTGTAACTATTTGGATATAGTCCCTAATTATCCCCTCCAATAATTTACCCACTATTGATGTTAAGCTGTATGGTGTGTTTTTTTTTTAATTATTTTTTTTACTTTTTTTTTTTTTTTTTATAAATTTGCAAAGATTTCAAACTTCTTTCACATGGTCATTATGGGGTATTGGTTGTAGACTTTTGAGGAAAATGAGTTTAATCCATTTTGGAATAAGGCTGTAACATAACAGGATGTGAACAAAGTGAAGTGCTGTGAATACTTTCTGGATGCACTGTAGTTGTGCACACAGGATGACGTCTATTTGTTTCCTGTTCTCAGGTGACGTACTTCAGCCTGTGGTACTACAACAAGCAGAATCAGCAGCGCTGGGTGGACCTGGAGAAACCACTGAAGAAGCAGCTGGATAAATATGCCTTGGAGCCGACCGTGTATTTCGGAGTGGTGTACTATGTGCCATCTGTCTCCCAACTGCAGCAGGAGATCACAAGGTGAGGGCAAGGCAACATCTTAAGTTTTATAGAAACCACAACGTTTTTAATCATATCACAGTAAATCCATTGGTAACCAACAGTTTCAATTAAAAACATGTACAAGGCTCTCCTAACACTCTTAGAACTCTTATGTTTTGGTATGGTGGTCACCTAGCTGCCAGGAATCGGGCATGTTGTGCATCTGTTGGGACTGCTCAAGTTCAGTATTTGTGTTCAGATCCTCCTCTGCAGTTTTGGATGTGTCTGATACACTGAAACCATTGAGCGTTAGATTTTTCTAAAACATAAGCTTGAGGGTACAGATAAGTATATTTGGTCAGGCTAGGTTCATACTTGAGCTTCTTCAAGTATTTGGAACACATTTGTACACATGTTTTTAGGCATTGTTGTATACAATGGAACGCTATAAACTAGGACAGTGGTCTCCAAACTGTGGCCCAAGGGCCAGATGTGGCCCTTTGTTTACTTTTATCTGGCCCTTGAAACCAATGAAGGGTATAATTCCTTCCAATGACCCTAATAATGTGTCCCAATGACAACAATGATGGGGCGCACAATGCCTCCTAGTGATTCCAACAAGAGGTCACTATTCCTCCCACTGACAACAATGATGTGGGATTGTTTTATCCCACTGATGCTGGGACATTTTTAATCTTGGCCACAGTCCGGCCCCCCCTGAAGTCTGAAGGACAGTAAACTGGCCCTTTTGTTTAGAAAGTTTGGAGACCTCTGAACTAGAAGTAGAGACAAGAAATTGCATGGAAAAACACATTACTCAACCCTTTCGAGTGCTGCCATTGAAGTCTATATGGTCCAAAAACACTCTGCCCCCAAATAAGGTCATGAAATTTTCAAGGGAGAAGCAACACAAAGTTTGTGGGAACAGGCACCATAGGATACAATGGGAATCCTCATGTCAAGCATTTAGAAAAGCACTTTAATTTGCTCAGGTTTAAAAGACTCTTGGAAATAGGAATGACCTCTGAACAGTCACACTCCAAAATGATCCACTTTATTGCAAATTACAGCATATGCAAGGCAGAGAAATGCACAGTGAAAGAGAGAGCGCTTGAGGTGTTTTGAGCGTTCAGCGCTTAATCATGATTAAATGCAAAACGCATCAACCTCTCTCTCTCGCCCCCACTCTGCCTTGTATATGCTGTAATTTTCAATAATGTGGATTTTTGGAGTGCGACCATCCAGTCGTCTTTCCCATTTCCAGTGCAGCATGTGAGCTGGGTGGGCACCATGTTGGAAAGTATGTGGGGTGTGTGCAGAAGGGGCAGACCTAGAGCAGTGTTCCTTTTGTCGCTCTCAAATACTCTTGTTGTATCTAGCCATACAATAAAAATACTATTCTTCTAATTCTGTGGTTATTAATCCCAGACCATGACCTACTACTGGGCTGCTGCCTCCCTCCTTCCAGGCCTCCAGCTTGCTGCAGATCCTCTCACAATGCCTCCTAGCTTGCATACTGCTACCCAAACTCCCATAGTGGCCCATAGTCCCCCTCAACCATTAACAATGCCCTCAGGTCCTCTAATGCCGTTTACACACAAGCGGACTTCTCGTTGGACTGAACTCTGAAGGACTTTTTCAATGGAGTTCCGCCGAAAAGGACTTGCCTACACACTATCACACCAAAGTCCAACTGTCTAGAATGTGATGACGTACGACAGGACTAGAAAAAGGAACTTCAATAGCCAGTAGCCAATAACTGCCCTTGCGTTGTTTTTGGTCCGTTGGAATAGCATACAGACGAACTGGTTCCGGCGGAAAGATTTGAAATAAGTTCTATTTATAGGTCTGTCAAAATTTTGGAAAAAAAAGTCAGATGAAGCCCACACACAAGGGGAATGTCTGACGGAATCGTTCCGTCTGAAATTTTGTGCCAGAAAGTCTGCAAGTGTGTGCGCGGCATAAGAGTCCTAAGGCCCCTTGGTTCCTGCCAATCTCCCACAGTGCTTCCTAGATAGCTGCGGAGCCTCTTAAAACCCCCCCCCCCCATAATACATCCAGTCTCCCAAATTGCCCTAGCCAAAGGCTCCAGCCTCTTCAAGAGATTCTCAACCCTCACCAGAGACCCCATTTACCCATAGTTGCTCCCTTCAGAAATGTCATTCTTTGCAAAGCCACCATATTTGCCCTAACCCGCTGCAGAACTTTAATTCTCTCACAGTGACACTAAGCCTTTGTACACACGATCGGACATTCCGATGGACAATGTCCGATAGGACCGCGTTGTCGGATAATCCGACAGTGTGTGGGCTGCATCGGACTGTTTCCGTCGGAGTATCCGACGGACCAAGTTTTCCAGCTGGGCTATAAAATTTTCCGACAACATGCTCCGATCGGACTTTGTCCGATCATGTGTAGAGAATTCCGATCGGACAAAGTGCCACGCATGCTCAGATCAAATTCCTAGACCAAAGCTATTGGCTACTAGCCTGAACGTAGTCCCGTCCTAACGAAATAACGTCGTCATGTGTATGCAACAGTTTCGGACAAAATCCGACGGAATTGGTTGTCGGAATGTCCGGCCGTGTGTACAAGGGCTTAGGGGTGATTCATTAAAACTGGAGAGTGCAAAATCTGGTGCAGCTCTGCATAGAAACCAGTCTGCTTCAGTTTTATTATTATTATTATTATTATTATTTTTGTCAAATCTTAATTGAACAAGCTGAAGTTAGAAGCTGATTGGCTGCCATGCACAGCTGCACCAGATTTTGCGCTCACTAGTATTCTCTATTCCCATACATACTTCCCACACTACAAAGTACTGTTTTTTTTTTTTTTTCTTCTATTTTTTTAATGTTTGGGTTTGAAAAGGTTTAGGAAGAATTTACTGGGCCCTGGTTTCGATAAGATTGAGAACCATTATTGCAGTCTAATATAAAAATTCTTGGCGAGTCTTTTAACCTGGTACACAACCGATTAAAATGTAGGGAGGCCATATGTATTGGTTATTAACCAGGATTAGAAGGAAAAATAAAGATGGCTTGAAGTACAAACCTTCCAAGGCGCGCAGCTCCTATAGTTCTGTCTTGACAGATTTAAAATGAAGCTGCTATTAGCCTACTTTTTAATTGGTTGTTGAATGGAAATATTATTTTTTTATTTACAACAAAACGAGCCAATAGATTCAATAAAAAACCAATCCCAATACAGAACCTAAAATATTCTCAAAAAGAGAAGGTAAAGAAAAAGAATAAAGACCCTTTTATCTCTCCTCTCATTTTCGCCTCTAAAAAGTTATACTCGCATACCGACATACCATAGATTGTACACAAACACATCATGGAGACATTGTGTCCAAATATGTTTTTATCTCTGTTCAAAATCTTACCCACCCCCCCTTTTAGTCAACTGGCTAAGTTTTTCAAATTTGGGTTTACTGCTGATATTCACTCCCCTGACTTCCGTGGATGGGTGAGGTTCATTAACATCCTGTCGATGAACAATGACCTACTCAGCCCTAACCTCAAATTCACTAAATTTTCTGGAACTTCTAAACATCCTACAATATACTTATTTGGATTACGTTTGTTATTTGTTTTAAATCTTCCGTTAATATTTTACACAATACCTTCACATTATTGTACCAGTTTAGAACATCTCCAAAGGAGATGGAAAGGACTACCTGGACCTGACCACAATGGGAGCACTTCGAACAACCAACCTGATGTAGCTCCCTGATGTTTAGGCAGGGTTGCTATTACATTTATTTGCCAAGTGATAGTTGCCTTGGCCAATTGTCAGGAGGTAAATTGATTTTGCCCTAACTCTGGAGTTGCTGCACTTCTCTTTTGTTGCTAGATGGCCGGATATCTGGTGGCATTAGTTAAGACAAGGGCATTGAAAGATTAAGAATGAATGGGGTATCTCTGCCAATGGGCAGGGATTTTCTTGAGTCCCTTGGCCTGCTGGGAGAACCTATTTTAGTGGAGTCAGGTGATCTGTGTTCTGTTCCACCTGGACGGATGTCTGGATGGACATGTGTCGTATTTCCCTAGGCTGCTAGGCCAGAGAGCTAAGGCCTATCCTGGGGACATCTGGCTGCTAGGCTGTCTGAGGGCCTACCCAGAAGCAAGAGAGCAGCGTAGGGCTTGCAGTCCAACCAGAAGTAGCAGTTCTGCCGACTGGAGAACCTGTTGTGGTCGGAGGTAGAGGCGAAGCTGTCGCCACTAAGGGACCATCCACCTTGTTACCAGGGACCCCCCTGAGTAGCTGTAGCAAGTACCAGAGCAGTATACTCACCAACCGGGGGTGGTGAAAAATTGGGGAAACATCAGCAATTGCCAAGCCAGGGACCCAGCAGGGACGCGGGGATGATGCTTGAGGAAGATACTGAGTGAGAAGACTGGAAGGGGTCAGGAGATCCAGTAGTGAGTGGATCTGTTAGTTTAGTGAGAGACTTAGTGAGCTCAACTGAGTGAAGTTCTACAATAAGGTGGTTGTAGAAGAAGTTCATTGGAATCTTTTTTAGAAACTGTTACAAGAATGATACCATAAGAGACAGCAGATGTTGTGTCTAGCTGGATGCCTTTCCCTGCATGGTTATCTGCCTATAGAAGTCTCGGAGTCTGCCAATTAACATTGTGTCTACTTAAGGTTGTCCTGTCCCCAACCCTCTCTCTGTTTTGTTTGAGACAATAAATCTCTTTGCATTCAAGAATTGTCTGGTGCCCATCAATCTACCCTGCATTACACCCTCCATGCCTTGTAACCCACTCTACACAAAAAGATGTCCGCTGTCCCTGACGCTGAAGGTCACCATTAGGCCTTTAGAGGTCCCGGACCTTGCTACACTTAGAAAGTGAACAAGGGGTTCTATATATTTTCTAAATAATAATAATGAATGGAAACATCCTTTTGACACATTGGGGTAGATTTACTAAAACTGGAGCACTCAGAATCTGGTGCAGCTGTACGTGGTAGCCAATTGGCTTCTAACTTCAGCTTCTTTAGTTCAGCTTTAACAAAAAAACTGGAAGTTCTATGCAGAGCTGCACCAGATTTTGCACTCTCCCGGTTTAATACATAAACCCTATGGCATCTTTCATGTGTGTTCTTATGTTTTGGCAGATACCAGTATTACCTGCAGCTGAAAAAGGACATCTTGGAGGGGAAGATCCCCTGTACTCTGGAGCAGGCCATTCAGCTGGCTGGTCTGGCTGTGCAAGGTGAGTGATGATCGTGGCTTGTTTTCCAATGTACATTTAAACATAATGAGTGGTGTGTTTTGAGTAATTACATTTTGTGTTCAAACCACATTTCTTAATTTTATTTTATTCATTCTTCCATCTAAATAAATTAATATTCACTGAGACCTGTTGAAAAAGGTTAAGAAAGAAAGCTTTATAGAAGCCTTTCTAAACTGTTGTTTTACCCCAGAAGAAACCTTTAAATTTATTTTTGGGTCTCACGGAACCCCCTGCTAAAACCAATTCATAGAGGATAACCGGGAAGAATGCTCCCATAAATTGGTGGCCAGTGGTCAGAATTCCACCCCTACAGAGTGCAAAAAAGATCATTGGTGTCATGCAGCTGGCTTTGCCATGTGTTCCTGGAACTATGCAGGCACCATCAAATGGGAGGTCAACCAGCCACAGCTTGAGAAACTTCTAGTAAACTCTGGAGGAACCTTAGGAGACCCTGGCTGAGAATGGCTGCTTTAGAGGAAGGATAGATGTGCAGGCTGGATTTGTGCATCCTAAATTTGTCACTTAATGAAAAAGGTGGTTCAATCTGTTAGGAGCAGGAAACGCCACCATCCATAAATACTATACCGTTAACAGCTTCAGGACCGCCATATAGTACATTTAATGTTACAGGGCAGCCCTCCTGTGCAGGATTGTGTCTGTGTATATATATTTGTGTGTGTGTGTGTGTGTATGTGTGTGTGTATGTGTGTGTGTATGTGTGTGTGTGTGTGTGTGTGTGTGTGTGTGTGTGTGTGTGTGTGTGTGTGTGTGTGTATATGTATATGTGTGTGTAAAAAAAAAATATATATATATATATATATATATATATATATATATATATATATATATATATATATATATATATATATATATATATATATATATATATATATATAATATTTTTTTTTCCATATAATGTATATACTAATTATTTATATAATCTATAACCGTTTTTTGCACAGAGCAGCCCCAAACCTTTTCTTGGGTCCCTTGCAGGCGCTCCTGGTTCCTTTCCTCCCCTATGGCCAGTGCCCCCAATAGCAAGCTGCTTGCTATGCTGGCACTGGTGCATGCTCACTTGCTAGCCTGGCTCAATGTGTGCATAAAGCCACATAGAGCCACGACTCGGCCCTGCCCCCACCCACAGCCAATGCCTCCCACTGCTATCTTAGCCAATGAGGAGAAGTGGTCCCAGGACAGCTGAGGCTTCCATGCACATTGCTGGATCAAGAGAGGGCTCAGGTGAGTATATTTGGGGGTGCTGTGAGGAGTGTGGCCCACACATAGAATGCATGAAAGTAAAAAACCTTCAGCCTTTACAACCACTTTAATTATTGAATCCTCTATTGTGATTTTAATGGCAACCAAATTAAATCAATATACCATACTCCTTTTTTATAAAAAAACATTTTAAATCTTTAATTCCCAAAATCTTTAATGTGTTTAAGAAGCAATAGGAAATATTCATAATTCCAGTTTTGACAAAGCAGGAAAAAGGTTACAATGAGAGTTCTGCATGTACTGGGTGGTATTCCCAAGACCCAAGCTATAAAGTTCTCCATTACAGCTTGCTAAATAGAATGGGACTAAAGGAGTACATTGATTTCATTTGGTTGCCTTTAAAATTTGCCACATAAGCTTTTCACAGAAAAGTGTGAACGTCAACCCCCCCTGAAATCCGCAGATGTAAGATTGTCTCTCTGTCTGATATTGGAGTGTGAAGGGCACTTTGTCTTTGGGCTGGTTTACGTTGGGACCCTTGTGCATGTGACTTATTGTTGGCGGTGCGGTTAGTTTAGTAGGCTTTTCATTTATTTATTGTTTTTTATTTTAAGAAGGAAAAAAAGGAAATCTCCAAGATACACAGACAACCAAACACAGTGTAGTAGAAATACAAAGCAGACTGTATAGAGCTGAAATTCTGTTACAATAGCTTAAAGTGATTGTAAAGGTTCGTTGTTTTTTTTATTATTAAAATATAAATAAAATTTATACACACATTCTCTGTGTAAAGGTTTTGCACAGAGCAGCCCCAATCCTCCTCTTCTGGGGTGCCCCGGCGGTGCTCCTGGCTCCTCCCTCCTCTGCATCGGGTGCCCCCACGGAGAGCCCTTCGATTGGGGTACCCATGTGGGTGCGCTAATGAGTCCTGCTGCTGCTTCCATTGACACAGACAGTAGGCCCCGCTCCCTGCGTCACTGTATTTGATTGACGGCAGCGGGAGCCAATGGCTCCTGCTGCTATCAGTCCATCCAATGAGGACGGAGAGGGCAGCTGGTGTCTCTGGGCTTGTACACAGCGCTGAAACGGACTGGTTCAGATGAGAAAAGGGAGGGGGGGGGGTGTGGAGGAAGCTGCTACACTGAAGGGTTTTCCCCTAATTGCATAGAATTCATTAAAGTGAAAAACCTGGTGACTTTACAACCCCTTTAAATCAGAAAAAAATTACCTAAAGGCCAGTCTGGCCTTGCATAAAACAGCAGTGCAAAAGAAATAGAGATATATCTCTAGATCATTCTAGATCATCTTTTATCATCTATTCAACAAACATTCCTCCCTAGCCCCGGAAAGGGCAAGGGAAATATAGGCAGTCAGGCATCAGTCTGGCCAGTTGGAAGAAGGTCCCAGGCAGGGATCCCATCAAGGGGTCTCCATCATGGCGGCATGCCCGGAGCAAATGTGCCATACATCAGAAAGTACCTAAATTTTAAGTAGAAGTACAGGAGGTAGAGTAAAAAAAAAAAAGTGGGGGGGAGGGGGAAGCCAGAGAAGGAAAAAAAAGAAAACACAAGTAGAGGGCGGAAAAAAAAAAAAAAAAAAAAAAAGACCAGATGGGTGGAGAAGGCCATCTCCGTCAACCAGAAGGATCCACATCCAAGAGAGCCTTAATCCCCTCCATATAGATAAACAAACATATTCCGTAGTGACCACTTTTTTGAATACTAGTAGGTATTTCTATCTTTCTGGTATAGTTTTGTACAGAATATTTCTTTGGGTTGAGTAGCTACACCCCATGTTCAGCATCATCTTGGAGTTGCTGGGTGGAGATGGAATAAATTAGAGATATGACCTGTGTGAATAACACTCTGAGCAGTTTCCACGCTTTGTACCCTCTGTTGATTGGTGACTTATATGTGTTTTTTTTTTTTTTTTTCCTTTTTGCAGCTGATTTTGGAGACTATGACCAGTATGAATCACAGGATTTCCTGCAGCGATACGCTCTTTTTCCTGTGGTAAGCACTGTCGTCGTTAACTCTCTCTGCACCATACAGACTGAGGAAAACCATAAGTCCGTCTCGTTTGTTTTGTTCCACTTTACTGCACCGCATTTTGTTTGCGGTCTGCCCTGCGGATTGAGCAGATCGCCCATCAAATAGACAAGACACTTGTTGGAAATATTATTTTATAATGGTCCTCTGCACTACTATAAGTGAACTTGATAAAATAAAAAAGTGGAAATGCAGCAAAACCTAATAATGTTCGCAAAAAAAAAAAAAAAAAAAAACATTAAAAAACAATTGAAATTACAGTGAACTTAATAAAATAAAAAATAGAAGATCTTGAAGTGGAAATGCAGCATAATCTAATAATGTTCGCAAAAAAAAAAATCCCATTAAAAAAACAATTGAAATTACAATAATCTTTCGCATAACCTAACAATCCATCATCAATCAAAGTTTTTTTAATTATTGCAATAATTTGAAATCATGTCCCATAAATGTTCATAAAAGTAGTGACACAATATAGTTAAATACGGTAAGTGCAAAAAAAAAAAGTCCATAAGTAGAAATAATCCAGTGATTCAAGATGGTGTAAATGAAATTTCAGAAAAACTTGACTATTTTTTTTTCAATGAGAGAAACCGCTGACACCAATGTGCTCACAGAACTCTCACCTCATGGGCATAGGTTAAATGCCTTTAGAAATCCAATGGGAGCAGTGAGTTTCACTTTCAGGATCCAGGATCAACAGCAAGATAATATAGATCAAAAGGCTCCACCCCTCATAACCAATATTACGATCCACATGTAAGGTATATAAGCCTCCAAAAGTGTATTACGGTACTATAATAAAAATTATTTATTAAATAAAATACCTACTTACGTGAAAGCAGCAGCAAGCGAGCCAAACGTTCAGCGTTTCACGCCACCTTGCACATCACTTGCGGTCCACGATATACTCCAGCCACACCCTACGTGTTACGCCACGTGAATTCCTCAGGGATTGGCTGTTGTTGTATGATTTCTAATTTATATCGTCCAGACAGGAAGTGTATTTGATGCCATTTTGAAGAAGCCCAGCTCCTTGAGTAAAGACACCAAGAAGGCGGCCATTTGCCCTAAGATCGAATGTTGCCTAATGACATTTTAATAAAGCTCCTTGTCGTAAAATTCTGAATTGGCCATTTTAACTCGGAGTGTAATACACATATAATATATATATATATATATATATATATATATATATATATATATAATTTATATTTAATATTATAGAGGAGCACAGCCAACAATTTTTTTTTTTTTTTTTTTTTTTTTTTCATGTTTACTTGTTGAGCCATGAAGAGCAAACATGCTGCCTGGTGAGATAAGGGAAAGGCAAACAAAGTGAGATCTGTTGGGGAAATATCAAACTAAATATATCAGGCCAATAAAATAACAGAAGATAAGAATGCCGCTCTGCTGTCTGATGATGGCACAGCTGGCTTATTCCCAGCACAATCCCAAGGGGGTCAAAAGTATCTACCTGCTAATGTTTGTGGCCTTGAGCATTGGCTATCACAGGAAAGAACAGTTGTTAAGCTCACAATAAAACATATTTTTTTTTTCTTTTTCTGAATTGATATTTATTATTGTTACAAATAGTGAAATAATGTAGCTCTAACAAATATACAAAATATCGTGATATATGTGAAAAAATACTGAAAAAGAGGCAGTGATAAAAAAGAAACTCAAAAGTCCATCTGTAAGAAATGGCTATGCGCAAACAATGTGCAATGTCCAACAAAATAAATAGTGTAGAACAAAAGCTGTAGCTTCCAACACCAAATCGTGAGAGTTCACAGATGAGTGGAATGGAAAAACTCTGTCCGTTGAAGAATCATCGGGGCAATAAAACTTCAACCCACGTAATGAGATGTAAATGCTCTTACCGGAATGGGTGGATTCTAATGTCAACAACAGAGTCAAAATGGGCAGAGTGCCGCCGACGGCAGGCATGTGGTCCAAACATGGTCGAAACGATGGTCCAAACATCTGGAGCGGGATCCAAAAGGACTGTGCATGACCTCCGAGTGGGCTTTCAAATGAAAACCGTCACAACTAGATCTAGAGGGTCAGCTCAAAAAGGACCTCGCATCCAGATGATATGTGGAAAGAAGTGCCCCTCGATGGAATCGTGGGAGGTGTAGTTCCGACAGAAGAAACTCATATAAATAAGATGGCTTTGACAGTTTGACTTTACTATAATGCAAATACTTACTTATTTCCAAAAGAGGGACAGAGGGCTTTTATGTCCCATTCCATTGTCGTGTGCTATGGCACATGTTATAAATGGGCTGCCAATACACCACAATGGCAGAAAAAAATATGAATGACCTTCTTTATTTTTTATTTTTATTTTTTTTAACTAATGCATAGTATGTGTGTTTTGTTGTGTACTGTACAAAGAATAGCAGAGAAACACACCACATATAGAATAGGTGCATTCAATATGTTGTGGCAGTGCACATTAATGCATATGTTTTAGTGTGCTTTGCCACAACACATTAAGCATGAATGGGCACCCCTTTTTTCATTTCTGGATAATGAATTTCCACCTTTTTTTTATTTTCTAACAAAATAAGTTCTGATGTATAAAATGTTACCTTTTTGTCTTCAGGGATGGATACAGGATGAGAAGACCCTGGAGGAGGCGACCCAAAGCGTGGCCGTGCTTCACCAGAAACTGCGGTACGTTCCCAATGACCTTCCGGGACTCTATTACCTAAGAGAACCAATAAAATACACAACGCAATATACCGGGATATACAATGTAATACTAACATATAATCACACACATAGGTTGGACTTGTGTCTTTTTTTTTTTTTTCAACCTCACCTATTATGTAAATTTGTGTGTATGTATGTGTGTGTATATATATATATATTGTAGTGCACAGGGCACTTTAACTATTCATCCAATTTTAGAGTGTACCCAACACAAACCTGAGCAATTTGCCTGGACTGGAGGATAAAAACGTATACAAGTGCAGGTGATGCATCCCGAAAGAGTGTCTCCAACACATGTAGATTGCAATCGTTAATGTTCTTTCCCTGGCAAAGAACACTTCTTAGGAGTTTTTTTTTTTTTTTTTTTAGATCGAGCTCTATAGGAAACTTTGTGAATTTTTTTTTCTAAAACCTGATTAAACAGGATGCTGGCTGCCAAAACGCGTCGGATTAGGGCACCTATTTTCCTTTTGTCATATCGTTATTAACATTAAATTTATAAATTTTTGAGACCATTGTCTGGCTCTCTTAGCAATTTCAAACCTGACAAGGGAACCACCTTAGAATTTTTTTAACTTAGAATTTAGATGCACTATAAATAGTCTAAGCTGTCAGAGGTGCCCTCATGTGTTGGCACATGCCCAAGGGATACATTGTGTAAGCTTCAGAGACCCAAGTAATTCCATAGTCACCTGTAGGCTGCAAACCTTCTGCAAAGCCTCACTCCATGCTTCCCTGTTGTCAAGTACCTGGTGGAGGTTGAGCTGGAGAAGCAGCTTCTCTTGCACCTCTTTTCCAACACTGGTATTGATGTTGGGAGGTGTGAGGACACTGAGTGGCATGAGAGCTGGTGTAGCAGGCAGCGCCAGCTGGTGTTTGCAGGAAGCAGATGACCACAGATCACAAGGCAGGAAATGGGGGTGAAGAGTGTAGCCAGCAGTGCCAAGACAAGGTCATCTAGAGCCCAGGGTGAAAATGCCAAACTGTGCCCACCCCAAGATGCATAAGCATTATGTGTCGGCAACCCCCCCCCCCCACATCAAAAAACTTGCACTAATCAGCAAGTTAACCCTCCTAAGCATAAATTCCTCCTCCCCCAGTACAAATTCATCCCCCTGCAAAAATATCCCCTCCTAGCACAAATCCTCTATTCCTGAAATGTACCCTCCAAGTTCACATCCTCTCCCTCCACTCCAAATCTCCCACCCCCCTCTCCCCCCCTCCTAGCACCAATACCCCCCAAGCATTCCTACTAGCGCATATTCTCCCCTCCACCTTCAAAAAAAAAAAAAAAAAAAAAAACCCTAACAAATAACCTCTTTTAGCACAACCCCCCCCCCCCCAAACACAGATCCATAAATCACCCACATATATTTCTCTCCTAGAACAATTCTTAGCCCCCTGTCACCCCCCCCCCCGTTTATGATAACACAGTGGTCAGGCCAGCCGCCCCTTTTGCCCACCCTTGTCCCGGACCTGGTAGCAAGGACACAAGCCAGAAGGTCATCGACAGCTAGGCAGCAAGGTACAGGAACATCAGGCCGAGGACCCGAGCTGGAATCGGTACACAGCTTGGCAGTGAGGTACAGGAGCACAACACAGGAGCAGAGTAAAAACAAACCGAGGTCACAACAGGCAGGCAGAGATCCGTGGACAGATCAGGAGCAAGCCGAGTCATACACAGGTATGCAGATAAGGCAGGTCAAGGCTCAGGTTAAGCAGAAAGCAGCTACAGACCACTCGGCAATCCATTCATAGCCCAACTTAAATAGGCCATTTGACACCAACGACCGTATGGGATATGCACTTATGGTTTCTGCAGACGCTAATACATTTACCCAAGTGTGCCCATGCCTGTTGTGCAGTGAGCCTCTGCTCCTAATTATGAGCATGCAATAGCCGCCTCCTTGTTCCAACATGAGCTCCTCTTGTACCCGCCATGGACTGAGTTTGAGTCCTCAGACCTGCAGCTGTTTTAGTCTGACTCCTCACTTTCCACCAATTTTGAAACAAGGCCTAGAGATGTGCAATAGAAAATGGGAGTCAGGGACTTAAACTATGAGTTTAAATGTAGTAGAGAACAGACATCCCAACCACAAAAACTAATTTCAGGGAGGTGATGCTTTGCGCTGGTGCCGACGCCCCCCCATGGAATGCAGCCTTCCCAGTGCCCATGGAACACAGCCTTCCCAGGGCCCAAATACAACCTCATTACACAGAACTCTGAAACTGATTTCAATATCCTGGCAGCAACTGTAACAAATTCCTGCCTCCTATGATACACGTCACACTGATCCAATGTATGATTGGATCAGTGTTCCATTTATCTAGGAGGTGGGACTTTGTTACAGTCCTCCACCTCGCACAGACGGGGATGTCATCACATCCATCTGTCACTCAGGCACGGACAGAAAACAGAGTAGCCTGAGCGGCTGCCACGGCTGTACTCCATTTGGCCGCTTGGGCTGCTGTGTCTTCTGTCTGTGGCTGAGTGGCAGGCCCAGCTGGGAGATCGCCTGGCACTCGTGAGTGTCCGTGTGCCCACAGCCAAATGCGGCAGCCTTGCGATGTGTGGGAGCAATACAGGCTGTGGCCATTTAAAGATGTGCATCTGGCTGATGGGGCATAAATGAATAATTTGCATGGCTCTGCCCTCTGTGCCAAAATGAGGAATAATTCAGTTATTTTAGAAAATGTGATGTGAGAGATGTGAATACCTTGTGTTTTTAAGTAGACTTTATTGTTCTGCAACCTGATTTGCTTGGAGAGCTTTTTATTTGGTTTCTCCATAACCTGTGTGATATACTGTCTAGTATTTCATGAAATATTCAACGCGCGTGTTGGAATCGGACAGTCAATGGGTATCTTTGTGTCATCTGCAGGGGTCTGTCTCCCCCCGAGGCGGAGATGTTGTACATGCAGGAGATCGAGCGCCTTGATAATTATGGAGAGGAAACTTACCCCGCCAAGGTAATCCATGGAAGAGGTAACCAGCTGCAGTACGTTCAACTGCTTGACCGCCAGGCCAATTCTGACATTTCTGTCATACATGTAAGAATCTACATTTATTTTTTTTATTTTTTTTCTGCATAATTACTTTAGAACTCCCAAACATTATACAGTGAATGAGTAGCTTGGGTGGTTTCGTTTGTTAAAAAGGGGTGTATTTTAGTTATGTTACAGAGGTGAAGTCTACAAGCTTTCAACAGCGACTGGATTTGGGGCTGAAAGGATGGGTCAGAGTCTCTAGGATTACCCTGGCATGTGGGGAGGGATTGATGGCCTATGAGTTTACATTACTTTAACTGCTTCAGCCCCAGAAGATTTTACCCCCTTCCTGACCAGAGCACTTTTTTGCGATTCGGGACTGTGTCGCTTTAACTGACAATTACGCGGTCGTGCGATGTTGCACCCAAACAAAATCTAGGTCTTTTTTTTTTTTCCCCCACAAATAGAGCTTTCTTTTGGTGGCCATCAATCCCTCCCCACATGCCAGGGTACTAGGTTTAATCACGGACACATTGGACACTTTTCACACTATTTTGTGACCATTGTTATTTATACAGCGATCAGTGCTATAAAATGCACTGATTACTGTCTAAATGACACCGGCAGGGAAGGGGTTAAACACTAGGGGGCTATCAAGGGGTTAAGTTTGTCTTAGGGAGGTCTTCTAACTATCAGGGGGGTGGTCTGCAACTCACATGACAGATCACTGCTCCCGATGACTGGGAGCAGTGATCTCTGACATTTAACAAGGCAGAACGGGGAAACGCCTTGTTTACATAGGCATCTCCCCGTTCTGCAGCTCCGTGACACGATCGCCGGGACACCGGTGGACATTGAGTCCGCGTGTTCAGTGGGCATGGTCACGCTGTACTGCTAGCCCTGACAATTTTAGGGGAACAACAGGTATGCCCATTTGCCCACCTATGCCATTGTGCCATCGTATATCGGCGTGCAGAGGTCGGCAAGTGGTTAAAGAGGAAGTAAGCCTCCAAAAAAAGCAAAAAAACAACAAGACCTGCAAGACAAAGGACAAAACCTGCATCGTGCACTAGTTCATTATGAAATCCTTACCTTGGAACAATGCCATGGATCTGTGCCGACACACCACTGACAAGGCTGATGTTTCCTGGAGTTACTTCCGGGTTCGCATGCTCTGGCGCTATGATTGGTCGGAGCTGCGATTATGTCACTCCCGTGATTACGCATGGGAGCCGCTGCCGGTCACAGCACGGGCCCCCAAGGAAATGGCACAAACAGGCCGTTCCTTCAGTACGCATGTGCAATGACGTCGGTGGCAGCGTATACAGTAAATATCTCCTAAACGGTGCAAGTTTAGGAGATATTTATAGTACAGCCTATAACAAGGCTTACCTGTAAAAGAGGAAGGCTTTACTTTTCTTAAAGAGTTATGTTATAGTAATTTTATCTCGGCTTTTACAAACTGTAAATTCATGTCATAGATTTATGTACAGTGTATGTAGGGAATTAGGACCGTATGACATTGCATTGATTTATATCTACCTTAATCTTCAATACACCCGCCGCTGTGCCAGAACAAGTCCTTATCATGTGATCTTGTGACTTTCATTGCACTTCACCTTCAAAATTCTTTTTACGTGAAGCCAGACAAATGTCAAGCCTCCTGATCTGTTCTCTGGGATTAGGAGACGTGGCGTTTTGAGGGCCTCTATAAAGCGGAGATTTTCTCTTTTGATCTCAGTCATACAGTCATGGCCAAAATTGATGGCACCCCAGAAATGTTTCCAGAAAATCAAGTATTTCTTACAGAAAAGTTTTGCAGTAACACGTTTTGCTATACACAGGTTTATTCCCTTTGCGTGTATTGGAACAAAACAAAAAAGGAGGAATAAAAGCAAATTGGAAATAATGTCATACAAAACTCAAAATTATTGGCACCCTTAACTTAGTATTTGCTTGCACACCCTTTGGAAAAAAATAACTGATATCAGTCGCTTCCTGTAACCATCAATAAGCTTCTTACATCTCTCACCTGGACTTTTGGACCACTCTCAGTGGCGGCCCACCCATAGGGGGCGCCCGGGCGCCGCCCCCCCTCTCCCTAGGTGTAAAAAAAAAAAAAGTAAAAAAAAAAAAAAAAAAAAAAAAAAGTTAAAAAAAAAAGTAAAAAAAAAAAACGGGCCCTTTAAGACATTAAAAAAAAAAAAAAAAAAATGTCATTTAACAATTTAACATAGTGTACTGTGGCGCCGGTCACAGTGCACTATGAGAAGCGCCACGTCCATGCAATCACAAGATTGCATTCATGGCGCTTCATTTGCGGGTTAAAAACCCGCCTTGCGGCGCACAGCAGAACGCCGACTAGCTTCCGCCCGTAAAATCACTGTGATTCTACGGGCGGGAGCATTGTCACTCTTAGACAGGCAGTCACTTCCGGCTTTCGGCTGCTTCACGAAACCCGGAAGTGACGTAGGCAGCTCCGTTCCTTAGCCCGAGCGGAGCTGCCAGACAGTGAGAGGTGAGTCACCGCATAAAGGCTTTCTAGCCTCTACTTTGTGGAGAATGTTCGTGCATTTAGCTGAATGAATGCAAAAAGCTTTCACAGCCAGAAAGGTTTCCCCAGGCCAGGCGACTTTTGCCGTGACCAATCAGAGAATGAGCTCTGAAGGGGGAACTCCACGCCAAATTTCTGAAAAAAAATTTGACGTGGGTCCCCCCTCCGAGAGCATACCAGGCCCTTAGGTCTGGTATGGATTCCAAGGGGAACCCCCTACGCCGATCCACACCAGACCCTTATCCGAGCACGCTACCCGGCCGGCCAGGAAAGGGGGTGGGGACGAGCGGGCGGCCCCCCCCCTCCTGAGCCGTACCAGGCCGCGTGCCCTCAACATGGGGGGGTGCCTTGGGGGAGGGGGGGCGTGCGGCCCCCCCACCCCAAAGCACCTTGTCCCCATGTTGATGAGGACAAGGGCCTCTTCCCGACAACCCTGGCCGTTGGTTGTCGGGGTCTGCGGGCGGGGGGCTTATCGGAATCCGGGAGCCCCCTTTAATAAGGGGGCCCCCGGATACCGGCCCCCCACCCTATGTGAATGAGTATGGGGTACAATGTACCCCTACCCATTCACCTGTGAAAAAAAGTACAAAAAAAAAACACAACACAGGGTTAAAATATTTTATTGCACAGCTCCGGGGGTCTTCCGTCTTCGGGGGTCTTCTCGCCGGACTCCTCCGCTATCTTCTTGTAGCTCTTTTACTAGCGGAGGAGTCCGGCTTTCTTCCTCGCCTCCGGCCTCTTCTCCCGACTTCGGGGGTCTTGTCCCCCTCTTCAGTTCTTCTGCCGGGCCACCGCGCCTTCTTATAGCTCTTTTACAGGCGGTGGCCCGGTCTTCTGCTGCCGCTGCCGCCGCCCGTTCTTCTTCTTCTTCTTCTTCTTCTTCTTCTTCTTCTTCTTCTTCTTCTTCTTTCTTCTTTCTTCTTTCTTCTTTCTTCTTTCTTCTTTCTTCTTTCTTCTTTCTTCTTTCTTCTTTCTTCTTTCTTCTTTCTTCTTTCTTCTTTCTTCTTTCTTCTTTCTTCTTTCTTCTTTCTTTCTTTCTTCTTTCTTCTTTCTTCTTTCTTCTTTCTTCTTTCTTCTTTCTTCTTTCTTCTTTCTTCTTTCTTCTCCCCATTGTCCCTATATAAGTGGCAGCACAGCGCGTCCCTGGCATTCCGGCCAGGGAGATCGTCGAGGCAACATCAGAAGAAGACGCGGTGGCCCGGCAGAAGAACCGAAGAGGGGGACAAGACCCCCGAAGTCGGGAGAAGAGGCCGGCGGCGAGGAAGAAAGCCGGGCTCCTCGCTAGTAAAAGAGCTACAAGAAGATAGCGGAGGAGTCCGGCGAGAAGACCCCCGGAGCTGTGCAATAAAATATTTTAACCCTGTGTTGTGTTTTTTTTTTTTGTACTTTTTTTCACAGGTGAATGGGTAGGGGTACATTGTACCCCATACTCATTCACATAGGGTGGGGGGCCGGTATCCGGGGGCCCCCTTATTAAAGGGGGCTCCCGGATTCCGATAAGCCCCCCGCCCGCAGACCCCGACAACCAACGGCCAGGGTTGTCGGGAAGAGGCCCTTGTCCTCATCAACATGGGGACAAGGTGCTTTGGGGTGGGGGGGGCCGCACGCCCCCCTCCCCCAAGGCACCCCCCCATGTTGAGGGCACGCGGCCTGGTACGGCTCAGGAGGGGGGGGGCCGCCTGCTCGTCCCCACCCCCTTTCCTGGCCGGCCGGGTAGCGTGCTCGGATAAGGGTCTGGTGTGGATCTGGGGGGGAACCCCACGCCGTTTTTTCGGCGTAGGGGGTTCCCCTTGGAATCCATACCAGACCTAAGGGCCTGGTATGCTCTCGGAGGGGGAACCCACGTCAATTTTTTTTTCCGATTACATAAGGGGCGTGTTTTATGAGAAGTGGGAGGGGCCAAAATGGTGGGCGGGGTCATGATGGGCGGGGTCTGGCGCCCCCCCATCCAAAAACTTCACCAGCCGCCACTGACCACTCTTCCTTTGCAAACTGCACCAGGTCTCTCTTATTGGAAGGGCGCCTTTTCCCAACAGCAATTTTAAGATCTCTCCACAGGTGTTCAATGGGATTTAGATCTGGACTCATTGCTGGTCACTTTAGAACTCTCCAGCACTTTGTTGCCATCCATTTCTGGGTGCTTTTTGACGTATGTTTGGGGTCATTGTCCTGCTGGAAGACCCAAGATCTCTGACGCAAACCCAGCTTTCTGACACCGGGCTCTACAGTGCGACCCAAAATCCTTTGGTAATCCTCAGATTTCATGAAGCCTTGCACACATTCAAGGCACCCAGTGCCAGAGACAGCAAAATGACCCCAAAACATAATTGAACCTCCACCATATTTCATTGTAGGTAGTGTGCCTACTTTGTAGGCCTCATTCTGTTTTCGGTAAACAGTAGAATGATGTGCTTTACCAAAAAGGTCTATCTTAGTCTGATCTGTCCACAAGATATTTGGCCAGAAGGATTTTGGCTTACCGTATATACTCGAGTATAAGCCGAGATTTTCAGCCTCTTTTTTGAGGCTGAAAGTGCCCCCCTCGGCTTATACTCGAGTCATCGCTGTCTGCCCGCTCGATCAGCGTGTCGAGCAGACAGACAGCGGCCATTCTATAGTTCAAAAGCCGTGCCTCCGGCTCCGCCTTCGCCTGTGATAGGCGGAACACTGAATTTCCCAGCAGCCTGTGTTCCGCCTATCACGGACATCGTATCATCCTCGTACTACGGACGAGGATGATACGATGTACGTGATAGGCGGAACACAGGCTGCTGGGAAATTCAGTGTTCCGCCTATCACAGGCGAAGGCGGCGGCGCAGCTTTTGAATTTTACAATGGCCGCCGAGGCGCCGACGAACGAAGAGGGCACGGGACGGAGGCAAGGCACGGCAAGGCACGGCACGGCAAGGCACGGCACGGGACGGCACGGCACGGGACGGCACGGCACGGCACGGGACGGGACGGGACGGGACGGGACGGGACGGGACGGGACGGGACGGGACGGGACGGAGGCAAGGCACGGCGGCGAGGCACGGAGGCAAGGAGGCTCGGCACGGGACGGAGGCTCGGGACAAAGGCTCGGGACACAGGTAGGCTGGACACACACACACACACACACACACACACACACACACACACACACACACACACACACACACACACACACACACACACACACACACACACACACACACACACACACACACGGATGGATACACACACACACAGGGATGGATGGATGGATGGAGACACACACACACAGGGATGGATGGATGGATGGACACACACACACACAGGGATGGATGGACGGACACACAGGGATGGACGGACACACAGGGATGGACGGACACACAGGGATGGACGGACACACACACAGGGATGGACAGGCATGTCTTACCCTCGGCTTATACACGAGTCAATAAGTTTGCCAGTTTTTTTGGGGGTAAATTGGGGGCCTCGGCTTATATTCGGGTCGGCCTATACTCGAGTATATACGGTACTCAAGTACATTTTGACAAACTGTGGTCTTGCTTTTTTATTTCTCTGTGTCAACAGTGGGGTCCTCCTGGTTCTCCTGCCATAGCGTTTCATTTCATATCAATTTCAAAGGATAGTTCACGCTGACACTGATGTTCCCTGGGGCTGCTTATCCACCATCCGGAATAAACTGCGTTGCAACCTTTCATCAATTTTTTTCTCTTCCGTCCACGCCCAGAGAGATTAGCTACAGTGCCATGGGTTGCAAACTTCTTGATAAGGTTGCGCACTGTGGACAAAGGCAAATCTAGATCTCTGGAGATGGACTTGTGACCTTCAGATTGTTGATATTTTTCCACAATTTTGGCTTGGACAGTTCTCGTCTCTTCTTTCTGTTGTCCGTGCTTAGTGTGACACACACAGACACACAATGCAAAGACTAAATGAACTTCTCTCCTTATTATCTGCTTTCAGGTGTGATTTTTACATTGCCCACACCTGTTACTTGCCCCAGGTGAGTTTAAAGGAGCATCACATTCTTGAAACAATCTTATTTATCCACAATTTTGAAAGGGTGCCAAGAATTTTGACCAGCCCATTTTTTGAAATTTCGTGTGACATTATGTCCAATTTCATTTTTTCCTCCCTTTTTTTGTTTTGTTCCGATACACACAAAGGGAATAAACGAATATAGCAAAACGTGTTACTGCAATACTTTTCTGGGAGAAATACTTGATTTTCTGGAAATTTGCCTGTTTCCGTCTGTTCCCTTGGTGGAGATGCGCTCTAACTCTCTGAGATTCTTGGCTCTTGATTGGATAGACTGATAGCAGCACATTGGCTCCCGCTGCTGTCAATCAAATTCAATGACGTGGGCGCCGGGGGGGGCGAGGCCGAGTCTGGCATTCTGTGTCTATACACGCAAATGCTGGACTCTGTAGCGCACCCGCAAGGTTTACTGATGTGAGGAGGAGCCGCGAGCACCGCCAGGGGACCCCAGAGGATGAGGTTCCAGGGCCACACTGTGCAAAATGAACTGCACAGTGAAGGTATGTATGATATGTTTGTTTTAAAAAAAAAAAAAAAAAGTTTACAAACCCTTTAACCACTTAAGGACAGAGCCTCTTTTTTTAGATGTGGTGTTTACAAGTTAAAAAAACATTTTTTTTTTTACTAGAAAATTACTTGGAACCCTCAAGCATTATACTTTTTTTCTAACACCTTAGAGAATAAAATGGCGGTTGTTGCAATACTTTCTGTCACACCGTATTTGCGCAGAGGTCTTACAAACGCACTTTTTTTTAAATAAAAAATATAAGACAACAGTAAAGTTAGCCCAATTTTTTTTTATATTTTGAAAGATAATGTTACACCGAGTAAACTGATGCCCAACATGTCACGCTTCAAAATTGTGCCCGCTCGTGGAATGGCGACAAACTTTTACCCTTAAAAATCTCTATAGGTGACGGTTAAAAAAAATTCTGCAGGTTGTATGTTTTGAGTTAGGAGGTCTAGGGCTAGAATTATTGCTCTCACTCTACTGATTGCGGCAATACCTCACGTGTGGTTTGAACACCGTTTTCATATGCGGCCGCTACTCACATATGCGTTCGCTTCTGCATGCGTGCTCGGCGGGGCGCATTTAAAAAAAATTTTTTTTTTCTTATTTTACCTTTTTTAATTTTTACGCTATTTTAAAATAAAAATAAAAATTGTTACTTTTATTCCTATAACAAGGCATGTAAACATCCCTTGTAATAGAAAAAAAGTGTGACAGGACCTCTTAAAAATAAGTTCTGGGGTCAAAAAGGCCTCAGACCTCATATTTACACTAAAATGCAATAAAAAAAATAAAAAATAAAAATTGTCATAAAAAAATGGCCATTTTAAGAGCTATGGCCGAAGTGACAGTTTGACTTTTTTCTTCCCCCCTGCAATGTCATAGAGCCATCTGCCCCTCACTCGTCTCCATGCCTAGCCACAGAGAGGACCGGATCGCCTCCGCCCCTGCTGATGGCTCCGGTAAGCGGCAGAGGGCATCGGGGCGCCGTGGGAAGGGCCCTCTCCCGCCATCGATTAAAAGTGATCTTGCGGCAAATCCACCGCAGAGACCACTTTTATCTTGTAGCAGACCGCCGGCCGAACACGAGGATACCGGGGTTATCTGTCCTCAAATTAAGTACGTATATCAGCGTTTGGCGATCCGGAAGTGGTTAAGCTTTGACAATAAAACCTTGAAGCTGATTGGTTACTATACACAGCTGCACCAGATTCTGAGTGCTTCAGTTTTAGTAACCCCCTCCCCATGGTGACATGCAGGAATAGAGCCCTCTGTGTAATGAAGGAGTTATGAGTGACCATTCATTGGACAGTTTATAGATCTATTTGGTTAGATTTACCAAAACTGTAGCACTCAGAATCTGGTAGAGCTGTGTATGGTAGCCAATCGACTTCCAACTTCAGCTTGTTCTATTAAAGAGGGATTCCGCCAAAAAAAAAAAATATTAAAAGCCAGCAGCTATAAATACTACAGCTGCTGACCTTTAATAAATGGACACTCACCTGTCCCGGGTTCCAGCGATGCAGAGGCCGATCGACCGCTCGGGCCTCGGCTGCTGCCGCCGCCATTCTAGGTGAGGGAATCAGGAAGTGAAGCGAATCGGCTTCACTTCCCGGTTCCCTACTGCGCTTGCGCGAGCCGCGCTGCGCAATAGGAAATCTCCGCGCTGTCACTGGGACCCGTGTGTGTCCCAGCAGACAGCGCGGCAGGGCAGGAAATGGCGTAGACTCCCGTGGGAGTCTATGCCCGGAAGTGGGTGAAAATTACCTGTCTTTGACAGGTATCTCCACCCCCCCTCCCCCCTGAAAGGTGTCAATTGTGACACCGGAGGGGGGGGGGGGGTGGGGTTCCGATCAGCGGAGGTTCCACTTTAGGGTGGAATCCCGCTTTAAGCTTTGACAATAAAACCTGGAAGCTGATTGGTTTCTATGCAGAGCTGCATCAGATTTTGCGCTCTCCAGTTTTCGTAAATCCTCCCCGCTGATTGTGACATACGTTGACAAGCAGGAGCGAAGCACCTCATGACAGACAGATTTACACCGCACCCGTAAACAGTTGATTTTTCTCTGCCATACAGACGTTCTTTACAGTTGCATTAATTGTAATACAGGAAATCTTATTGTAAATATAAAAAAATATAATATATATATATATATATATATATATATATATATATATATATATATTGCTTCTTATGCATCAAGGTAATTCGCCATTGTATAAAGATAAGCTTTTATGTTGGTGCATATCTGATTGCATGTAGATGTTCAAAAGGGGAGGGACTATGGGACTTTTCGATACTCTGCAACCATTGGTAGGACCGCTGCATTGCAATGGTGGACACCTGTTACTTGTGGAGATTAAAGCGGAACTAAACCCTTCTATCGTTTTTCAGCCAAGGAAGCTGCCTTATTGGCCTCTGTCTGCATCTGCATTTGCCATGATGCTGCACATTGACACCAGCCATTGGATGGTTTGGTTGAGAGTGCAACCAATGTGACAGTTGGCATGCTGGGAATATAACTGGTAAATCAAATGGGTTTATTTCCGCTTTACCTTCCGATGCAGAGTTCTTGAAAGATGGCACCATTTAAGGAGGACGAAAAAAAAGCCACCATCCTAGGTCTATAACCAATTGTTTTTTTTTATTTTTTTGTTTTTTGAGTGGTGGAAGCTTCCACTACAGAGCTGTGATAACTTTGATTGTGAATCCTTTGTGGCCGACGTGACAATTTATTTATTTTTTCCTCTTGTTTCTAGGACAGTCAAGGTACTGACCTCTCTATTGGAGCCTGTCTGACCGGGATCTTCGTGAGACATAAAAATGGCCGCCCACCCGTTTTATTCCGGTAAGCCTTCAAGTTATGACTGTTTGGCCTCTAGTCTCTGACCATCACACTTATATGAGCTTGTTGGATGTCTCATTCCAAAACCCTGCCATTGTGGCAGATGTGTACCGCCCAATGTTGTTCTCAGTGTTCACTGACAGTCAATACTGTCAGCGCACATTGATACCCAATGTAGTTAATACAATGCCCCAATGTAGTTCCGGCTCCTGTGAACTCAGAGGGAGGCGCTGAGAGTAGCGCACAAAGTGGGAGGTGAAGGAGGGGGCTTCCAATAGCAGTGCCAATAACAGACTGTTGGAGGGAGCACAGAGCCTCATGAACATGGCTGGATACGGAGGTGAGATTCAGTGATGAGTCTGTGTAAGGCAGCGGTGTGATGCAGAGTGCTGGAGGTGGGCAGAGAGACCTGGAGCATTGCGTGTGTGTATAAGGCAGCAGTGTGATCCAGGGGGAGGGGGGCAGAGAGACATAGCATTGTGTGTATAAGGCAGCAATGGAATCCGGGGGAAGGGGGCAGAGAGCCAGAGCATTTTGTATATAAGGCAGCAGTGTGATCCAGGGGGAGGGGGTAGAGAGACCACGCATTGTGTGTGTGTGTGTGTGTGTGTGTGTGTGTGTGTATATGTATATGTGTGTGTGTGTGTGTATATGTGTGTATATATATATATATATATATATATATATATATATATATATATATATATATATATATATATATATATATATATATATATATATATATATATATATATATATAAAATATTGGCAGCAATGGATGTGGGGGGGGGGGGGCGGTTTAAGAGAGTCATAGCACTGAGTGTATAAGGCAGCATTGTGTTCCAGAGGGAGTGTGGCAGAGAGCCATAGCATTGTGTGTGTATAAGGCAGCACTCCTACAAATACACTCATTTTAAATTAAAGCCAAACTCTAGCTCATGCCTAATCCGTTACAGCAAAACTTTTTTTCTTTCCCTTTTGGGATAAAGGTTTTACATGAATAAATAAAAGCTGATCATGGTAAGCACTTCCTACCAGTGGTTTATCTCATCCATGTAAACTGATGCATTCTGCTGGAGAGCTAGTGCTTTTGAAAAGCAACAGACATACTGGATGGCTCACCAGATGGAAATAGAAGAAAGAAAGAGAGAGGTCATTTTCCATCTTTACCATTCTAAACCATCACAGCGTACCCTTTTCCTTATATCTGATATCTCATAGGTCTCCTATTCTCTTTTCTACAGGTGGGTGGACATTGCTAACATGTCTCATAACAAATCATTTTTCACATTGGAGCTGGCAAGCAAGGAAGAGACCATCCAGTTTCAGACGGTGAGCAGTTCACGTTCTGTATGTCTGTCTCCAAAGACCTGTTGAGTGAAAAGATTGCTTTGCCATTTGAAATGAATGTATGGCAGAAGCACACATTGTTTTTACCTTATGGCTCATGTAACATTTTAGTTTAAATTCGCCAAGTACCGTCCAGGTGCTTTAAAGTAAAAAGTGTACAGCTGGTTACAGGGTCTC
Organism: Lithobates pipiens; assembly: GCF_037356315.1. NCBI lineage: Eukaryota > Metazoa > Chordata > Amphibia > Anura > Ranidae > Lithobates > Lithobates pipiens. The sequence goes on along the minus strand of NW_027507791.1, from coordinate 19,490,974 downwards.
CATCAGGGGGGACAGCCCATACAGATGTACGGGGCCCGGGCATCCAAGGGGCCATGTCCCAACTGGCAAGTTGTTGCTGGTGTTTAGTATTACAGTAAGTGGGGCGGATGCACTCATCGGGCACTCAGCCAGTAGGGGGCCTAATGAAAGGCTCCTTGGGAGGAAGCCAATGCCGGACCAAGTTCTGGCAGTGCGCTTCTCTGTGCTGTATCCTCAACCCCGTGACGATTCCTGTCAACTGCACCAGCATGTGCTCTCTGCGTTCAGTTCTCTGGCTCTGCCACCTCATGATTGCTTGAGGAGCTGACATTGATTAATGCAGTCATCGCTTACTGTACAGACACTCCATAGTGTGAGGAAAATTAGCTGTAGAGCTTTGGCTCTGTTTGACTTGCAGCAACTCCTGAGTTCTCATGGTAAGGTAGCCTAAATAGAGGTCTTAAAGAGGGCAGGAGGCGCTGATATAAGGGCAGGAGGGGTCTCTCTGATCTCTGGAGGGACTGTGAACTAATGGGGGGTCTTCATTGAGGGGTGCTGACTGCTGATGGTTGGTGATCAACCAATAGATCAGCAGTCATCAGAACCCTCCTTATAGACCCCCCAATACTGTAGATCAGAGTCCCCTTATATCATCACCAGGGGCAGACTGACCATTTGGGGGGAGGAACTGGGAGAGCTGAGGCCATGGCAATTGCTAGATGACAATAGTCCAGACTTTGCCACCCAGATGCATGGAACAATGTGATCTCTGCCACCTGTAACCTTGACTATCAGTCATGAGCGTGCTGAGCTGGGTTGGGCCGCCTCTTTGCTGGGTTGGGCCGCCTCTTTGCTGGGTTGGGATCCCTCTTTGCTGAATATATGGGGATGCCTCCTTAACAAGGTAGTCCAGTAAGTGTTAGTGTAGGGTTCTGCTTTGTTGTGGTGGCATGCTTCATATATTTTGCCCAAAATATATTTCCTTACTGTTAAATCTTGAAAGCACTGATGTCTTGGAATACACTTGTCATCTACATATATTCTGTTAGAAGACTGTTAAAATAAAAGTGGGTGCACTGAAGGGTGAGATGGCCAGTGGGTGGGCCCTGGGGAATGTTGGTAGTCAGAAGTGGGGTGCCTGGGGGGGGGGCAGGCAGGCCTAATGCTGTGTAAGGGGGCCCAACATTTCTGATGGCCACCCTGGCTGGTTATCTTTAGAAAGCAGCCAAAGCCTGAGCAGAAAAGCCTGTACCCTGCCAGCATGAATATGACAGACCCCTGCCCTCTGTGTGGAAGCAGTGGGCTCACTGGAGAGGTCCAACATGCCCCCTGTTGAGCCAGAGATATCCATTCAGCAGGGGCCTTGAGCTTTGCTGATAGGTCTGATTCCATAGGAGGGAGGGGGTGTTAGATCTCTCCAAGGAGTCAACTGCTTTCACACATGGAGCAAGGGCTCTTCTCTACAGCATGCTAGCAGGGACAGGCTTTTCTACTAAGGCTGTGGCTGCTTTAGAATGAATTATGTAATGTTATGTTGTCTCCTTGTCATCTGTTTGAACCCCTAAATCTTACACCACTGTGCCATAACCACCTGCATTGCGCATGGTTGCAGGGCAGATGTGGCACAACCCCATACACTTGAATGGGTTGCGTTCAGTGGGAGGTGTTGCATGCCACAAAACATTGTGGCCATAGCAAGTATACAACCCTGCCCAGCTGCCTTTACAGCTGAAGGGCATGGCGGTTGGATAGGGTGGTAATTTAAGTGATTCAGCCTCCTATTTTTACTGCCCCCTACCATAAGTGTAAACTTGACCTTTGATTTTGAACACCTTTTTGATTTCATGGACCTGGAATGTATTTAGAGGATTTAAACTGAATCTTCAATCACAATGTTAATTTTCACAAAGTCTGTTGTCTTCGTTTTTATGATGGCAATTTGCATATACTCCAGAATGTTATGAAGCGTGATCAGATGAATTGCAAGTTCCTCTTTGCCATGAAAATTAAAGCGGAGGTCCACCCTAAAGTGGACCTTCCGCTCATCGGAACCCTCCCCCCCTCCGGCGCCACAATTGGCACCTTTCAGGGGCGAGGGGGGTGCAGCCACTTCCGGGATAGCTCTCTGCGGAAAAGGGTGTAGATTACGCCCCTTTCTGCAAGTGCCCGCCCCTTTCCGCAAGTGCCCCGCTGCCTGCTGGGAAACACACAGATCCCAGAGGCAGCGGGGACCGTCCTTATTGCGCAGCGCAACTCGCGCATGCGCAGTAGGGAACCGGGAAATGAAGCCGAAAGGCTCCATTTCCTGATTCCCATACCCAAGATGGCGGCGGCAGCACCCGAGAGACGATCCAGAGATCGGCTTCAGGTGCCGACATCGCGGGCGCGCTGGACAGGTAAGTGTCACTATTTTAAAAGTCAGCAGCTGCAGTATTTGTAGCTGCTGGCTTTTAAAAAAAAAAAAAAAAAACGCGGAGTCCCGGCGGACTCCCGCTTTAACTTGATCCCATTAAAAAAAAAAAAAACTTTCCACTGCATTTGTGAAGAAGGTTTCAGGGCACCCAAGAAAGTCCAGCAAGTGCCAGGATGGTCTCCGGTTGATTCAGCTGCGGATTTGGGGCACCCCCAGTGCAGAGCTTGCTCCAAAATGGCAGCAGCAGGTATGAGGACATCGGCACGCACAGTAAGGAGAACAATTTTGGAGGATGGTCTGGTGTCAAGAAGGGCAGCAAAGAAGCCACTTTTCTCCAGGAAAAACATCAGGGGCAGACTGATATTCTGCAAAAGGTAAAGGGATTGAACTGCTGAGGACTGGGGCAAAGTCCTATTCTCTGATGAATTTCCAATTGTTTGGGGCATCCGGAATAAACCTGGTCCGGAGAAGAAAAGGTGAGCGCTACCATCAGTCCTGTTTCATGCCAACAGTAAAGCATCCTGAGACCATTCATGTGTGGGGTTGCTTCTCAGCCAAGGGAGTGGGCTCACTCACAACACCACCATGAATAAAGAAGTACAAAAACATCCTTCGAGAGCAACTTCTCCCAACCATCCAGGAACAGTTTTGTGAGGAACAATTCCTTTTCCAGCATGATGGAGCACCTTGCCATAAGGCAAAAGTGATTACTACTGTAAGTGGCTTGGGGAACAAAACCTCAACATTTTGGGTCCATGGCTAGGAAACTCCCCAGACCCTCATCCCATTGAGAACTTGTGATCAATCCTCAAGAAGCAGGTGAAAAAAAACACAAATTTTGTCAAACTCCATGCTTCGATTATGGAAGAATGGGCGGCCATCAGTCAGGATGAGGAACAGTAGTAGATTGACAGCATTCCAGGGGAATTGCAGAGGCCTTGAAAAAAAGGGGTCAACGCTGCTAATATTTACTCTGTGCATAAACTTCATGTAAAATTGTCAATAATAATAATTTGACACTTATGAAATTCTTGCATTTATACTTCATTATATCATAGTAACATCTGGCAAAAAGATCTACAAACACTGAAGCAGCAGACTTTGTGACAATGTAATATTTGTGTCATTCTCAAGACTTTGGCCTTGACTGTAGGGGTCTCCAGGATATGGAGGAGGGTAGACTGGTGACCTACGGTAATGGCAGAAAGATAAACAGAGTACAGAGCAGAACGGGTGTGCTCCCGTTGTGCGTCTCATAGTTCAGTTTTCACTTTTTAATGGAGTGTTCCTTTAAGGATGGAATTTGGCATGGCCCGATTACCTGGCAGGTCTCAATGGCTCCGCTTTGGTTTTAGCAGATGCTGGATGATCCACGCATCCTTTTTCCAATAACTTTTCCTGTTTTTGCTCTTTTAGGAAGACATGGAAACTGCCAAATACGTGTGGAGGATGTGCGTGGCCCGTCACAAGTTCTACAGAATGAACTGCAACCTGTGAGTACCGGGGGCCCCCAGCCCAAATGTTTCCAGTCTTTTCCTTTGTATTCCATGAATTGGGAGACCCGGGCCCCTTCTCAGCTCTGCCCTTTGCTGAACCCCTTGTCTACTAGCGTGCATTCATAAAGGGCATGGGGTACAATGGGCTAAAGGAAGCCTGGTATCTATGTGAACAGCTGGGGAAGGGCTTTTCAGTGTAAGTGATCCAGTTGGCTATAGAGGCACACAATCACTTTAATGGGGCTCTGAAGGTGCTCCCCTGCTGGTAGTGGCATCGGTGGGTGCCAGGCCTTCCCACTTACATCCATACACTTTAATTCATATACATATACATTTAGAATTCACAGCGCCTAGAGGCGATTCAGTTCGCATTGTGCGCTATACAAGTATTTCATTCATTCATTCATTCATATATGGACGCACGTGATTATGTCATTTAATTATAGTTGTAAAAATAAACTTGTCTTCTGAAAGCCTAGGTTCATATTTACGTGTGTCATACAATCATTGCACACGTTCCTGGAATAGGCTCTAAAAAAACGGGTGCTGCAACAATGTTTCAACTGGAACTTTTACAGTCAAGTGTAAAATATTCGCCAGCACACCACAAATCTTAGTACAAATTGCGTCCAAATGGTTCTTTATTCAAGAATGATCACATTAAAAACAAAGTGCAGAGTTTCTGAGCTGTGCAAAACCCCTTCATCAGGCATGTGATCATCACATGCCTGACAAAGGGGTCCTGTGCAGCTCGGAAATGTTGCACTCTTGTTTGCATGTAATCATTCTTTAATAAAGAACCATTTGGATGCAGTTTGAGGATCTGTGGTGTGCTGGCGAATATCTAGACTTGTGTGTGTCGAACGCGTGCAAAATTGCGTGCTTTCTTGACACGCTGAGAAGCGTGCCGCCATTTAGCAGACGCATGGTGCCATTAATTGTTATGGTCATTCCCCCCCCCCACACACACACCTGCAAATGTACATGGTTTCACCCTCACTAAAACGTATGTGATTTGGTGCAGCAGGGATGTAACGCATAGGACAACCCTTTGAAACGAAATGGGGCTATCCCAACATGCAGAAATGTGCCCACACTTAGATGCGACCCAAGCCTCAACAGGGGTTTGGCGGGTCGGAATAATAATGCGTCATTATGAAAGCTCTTTTTATTTTTATTTTTTTATTTTTTGCAAAGCAGAGATTAGAAACAAAGAGAACTGTAGTAAAAAGCAGCACATATTACACATTGTTAGGCACACATGTAACCCCTTAATTGCCCTTAGATGTTAACCCCTTCCCAGGCAGTGTCATTAGTACAGTGACCATGTATAGTATTATCACTGATTACTGTATTGGTGTCACTAGTGTTGTCACTGGCAGTTAGTCAGTCGCCCCCCCCCAGCATCAGTTTGTTTTAGATTGCCCGCCGCACTATCGCAGTCCCTCTATAAGTCACTGATCGCCAGTATAAAACAAACAAACAGAAAAGTTCATTATATATACCACAGATTGTAGGTGCTATAACTTTCACGCAAACCAACCAACATACACTTATGCCCTGTACACGCGGTCGGACATTCCGATGACAAAATCCATCTGATTTTGGCCCAAACTTGTCTTGCATACACTTGGTCGCACAAAGTTGTTGGAATTTCCGATCGTTCAGAACGTGGTGACGTACAACAAGTATGACGGGACTATAAAGAGGGCAGTAGCCAATAGCTTTTGTCTCGTAATTTATTCTGAGGATGCGTGGCACTTTGTCCGTTGGAATTGTCTACACATGATCGGAATTTAAACTTTTTTTGCCAAAAATTTAGATTTTTAGATCCTGCTCTCAAACTTTGTGTGTCAGAAATTCCGACGGAAAAAGTCCGATGGAGCCCACACACAAATTTTCTAACAACACGATCTGATCGCACATTTTCCATTGGAAAGTCTGACCGTGTGTACAGGGCATTATTCTGATTTTTATTTTTTTTTTATTTTTTTTTTTTTATCAAAGGCATGTAGCAGAATACACTTTGGCCTAAATATATGAAGAAATTCGTTTTTTATTTATTTTTATTGGTTGTGTTTTTTTTTATAGCAGAAAGCAAAAAATATTTATTTTTTCACTTTTTAGTTTTTCATTTATATTGCAAAAAATAAAAAAAAACAATGATGCTCTACGTGATGATCAAATACCAGCAAAAGAAAGCTACATTTGTATGGAAAACCACAATATAAAGTTCATTTGGTTGCCTTGTTGCAAGAGCACCCAATTACCAGTAAAGTAGCGCAGTAATGAATAGCAAAAAATGCCTGGCCTGGTCATGAAGGGGGTAAAATCTTCCAGATCTGAAGTGGTTAAATAGAATATTATTATTAATGGGGTGCTGGTTTTCAGCCTGTGGCCCCCATGGGTATCTGGTAAAACCCCTTTGGGGCCCCACTGCAATCTTTCTTAAACTGGCCATGCACTAGTAGAAATTTTAGTTTTTTACATTTTTCATTGTAAGAAGGTTTGATTTGATAATTATTTTTTTTTTATAAATTAGTTAGTGGGGTCAAGTTGTTTTTGGCCACAGTGACGAAAAAATTTGAAGGTGCAGGACAGAAAACGCATTTCTAATGTACAAATTTCTAAAGCTGGATATGGATGACTAGAAAAGCAAATGTAAATAAAAAAATTAGAAACATTGTTTCACTTGTTTTGTGGCTCAATCATTGTATTGGAAATTATGCAGCTAATTTCAACATTTCTGATCATTTTCAACATTAAGGCTGGGTTCACATTGCAGCGGTGACGAGAACCGGATGTGATTTGCACCGCACTGCAGTGCAAATCACATTCGATCTCTGTGCGATGCGAGTTCAGCCATACAGATAGTATGGCTGAATTCGCATCGCACCCGCTGCAAACTCGCACGGGACCCTTTTTTTTTGGTCCGCAGCAGATTCGGATCGCATGGGTGTTCACACCATGTGATTCGATTCCTGTCCGAGTTTGCAGATCGCACTGCGATATGCGAACTGATCTGGGGGTGTCATTAAGGGTTCACTGACACTCCCAGCAGTTCGCATAGGGCAGTGTGAACTGCCGGCGGGAGGCATGCGATGTGGGAAAACGCCGCGGATTTGCGGCGTTCCCGCATCGCTTCAGTGTGAACCCAGCCCAAAGCGGAACTTGTCATTTTTTTTCTGATCGTTCTCTACTACTTCCCTTACCGCTAATGCACATTTCATGCAAATAATTTTTACAAATAATTAGAAAATGGGTTGTTTTAAACAAAAAAATTCTTCTTCTTCGGAATTCTTCTTCTTCGGAATTCTTCTTCTTCGGAATTCTTCGGAATTCTTCTTCTTCGGAATTCTTCTTCTTCGGAATTCTTCGGAATTCTTCTTCTTCGGAATTCTTCTTCTTCGGAATTCTTCTTCTTCTTCGGAATTCTTCTTCTTCTTCGGAATTCTTCTTCTTCTTCGGAATTCTTCTTCTTCTTCTTTGGAATTCTTCTTCTTCTTCTTTGGAATTCTTCTTCTTCTTCTTTGGAATTCTTCTTCTTCTTCTTCTTTGGAATTCTTCTTCTTCTTCTTCTTTGGAATTCTTCTTCTTCTTCTTCGGAATTCTTCTTCTTCGGAATTCTTCTTCTTCGGAATTCTTCTTCTTCGGAATTCTTCGGAATTCTTCTTCTTCGGAATTCTTCTTCTTCGGAATTCTTCTTCTTCGGAATTCTTCTTCTTCGGAATTCTTCTTCTTCGGAATTCTTCTTCTTCTTCTTCTTCTTCTTCGGAATTCTTCTTCTTCTTCTTCTTCTTCTTCGGAATTCTTCTTCTTCTTCTTCTTCGGAATTCTTCTTCTTCTTCTTCTTCTTCTTCGGAATTCTTCTTCTTCTTCTTCTTCTTCTTCGGAATTCTTCTTCTTCGGAATTCTTCTTCTTCTTCTTCTTCTTCTTCGGAATTCTTTTTCATATGCATTTCCAGAACAATACAAGGAAAAAAACAAAACCACACACAGACTACATTTGATATCAGCCAGATTCCAGGTTATAAGTTGGCATACAACACTTCAGCACTAGGCCAATAGTATAGCTACTGTAATTATATCAACAGAGCTTCTGCATCACATTTTATCCCAGACAGATATTTGTTCATTTTAGATCTTGAAACGGTGCAAGCACACTAACCATACAAAAATGAAAAGATTAAAAGGAACGTTGAACCATTTTCGAACGAACGTTCAAATGTTCTGCAATTTTTCGTAAGAATTTTCGTTTAAAGTTCTACTGGTGTATACCAAGCTGAAGTACAGGGTGACGGCCTATGTGACCACTATTGACTCCCAACTTTTTGAGATGGGAATGAGGGACACCTATCAGCAAAAGTATGCAGGCATAGGACACACCCCTTGCCACGCCCCCTTAAAGGAGAATTGTACAAAAAAATGCAAAAGATTGGTTAACCCCACAAGTGCTTTTTTACCACTACTATTCCTTTTATATTGGCTTTTGGAATTTACAAATGCAGCCATTTAGAAATCAGATGAAAGGTTTAGTGCTGGGAAATACTTTTTGATAGAAAAAAATGTGCATTTTATATACAGTTATAGAGATCAGATAAAAATGAGGGACAAATGAGGAGGAAAAGGGGACAGAGGGACATTGCTGCAAATCAGGGACAGTTGGGAGCTATGCTATTGTAGCCAGCAGCTGTCTCTGAGGATCCCACATGTGCTCTGTATGTAAACATGGGACATGTGCAGGACAGGGAGCCTTTGTGGGTCTGACAGCCACCTGTCCCCCCTCCTCCCCTCTATAGGCGGGTTGTTGCCCCCCTTGTATAAAGGAGCCTCTTTCTACGGGACATCTGTGTTACTCCCTGTGTGACTATGAAGGGTTCACAGCTGCAGCAAGAGCTGTCATTAAGCTGCTATACTGAGAGTTTAGTATCACTTTTAATAGAGATCACCCCACCAATGTCTCTAAGGACCCCATACACACTATTAGATTTTCTGCAGATTATTGTCTTCAGATTTACCAAAACCATATAATATGACGTCAAACCTTAATGCAGCGTACACGCAACAATCACCCCTAATGCAGCGTACACACAACAATCACCCCTAATGCAGCGTACACACAACAATCACCCCTAATGCAGCGTACACACAACAATCACCCCTAATGCAGCGTACACACAACAATCACCCCTAATGCAGCGTACACACAACAATCACCCCTAATGCAGCGTACACACAACAATCACCCCTAATGCAGCGTACACACAACAATCACCCCTAATGCAGCGTACACACAACAATCACCCCTAATTCAGCGTACACACAACAATCACCCCTAATGCCGCGTACACACAACAATCACCCCTAATGCCGCGTACACACGATCGTAATTTTGGTCGGAAAAAGCTCTGATGGTTTTCCCGACAGAATTCCGACTGGATTTCCCTCAAGCTGTCTTGCATACACACGGTCACTCCAAATTCCAACCGTCAAAAACGCGGTGATGTACAACATGTACGAGGGGACTAGAAAAAGGAAGTTCAGTAGCCAATAGCTTCTGTCTCGTAGTTGAATCTGAGCATGTGTGAGTTTTTTTTGCGCATCGGAATGGCCACAGACTTTAGCATTTTCGGATAGGAACTTTTCCCGACCGAAAAATTGAGAACCTGCTCTCAATCTTTTGCTGGCTGGAATTCGGCCAGCAAAAGTTTGATGGAGCATACACACGGTCGCATTTTCCAACAAAAAACTCTCATTGGTCTTTTTGCAGGCTGAAATTTTTATCGTGTGTACGGGGTTCAATTTGTAAGCAATCTGGCAGGCCCTTGCACTACATGGTTTTGGTAAATCTGAAGACAAAGATCTGCAGAAAATCTAATAGTGTGTGGGGCATTACCCTGTACTCCATCGTTCTGAAAACCTATCATCTCAGCTAGCCAGTCTACAATTAAGGCATGCTCACTGCAAGCTTGATTTAAACTTTTATCTGGTGTGTTGTAACTTAACTACTTAAAGAGGAAGTAAACCCTGATGGGTTTACTTCCTCTTTTTTTCCCTGCAAAGGTAAAGCATAATGGACTACTATGCATCGCATAGTAGCTCATTATGTGTCACTTACCTGACACAGGAGCCAGCGAAGTCGCCGCTGTCACCTGTAGTCCGCCGCATCCATCTTGGTTGTGGCGTCTCTCGCAGCTCCGACGAATGACAGCGGAGAAGCCGCGATGACGTCACTCCCGCGCATGCGCACGGGAGTCGCGTCTCGGAGCTCCGACGCTGCCATTCGGCGGAGCCGCGATGACGTCACTCCCGCGCATGCGCACGGGAGTCGACAAATTAGGCAAATCCATTCTTGGACTTGCCGCATTTAGTGCGCCTGCGCGCCGCTGTCTACGGCGCATGCGCCGTAGACAGCGGTGCCCATTTTCGGGCAAATATCTCCTAAACCATATAGGTTTAGGAGATATTACTTGGACCTACAGGTAAGCCTTAATCTAGGCTTACCTGTAGGTCAAAGTTGTTTGGAAGGGTTTACTTCCATTTTAAGGACCGGGTCTATTTTTTCAGACTTGGTGTTTTACAAATTAAAATCTGTTTTTTAGAAACTAGAAATTTACTTTAAACCCCCATTTTATCTCTCTCTCTCTATCTATCTATCTATCTAGATAGATAGAGCTCTCTCTCTATCCAAGGGAGGTGTCACTGTTAGCGAGCGGGCAACACTACTCTCGCTCCTCGCTAACACCCCCCTCCCCCCCCAGACACAGTCGGCGGTCACCTTACCTATTGGAGACACGGAGGAAGAGCCGCCACTCCAGCGAGGACACAGACATTCTCCTTATGGCCAATTGGAACGCAGATATATATATATATATATATATATATATATATATATATATATATATATATATATATATATATATATATATATATATATATATATATATATATTGTGTGTATGTTTGGGGGTTCAAAGTAATTTTCTAGCAAAAAATAAATAATAAATGGAAATACGGTGTGACAAAGTATTGCAACCATCACCATTTTATGCTTTAGGGTGTTTGCATTTTAAATAAACATATAATATTATAAATTCAGACACCCTAGAGATTAAAATGGTGGTGGTTGCAATACTTTTTCACACCGTATTTCCGCAGCAGTCTTACGAGCGCAATTTTTTGGGGAAAAATAAAAAAAAATGTAATTAAAAAAATAAAGAAAACTGTAACGTTAGCCTATTTTTTTTTTTTTTCATATTGTGAAAGATAATGTTACACCGAGTGAATTAATACCCCACATGTCGCACTTCAAAATTGCGCCCGCTCTTGTAATGGTGAAAAAAACTTTGACCCTTAAAAATCTCCATAGGTGATGTTTTACAATTTTTCTACAGGTTACCAGTTTTGAGTTAGAGCGAGAGCAATAATTCTAGTACTAGACCTCAAAGGATCACGGCGATACCTCACATATGTGGTTTGAACACTGTTTTGATATGCGGGTGCGACTTGTGTATGCGCTCGCTTCTGTGCGTGTGCTCGGCGGGACTTTATAATTTTTTTTATTATTATTTAACTTTTTATTTTTACACTGTCCTTTTTAAATAAAAAAATAAAATAAATGTGGGCCACTTTTATTCCTACTACAAGGAATGAAAAACAATAAAAAAAAAAGCATGAGAGGACCGCTTTAGTGTGAGATCTGGGGTCAAAAGGACCTCGATGCTCACATTTTACACTTAAATGTGTGTGTATATATGTGTGTGTGTGTGTATGTGTATGTGTGTGTGTGTGTGTATATATAATATATATGTGTATATGTATGTGTGTGTGTGTGTGTATATATGTGTATATATATATATATATATATATATATTATAATATAATTATTACCAGCAATAGCCAGCTATTGTATCACCAGCTTTGGGAATAGAGGAAACTGGCAGGTGATCCCAGAACATCTAAGCATAGATAGGCCTGTGGCTCGGGAGTGACTGTCCTTTTATTTTCCTCACCTCTGCATGTCTTTGTCCTCAGGGACCCCCCTGATCCTCCTCCTCCTGTGGATGGGCCTCAGAAATCTCTCTCTCTCCTCTCCTTCCAACGTTTCCCAATTCTGTCTCGTCCTTCTCTACCCAAAGGGTGAGCTAAAGCAACCCTCTTAAACAGGGGAAGTCTGTGCCTGCCACTTACCTTCATCCACTTCCTTCCTGTACTAACGTAATAAAGAGCAACTGCCACTTACCTTTTATTTTTTCCCTCCTATACTAAAATACCAATGGGGAAGTGCCATTTACTGTCATGGTTTCCCTTTTGTACTAATGTAACAATAGGGAACTGCCACTTAATTTCATATTCTCCCTCCTGCATTAATTTAAAAATAATGAATGTTGCTTATCCTCATCCTTTTCCTCTTGTACTAATGTAACAATGAGAAACTGCCACTGATTATTATCATTTCCCTCCTGTACTAATGTAACAGCTTACCTTTTATCTGTTTCCTCCTGTACTTATTTAACAATGAGGAACTGCTACTTACCTTCATCCATTCCTCCTTATAGGATGAGCATCTATCACTTACCCTCATGCTTTCTCTCCCATCCTAATATAATAATGAGCAGCTGCCACTTCCCCTCCTGTACTGATACATCAATGAAGAACTGCCATTTACTCTGATCCTTTCCCATTTGTACTAACGTAACAATGAAGAACTGCCACTTAATTTCATCGTTCCCCCTCCTGCATTAATGTAACCATAATGAATGCTGCTTATCCTCCTCCTTTCCCTCCTGTACTAATGTAACATTAAGGAACTTATCATTCTCTCTTTTGGCACTATTGTAACACTAAAGGGTACCGCTTATCACCATCCTCTTTTCTCTTCTCCTTCTGCACTAATGTAACAATGTCCAACTGCCACTTAACATAATCTTTTCTCTTCACCTTCTGCACTATTGTCACAACGATCAACTGCCACTTGCCATCTTTTCTTTTCTCTTCTTCTGCACTAATGTAACAATGCCCAACTGCCACTTAACAACATTTGTTACATTAGTGCGGAAGAAAAGTGAAAAAATTATGTTAAGTGGCAGTTGGACATTGTTATATTAGTGCAGGAGAAGAGAGAGGATGAAGGTAAGTGGCAGTTGGACATTGTTATATTAGTGCAGAAGAAAAGTGAAAAATGTCCAACTGCCACTTACCATCATCCTTTCTCTTCTCCTTCTGCACTATTGTAACAATGTCCAACTGCCACTTACCATCATCTTTTCTCTTCCTGTACTATTGTACCGATGAGGAACTGCAATTTACCCTAAACCCATCTCTTCTTCACATATATAATAAAGAACTGCCTTTTACCCTTGTTATTTCTCTCCTATACTCATATAATAAGGAACTGCCATTTATCTTCATTTCTGTACTAATGCAGTGAGCTCTCTCCTCCTGCTTGCCGCCTGTTTTTTGTGCTGCGGCAGTAGAATGGGCATAATGGCTGCAATCAAAGTATGGGGGCTTCTAGGGACCACATTTATTTATTTTTTGTGATTTTGACATCCCGTTGGCGCGGCGCTACTGACGGAGAGCATGCTGGGGCATGATTTCTGTTCTCCTATAATAAAATTTGTTGGCTGCTTTTGGCAGATGATTGAATTTATGCTCATTATGAACAAGAGTGCCATGTCTGCCAGCTTGGCTGATGTCTTGGCTCATTGGACATTAGAAGGTGGTTGGGTCCAATAGTCTCTGCATGGCTGGGTCATTGAAGCTTGGCTGTTTGTGTGTTGCTTTTATATCAACAGCAAACTTAGTCAGTTTGCTCAGGTGAGGGTCAAGTGCCCCCTACTGGTGATATAGATAATGTAATGTTTTATGGTTGGCTGAGTTGCTGTGCGTCTGCATATTCCGCCCTGTTCGGGGTGTTTGTATCTGTGCCTTCGCCTGGACCTGTTGTGCAGAATATTACTCACCAATACCTATTCTCCGCAGGCAAACTCCGGCTGTCAATCCGGTGCGTCGGAGATCATCGACGAGAATGTCGCTGGTAAGACATGACTACAATGAAATTCTGAATGCATAGGCTGCTGCTATCCCGAATCTCTACTCCAAAAATTTACTTTTGAGTCACATATCTTCAGCGATGCATATTTAGCTATTAAATTTAGCATATTTAGCTATTATTGTAATGAGAACCTTAAAAACCTTAAAGCGGTATTAAACATTTACTAAATTGCAGGTTTCTTAGATGTGATGGCTGCATTCGTGTGTTTTTTTTTTTTTTAAGGCTTTTTTTATTTATTTTTTATTATTGTTTAGGCTTTTTTTTTTTTTTTTGTTTAGGCCTTTTATTATTTTTTAGACTTTTTTTTTTTTTTTTTAGGCTTTTATTTTATTTTTAGGCCTTTTTTATTTATTTAGGCTTTTTATTATTTTTTTTTTATTTTTTTTTAGGCTTCCCCCCCCCCCCACTCTGGACAATATGTCTGTTTTTCAACAGAACAGGCTCACCTGCAAATGTATCACAGGGTGGAAACAAACCATTGGGTGCTTACAATGATCAGCTTTCATTGATTCATTCAAAACCTTTATCCCGAAAGAAAATGTTGCTTGTATATGGGGGGCACAGTGGTGTAGTGGTTAGCACTCTCACCTAGCAGTAAGAAGGTCACTGGTTCAAATCCCAACCATGACACTACCTGCCTGGAGTTTGCATGTTCTCCCTGTGCCTGCGTGGGTTTCCTCCGGGTACTCCGGTTTCCTCCCACACTCCAAAGACATGCAGGTAGGTTAATTGGCTTCTGGCTTCTGTCCAAAATTGGCCCTAGTATGTGAATGGGGACCTTGGATTGTGGGCTCCTTGACGGTAGGGACTGTTGTGGGTGTAGCAATGCACAGGGAAAGGGACAATTGTAGACACTCACTCAGGTTGAACTGGATGGACTGGTGTCTTTATTCAACCTAACTAACTATGAAACTATGAAACTATAACTGCAGTGTGGGCTTCAATTCGTTAGTGTATATAAATCTGATAGAGTGCATCTAACACCACCCCCCCACACTGACAAGAATGCTGTCTTCCGTGCCTCCTGTGCTTATTCCTCCACAGTGGGGGCACTCTAATACAGGAGGTGTGTGTACAGGAGGCCAGATCACCAGGTGAAAGTGGAGGGGGAAAAAAAGGCTTAAAAAAATAAATAAATAAAAATGTATGCAGCCACCACATCTAATAATTGGTAAGCTGCAATATGTTAATTTTTTTTCTTTTTTTTATATTACCTTTTTTGTTGTGAGTTTAATACCACTTTAAAGTAAGAGTCCAGGGTTTTTTTTTTTGTTTTTTTGTTTGTTTGTTTTTTGGAGTCGTAGGGGAGCAGTAAAACCCCTGTTGGGTTTTTGCTGCTGTTCAGAGCTCCCTTAAAGCGAAAGTAAACCCATAGATGTAACAGTTAAAAAAAAAAAAAAAAAACACTTACCTTTCCGGCACATGTCAGGAATGTAGCTGTTACATTGGTTGCACTCTCAATCAAACTGTCAAACCATCCAATGGCTGGTGTCATAACTGATCACATGTGCAGCATCATGGCAATTGAAGATCAGAGGCCAAGATGGCAGCTTCCTTGGCTGAAACTATAGGAGGGTTTAGTTCTACTTTAAGAGATTTAGCCTCACTTCATGAGAAGGTAAGAGCAGTTTCTCCAGACAGGATGTGAAACAAAAAAAATAAATATATCTAACAGGATGAGGTCTGTTTTTAAAGCATTCACTGGACAAATGTTATACCCAGGGCCGGACTTACCATTGGGGTTGACTGGGCTCAAGCCCATGGGCCCCTCCCAATAGGGGACCCCGCCGAGATACATAGCCGAGTGTACTCGGCTCAGCTCCGCTCACAGTCACGTCCAGTCCCGCCCTATGATGGACATAACACAGGGATTGGGCGTGACTGTGAGCCGAGCTGAGTACACTCGGCTTTTCTCAGCTCCGCTCAGGACTGCAAGAGGACCTGAGAGCCGCTGTAATGACCTATTCGGCGACCCATCACAGTTTGCTATGAAAGTGGCGCTCCGTTGCTGCCATCTTGCTGCACCCCACACTCGTTTACAATAAGGATACACTAAGAAGGGGTAAAGCGGACATGTTGTTACACCCACTGGAGTTTTGCATTTTAGACGTATTTATAAGTTAGTATATAGTGAAATACAGTACTTACAACTCCGTCTGACTACTTAGATGTATAATTTTAAAAGCAGCAAACTTCTGTGGGATTAGTAAACCTGTGAGATGAGCAGGCTTGCCGCTGCTTTTAAAATTCAACATCTAAGTAGTCAGATGGAGTTCTAAGTCCTGTATTTCACTATATAAAGTCACTTTACTGTTTTAAATACGTGTAAAATGCAAAACTCCGGTGGGCGTAACAACATGTCCGCTTTACCCCTTCTTAGTGTATCCTTACTGTGGACGAGTGTGGGGTGTACCAAGATGGCGGCGACGGAACGTCACTTCCGTAGCAAACTGTGTGATGGGTCGCCGAATATGTCGTTACACCGCCGAGAGGATCTGAGAGAGACCGAGATACACAGGACTCTGTATCTCGGTGGCGCCATTTTTAAACTTCAAGGCTGCAGATGGACACTAATAAGGCTGCATTGATGGGCATTTAAATGTAATTTTTTTTTTTTTTTTTTTTTTCCTTAAACTTCCCTCCTAAACTTGGGGTGCGTCTTATACGCCGATAAATACAGTAATGTATAGAAGGTAGGGCCCGAAAGTGACTCAAGCCCAGGGGCACCCACCACCCTAAGTCCTGCCCTGGTTATACCCATTCTTGCACTAAGCCTACAGTCTGAAGTCACCACAAATGGACATCTTTTTACACCCACCGACAATGGCGGCTGGTGTTTGTTTTGTTTTTTCGTTTTGGGGGGGGGGGGGCAAACAACTGAACCCCCCCCCCCGCCGCATCTCAAAGGGCCTGGCTTCCACTGTGCATCTCCTTCTCTCCTCCTAGGCGTCCAAGAGGATCGCCTGTCCTTTCAGCCCCGCACTACCTGATTGGCTGGGAGGAGGATCAGTGTTGCAAATATTTGTTATTAATATTCATTTAATATTCACTGAGTGAGCCCCAGATGCTCTGCGTCCTGAGCCCACCCTATTTTGAAGCCTATTCGAGCCTCTGGCTCTAATCGGATGAGGTTATTTACATTATACTGATCAATTGCATGCTTGTCTTTTTCTTTTAAAGAAGGGGGGGGGGGGAGACGTGGCTCTCCAGTTCTAGGAGGTTGTCCATGGACAGCCTCCCGCATGCCCCCTGGGGCGTGCATAGGATGTGCATCGGTGCAGCGTGGCCTCATCAGTGCTACCTCATCGGCGCAACCTCCCCTGCGCCTCATGCATGGGGCCTTATGCGTGCGCCTCCCCTGCACCCGTCAATGCGGCCTCCCCTGCGCGTCAGTGCGGCCTCATCTATGCCAATCAGTTAAAAAGAAAAATTACCTACTTGCACAGTCTTACAACAGAGACTGATATATATATATATATATATATATATATATATATATATATATATATATATATATATATATATAATTAAAATAATATATTTTTTTGTGTTTAGCCAAAAATAAAAACCCCAGTGGTGATTAAATTCCACCAAAATAAAGCTCTATCTGTCTCAAAAAATGATACAAATTATACAAATTTACAGTGTTGCATGACTGTGCAAGTGCGACAGCGCAGAAAGCTGAAAATTTGGCCTAGGCAGGAAGGTGGGTGAAAGTGCTCGGTATTGAAGTAGTTAATTTTGTAAACCATATCAAATTGGTTACAAGATGCATTCAAAATATTCTTTAACATTTAGAAGATAACAAATCTAACATTTCTAAATTTTGCATTCTTCGCAGCCAAAGCACCAGCCTTATATGATGCCTCCTCCCCAGATGCACTACAATGGGCACTACAATGAGCCTTACACTTCTTCACAAGGTACATTTCTACATTTATTCTCCCCATCAATAGAAAATGATTTCTTGGTTGTTCTAATTAAATGATGCTTAACCACTTAAGGACAGAGCCTTTTTTTTTTTTTTTTTTTTAGATGTGTTGTTTACAAGTTAAAAACAGTTTTGTTTGCTAGAAAATTTCTTGGAACCCCCAAACATTATACATTTTTTCCTAACACCCTAGAAAATAAAATGGTGGTTGTTGCAATACTTTGTCACACTGTATTTTGAATTAAAAAATAAGACAACAGGGAAGTTAGCCCAATTTATTTGTATATTGTGAAAGATAATGTTACACGAGTAGATTGATACCTAACATGTCATGCTTCAAAATTGCGCCCGTTCGTGAAATGACGACAAAACATTAAAAAAATTCTACAGGTTGCATATTTTGAGTTAGAGGAGGTCTCAGGCTAGAATTATTGCTCTCGCTCTACCGATCGTGGCGATACCTCACATGTGTGGTTTGAACACAGTTTTCTTATGTGGCCGCTACTCACGTATGTGTTCGCTCCTGCACGCGAGCTCGGCAGGACGGGGATCGGTTAAAATCTTTTATTTTATTTTTATTTCTTTTAACTTTTTTTTTTTTTTTTTTTTTTTTTTTTTTTTTTTTTAAATGCGTCACTTTTATTCTTATTACAAGGAATGTTTACAATAGAAAAAAAAGCAGGACAGGACCTCTTAAATATGAGATCTGGGGTCAAAAACACCTCAGATCTCATATTTATAATCACACACACAGGCTGGACTTGTCTTTTTTTTTCCAACCTCACCTACTATGTAACTATATTTACACTAAAATGCAATAATATAAAAAAAAAAATGCCATTTAATTATTTTTTTTTTTTTAAATGGCCCTTTTTAAGAGCGATGGGCGGAAGTGACGCTTTGAGGTCGCTTCCGCCCTGCAATTTTATGGAGATAGGTGGGTACCATCTTCCCCTCACTCGTCTCCATGCCCAGCTAGTGACAGCATCCGATCGCCACTGCTGACGGCTCGGGTAAGCGGCAGATGGCAACGGAGTTGGGGGGGGCCTCTCCCGGAACAATAAAAGTGATCTCGCGGTGAATCTGCCACAGAGACCACTTTTATCTTGCTAGCTGCTGCCACAACAATGATATCCCCATTCAGAGTAAGGATGTATATGTGCGTGCGGCGGTCTGGAAGTGGTTAAAGCAACGCTAAACTCCTGGCTTAAAAATGTAAAAAAATTCTATTTCAGTATGTACTCTTAAAGTGATACTAATGATAAAAAAAAAAACACAAACATGTTCTACTTACCTGCCCTGTGTAATGGTCCTGCACAGAGCAGCCCTGATCCTCCTCTTCTCAGGTCCCCGGGTGGCGCTCCTGGCTCCTCCCCCCCACAGCAAGCCGCTCAGATAAGTATTAGAGGGGGCTGGGGGAGGGGGAGCTGCATACTGAAGGTTTTTTTTACCTTCATGTAAAGAATGCATGAAGGTAAAAAAACCTTTTGGCCTTTAGAACCACTTTAGGTTGAAGTTCCTTCTATAGCTCTCGGCCTCCTCTAAATCTCCATATTAAATCTTTTTATTTGCTACTGCCAACTTCCTGTTAGAGGGTGTCTTCGTTCATTCCCCATGATCCCACTGTAGGAATATCGCCATCCTCTCTTGCTCCCTCCCGAGATGGACTAGACATTATGGGGATTGGTTCACATGAACCCAACAAACGTGCGTGGCTCATTTCAAACAAATGGAAGTATGTGGGTAAAGTAGAGGTCCGGGAGCTCCACACTAATGCCCCGTACACACGGTTGGATTTTCCAACGGAAAATGTTCAGTGGGAGCTTTTTGTCGGAAATTCCAACCACGTGTAGGCTCCATCGGACATTTTCCATCTGAATTTCCGTCACATAAAATTTGAGATCTGGATCTCAAATTTTCCAACAATCCGTGGAAATTCCGATCGTGTGTACACAAAGTTCCACGCATGCTCGGAATAAAGCAGAAGAGCCGCACTGGCTATTGAACTTCATTTTTCTAGGCTCGTCGTACGTGTTGTACGTCACCGCGTTCTTGACGTTCGCAATTTCCGACCAACTTTGTGTGACTGTGTGTATGCAAGACAAGTTTGAGCCAACATCCGTCAGAAAAAATCTGTGGATTTTGTTGTCGAAATGTCTGATCAGATGTACGAGGCATAAGAAATAATTTAAAGAAAAATAGATTACAGGTCTATTAAGTAGTGGCTGTGCATGCAGTGGCGTCTCTACTATGGGCGTGCGCCTGTGGGCTGAAACCATCAGGGCCAACACCAGCATAAGCTCTGCTGATGCCATTGCCGCTGGTGCTATGCAAACACAGCATCCCGGGCACTTCTGAAGGAATGCCAGGTATGCTGTATTTGGCATAGCACTGGCGGTACTTGCAGGGACTTCCGCAAGCAAGTTGCGCTCGCTGGGACGTGATGCTGAGTGGGGGGAGAATGGTTTAGCAGAAGCAGGGCATACGGTAGGACCTGGCACAGGCTAAGGCTCCGCCCAAGTACAGTGCTGGCTTGCTGGTGCTCTGGTCCCAGGATGGAGGGAGGAGAGAGACCATGCTTCCCCCAAACTTTTCCTATGACTTACAGCTCCTCACTGCACCCCCCCCCCCCACCAGCTCCCCGATCCCTGGGCACCCTGTGGCACTGCTCCATAGTACTCATCATGTGGGGGGGGGGGGAGGGGCAAAGATCTGGGCTTCCCAAGTAACTACCCTCCTCTGGCTCACCTGTGCTGCCCATCCCCACCTCACCCTTGCTTTTTAACCCTCGGCCTGCTGCAATGCCATCATCCTCACACTTGGGCAACCTTGTGGGTTGTTTCCTTTTTAGGGTGTTGCCCTCCCTTTAAAATCAGTGAAACCCCCCCCCCCCCTTACGCTTCCGGTGTCCTCCATTCCTAGGAAGGGGGATCATGGTGAAAGCTCTGACATACAACTGTCATTGGCAGCAATGTACTTAGCCAAAATCTGCCTCCAATGGTTAAAAAAAAAAATATTGGGGGTTGGGGGGCCACCACGTTGTACCACTCCAGGTGACACCAACCCTAGTGACGCCACTGTGTGTATGGATTCTTTTTATTTTGGAGAACAAGGATATCTTTAATGTCATCTCAACCTATTTTTTTTATAGACTAGGGAAGGATTAAAAATCCTGGCAGGTTCTTTTTTTTGGTGTCCTATTGGAAAGATTTCCCTTTTGCTTCCTGTTTTAGAGACCTAACAGGAAGTGAGAGGAAAATAAGTGGACCATTGTAGACTGGACGTTGGAATATTTCCCCTTACTTCCTGTTCTGGCGGCAACTCAAAATTCTGGATTTTTTTTTTTTGTCACTTCCAGTCCTGGTGGTCACAGGACAAATAAAAACATAATTCTTCCCAGTGGGGACAAGGACAGCAGCAAGAAGAACCTAACCCTTCCCTGCTCTATACAAAAAAATAACGTTTTTAGATTTTAAGAAAATACGTAGTGGTTGTACATGACCAACTATTTATTTGTGTGTATTTGGACTATTGCAGACAATCTGCCTGTGTTTGTGAGCAATCAGAACGGATATTACTATCACTCCCAGACCAGCCTCGACCGCAGTCCTCATGACTTCAATGGTAGAATCCGCAATGGCAGCGTCTACAGCGCTCACAGCACCAACTCACTCAACACCCAACAACACTACATGCAGCCATCACCCATGTCCTCCAATCCCAGCATTACAGGAAGTGACATCATGAGGCAGGAGTACATCCCCACCCACCGGCACAGTGCCCTCATCCCTCCCTCTTACCGCCCGACTCCTGATTACGAGACGGTGATGAGGCAGCTGAACAGGGGCGTCATGCATTCGGATAGGCAGAGCCACTCGATGAGGAACCTCAACATCGGCAATTCCTATGCCTACAGTAGGCCGGATGCTTTGGTGTACAGTCAACCGGAAATCCGAGAGCATGCCCAGTTTACCTCCCCCCAGTCCCATCATTATCCATTCAACCTGAACTATAGTTTCCACAGCCAAACTCCCTACCCTTACCAGGCTGAACGACGCCCAGTAGTTGGAGCAGTAAGTGTCCCCGAACTGACCAATGTCCAGCTTCAGGCTCAAGACTACCCGGCCTCCAACATCATGAAAACTCAGGTATACCGGCCTCCTCCTCCATATCCATACCCATACCCACGCCCTGCCAACAGCACCCCGGATTTAACCCGGCATCATACAAGCAGCAGTAACCCTGACCTCATCACCAGGAGGGTCCACCATTCGGTGCAGATGTTCCAGGAGGATAGCCTTCCGGTGGCTCATTCCTTGCAAGAAGTCAGCGAGCCATTGACAGCGGCCCGCCATGCCCAACTTCAGAAGAGGAACAGCATAGAAATTGCAGGGCTGACCCATAGCTTTGAAGGCATAAGGGTGAAAGAACGGACTGCGTCTTCCTCTTCTGCCAACGTGGCACCGCAAAGGATCATGCCAACAGATTCACCAACCAATGTTTACATAGAACGCGCTAAAGAGGAGCAAGTTGCTGAACATGAAAGAGGCCGTTACGGGCACAAGAAGTCCCTCTCAGATGCCACCATGCTCATTCACAGCAGTGAGGATGATGATGATGACAATGAGGAAGAAGACAACAGGGCGAACGTCCCTCAAACAGCTCACTATGATCGGTCCCAACTCCGAACAGTCATGGAGACCTATCCAGATGAGTCGGAGCCCAGCTACCCATACAGCTCCGTGCCACTTAATCATTTACACATCTATGAGCACAAACCAGTGGAGGTGGAGAAAGAAAGGAGACAGACTGCCATCAGTCCTCTACAGTTTACAGGAGACCTCCTATCCAACAGGAGAGGGAGCGGCACAATACCTCCCTCCGTATCCGAGTCCAATCTCATAGCTGGCACGGTGACGTATAGAGTGAAAAAGGAGCCCATGAAAAAAAGGCCGGTGTCTGATGTCCTGTCCGGAAAGAAGGACATAGTTGAGGGTCTTCCACCTTCTGGGGTAAGTACAATTCCAGTCACTTTAATAATGATTGGGGGTTGGAAAATGATTTAATATTTAAGCTGCTTTAAAGGGAAGATTTCATGGTTTGGGGTCAGTTTTGTTGATGAAGCTGTAAGCTAATTTTTCCAAGTTTACTAAGCTAATATTAACTGCTTTGCTAATTAAAAGACTATTTAGAGCAGGGGTCTCAAACTGGTGGCCCTGCAGCTGTTGCGAAACTACAAGTCCCATGAGGCTTTGCAAGGCTGATAGTTTTAAGCATGACTCCCACACTCAGAGGCATGATGGGACTTGTAGTTTTGCAACAGCTGGAGGGCCGCCAGTTTGAGACCCCAGATTTAGAGAGTTCAAAAGTTGAAGCTTAGGCTGGCCATACATTTTACATTTCTCTTGAACAATTTTCCTTTACCAAAACCATATAATATGAGGTCAAACCTAAAACTTTTAAGTTTATTACAATCAGGGAGGCCATTGCACTATGTAGTAGACATGTGCAATTTGTTTCATTCCGAATTAGTTTTTTTTAACGAATTTCGACCAAATCGTTAATTTGGAAATAACCGAATTAACGAAAACTCGTTTATCGAACTTTTCCGAGTATTCGTAAATTTAAAAAAAAAAACGGAAATTTGGAAAATTCGAAAACCCGAAAATTCAAAAAATCTGAAATAATAACTATTAAATTATAGGTACTGGAATTTCCTTTCAAACGTGGCTGTTGGTGAACGTAATGAATATGAATTTTCCAAAATAACGAATGCCGTATCTGAACAAATGGAACGTAACTTCGAAAAAATTCATATTCGTTACGTTCACTATCAGACAGATTTGAAAGAAAATTCCAATACCTATAATTTAATAGTTAGTAATAGTGAAGTTATTGTTAGGTCAGATTTTAGAATTTTCGGGTTTTTCGAATTTCCGAATGTTTGTTGTTTTTTTGTTTTTTAATTCACGAATTGCGATCATACTGAATGACCCGAAGAACGAAAAAAACTAACAAATGAAACGAAAACAAATTAATTTTTCGGCAGTGCACATGTCTACTACGTAGTTGAAGGTAAATCTAAAGGTAATTGAATTCAAAAAATGTATAGCGTATGGCCAGCTTTAGACTACACCCATGGCTGGACTTTCTCTCTAATTGAATCTTCACAGAGCTCTGTCTGAATAGAGAAACGGACTGAATGCCAACAGTGTCGCACCTTGTATTAAATGTTTATTTGTAAATTAAGATTTTATATAAGTAGCAAAATAAAAATATAGTATATAAACTATCCATTCAAAAAGATATATCTTAAAAAATTTTACTCTGTGGTGTGTGTTCAATTTTATTTGTCCTAACAAGTTAGAATTTTACATTTGGGGTAATTTTTAAAGTTATGTTTTTAAACTGATCGTTTTATATATATATTTTTTTTTTTTGCTTATTTAAAATATTTATTTTACAAATAAACATGAACATAGGGGTACCAAAGACATGGATGTCCTAAAGCACTGTGGGATTTCTAAGAGAGACAATACAGCAGATGCTGTTTGCTTTCAGCATGTTTCTCTCTAGTTGAATATTTACAGAGCATTGTCTGAACAGAGGAAGTAGGAGGGGGGTTTGCTTAACTCCAATTCATTATTAAATCACCAAATGGTCAGCTATGGGTGTAGTTTGAGCTTTGTCCTGGTCATTGTAAAAATGGTGGCCTTCAGCTCTATCTTCTGGTTGAAATTGTCACAACTGCATAACTGAAAAAAAATATATAATAATAATAATTAATTTAAAACCCTGGTGACGCCACTGCTCTTGGCTCCTTCTCTTCTCCATGCACAACCATAGGAAGCGGTTTCCTGGAAAGGCCGCATTTGTGGGCTCGCTCCCGAGCCAGGCTGTGTGTATCTATAGACACACAAAGCGTGGCTCAGCCACTCCCTGTGCTCACAGGATTTGATTGGCAGGAGCCAATGCAAAAACCCTGTACACTTCCTTAAAGAACAGTATTTCTCTAAAATTAGTGGACATTTACTGCTGGAGCTTCTAAAAGGAGCAGAATATTTATTTGCCTTTTATTCCTTTTTAATTTTTTATTTTTTTTGTGCTTGTTTTATACTATTACAGGGCATGAAAAAAGGTATCCGAACAGAAGTTAAAAAAATGGGACCTTTGAAGCTTGCTGCTTGGAACGGTCTTGTCCTGCCCCGCATGCCGCTACCGGATGACGAGAGGGAGGAGCATCAAAGTGTAAAAGCGTCCAATGACGAGCGGGTAATTGGCATGCTTCAAAATCCTCTCACTGAGTGTCGCTCTGATTTGTCTATGGTGCTTTAAGACCTTGTTCACAAGGCTGGTAGTAAAAATGGGTGGTTGAGCAATGTTTTTAGCAGTGAAAACCTGACAGAGGTTCTAACCCTTTCCAAACTTTTTTGTCAACTTACAAGTGGCTTCCTTTCTAATTTTGTTGGCAAACTTCACTGCCTCTTTCCTCTCTTTGGTGTTGCATGGCTTGTCTATAACTGTGACTAGGTGCACACACCTGAAGTCCTTCATCTAACCATGTTATGTTTGTCACAGTGTAAAATTCTAGAGCAGCGGCTTGAACAAGGCATGGTCTTTACGGAGTATGAGCAGACCCTGAAGAAGCGACTGCCCGACACAGAGTGCTCCATAGCACGGCTGCCTGAGAATGCTGAGCGGAACCGGTTCCAGGATGTTCTGCCCTATGATGATACTCGGGTGGAATTGGTCCCAACTAAAGAAAATAACACCGGTTATATCAATGCCTCCCACATAAAGGTGAGTTCACTACCGTGTCATCTGCCACTTTCCCGCCACCTCCCCGTGTCATTTGCCACCTCACTCCCAACTTCCTCTGTCATTTTCCAACTCCCCCTGCTCCCCGTGTAATTTGCCACCTCCCCCGGCTCCTTGTGTCACTTACCACCTCCCCTGGCTCCCTGTGTCACCTGTCCCACAGCCCCCCTGGCTCACGGTGTCACCTTCCTGTCCCCCAGCTCACGGTGTCACTTGCCCTACAGCCCCCCGGCTCAAGGTGTCTCCTGCCCCCCCCGGCTCAAGGTGTCTCCTGCCCCCCCGGCTCAAGGTATCTCCTCCCCCCCCCCCCCGGCTCAAGGTGTCTCCTGCCCCCCCGGCTCAAGGTGTCTCCTGCCCCCCCCCCTCCCGGTTCAATGTGTCGCCTGCCCCCCCCCCCCGGTTCAAGGTGTCGCCTGCCCCCCCGGTTCAAGGTGTCGCCTGCCCCCCCGGTTCAAGGTGTCGCCTGCCCCCCCGGTTCAAGGTGTCGCCTGCCCCCCCGGTTCAAGGTGTCGCCTGCCCCCCCGGTTCAAGGTGTCGCCTGCCCCCCCCTGGTTCAAGGTGTCGCCTGCCCCCCCCGGTTCAAGGTGTCGCCTGCCCCCCCCCTGGTTCAAGGTGTCGCCTGCCCCCCCCCGGTTCAAGGTGTCGCCTGCCCCCCCCCTGGTTCAAGGTGTCGCCTGCCCCCCCCCTGGTTCAAGGTGTCGCCTGCCCCCCCCCCGGTTCAAGGTGTCGCCTGCCCCCCCCCCGGTTCAAGGTGTCGCCTGCCCCCCCCCCCCCGGTTCAAGGTGTCGCCTGCCCCCCCCCCCCCGGTTCAAGGTGTCGCCTGCCCCCCCCCCCGGTTCAAGGTGTCGCCTGCCCCCCCCCCCCCGGTTCAAGGTGTCGCCTGCCCCCCCCCCCCCCGGTTCAAGGTGTCGCCTGCCCCCCCCCGGTTCAAGGTGTCGCCTGCCCCCCCCCCGGTTCAAGGTGTCGCCTGCCCCCCCCCCGGTTCAAGGTGTCGCCTGCTCCCCCGGTTCAAGGTGTCGCCTGCTCCCCCGGTTCAAGGTGTCGCCTGCTCCCCCGGTTCAAGGTGTCGCCTGCCCCCCGTTCAAGGTGTCGCCTGCCCCACCAGTTCAAGGTGTCGCCTGTCGCCTGCCCCCCCGTTCAAGGTGTGGCCTGCCCCCCCCCGTTCAAGGTGTCGCCCGCCCCCCCCCCGTTCAAGGTGTCGCCCGCCCCCCCCCCCGGTTCAAGGTGTCGCCCGCCCCCCCCGGTTCAAGGTGTCGCCCGCCCCCCCCCGGTTCAAGGTGTCGCCCCCCCCCCCCCCCGGTTCAAGGTGTCGCCTGCCCCCCCCCCCGGTTCAAGGTGTCGCCTGCCCCCCCCCCCCCGGTTCAAGGTGTCGCCTGCCCCCCCCCCCCGGTTCAAGGTGTCGCCTGCTCCCCCCCGGTTCAAGGTGTCGCCTGCCCCCCCCGGTTCAAGGTGTCGCCTGCCCCCCCCCCCCCGGTTCAAGGTGTCGCCTGCCCCCCCCCCCGGTTCAAGGTGTCGCCTGCCCCCCCCCCCGGTTCAAGGTGTCGCCTGCCCCCCCCCCCCGGTTCAAGGTGTCGCCTGCCCCCCCCCCGGTTCAAGGTGTCGCCTGCCCCCCCCGGTTCAAGGTGTCGCCTGCCCCCCCCCCGGTTCAAGGTGTCGCCTGTCCCCCCCCCGGTTCAAGGTGTCGCCTGCCCCCCCCCCCGGTTCAAGGTGTCGCCTGCCCCCCCCCCCCGGCTCAAGGTGTCGCCTGCCCCCCCCCCCGGCTCAAGGTGTCGCCTGCCCCCCCCCCCCGGCTCAAGGTGTCGCCTGCCCCCCCCCCGGCTCAAGGTGTCGCCTGCCCCCCCCCCCCGGCTCAAGGTGTCGCCTGACCCCCCCGGCTCAAGGTGTTGCCTGCCCACCCGTCTCACGGTGACACCTGCTCCACTGCCGCCCCCCCCCCCCCCCCAAGGCTCGCGGTGTCACCTGCTTCACCGCCCATGGCTCTCATCACCCTGGTTCTCTCTATTTTTATGAATGAATCTGACTGTTTACCTTTTTTTATTTTGTAGGTAACTGTTGGCAGTGTGGAGTGGGATTACATCGCCACCCAAGGACCTCTGCAGAATACGTGTCAAGAATTCTGGCAGATGGTGTGGGAGCAGGGGGTAGCCATCATCGCCATGGTAACACTGGAAGAGGTAAGCTGCACCATTTATATTTACCATAGAAAAAAAAAAAAAAAAAGATGATTTTCTATTGCTTCATAATTTTGGGAAAAAGCCCATTTAGCAGTGGAAAATATGGAATATTTCTAAAGGGTTGTATGAACGTTTGACATTTAAATTTTGTTTTTATTCAACGTTTATTTAAATTTGCACCACTGTGCTTTGCCCATGAATGCCAATATTTTTATCTTTTTTTTTTCCAATTTGCACCAAAATCTTTTATTCTGTATTTTATTATCAATGAGGTTATACTGCTGCTACCCCCTTCAGATTTATTGCCATGGGAATATGGTATTGCTGTGATAGAAACACAAAATGTTTTCTAATATTTTTTTTTTTTTTTTAGGTTTAAGTTGTATCAAAACCCAAAAATCCTTTTTTTTTTTTTTTTCTCAAGTAGGAACTGGTTAGAAATCCTGTTGGGTGTCCCTGTGAGGAGATTTTTCTTCACTTCCTGTCCCAGGAAGTAAGAGGAAAATCTTTATAGCCTGAAGAGAATCCCACCCACAAACCAACCCTCCCCCCCAACAGTTGTTACCAAATCGGTCCAGATGCCAATTAAAGAGGGATTCCACCAAAAAAAAAAATATTAAAAGCCAGCAGCTATAAATACTACAGCTGCTGACTTTTAATAAATGGACACTCACCTGTCCCGGGTTCCAGCGATGCCGGCAGCTGAGGCCGATCGATCGCTCGGCCCTCGGCTGCTGCCGCCACCATTCTAGGTGAGGGAATCAGAAAGTGAAGCGAATCGGCTTCACTTCCCGGTTCCCTACTGCGCATGCGCGAGTTGCGCCGCGCAATAGGAAATCTCCGCGCTGTCACTGGGACCCGTGTGTGTCCCAGCAGACAGCGCGGCAGGACAGGAAATGGCGTAGACTCCCACGGGAGTCTATGCCCGGAAGTGGGTGTAAATACCTGTCTTTGACAGGTATCTCCACCCCCCTCCCCCCTGAAAGGTGTCAATTGTGACACCAGAGGGGGGGAGGGATCCGATCAGCGGAGGTTCCACTTTAGGGTGGAATCCCGCTTTAAGTGGTTTCTCATCTGGCAACTGGAGCAGTCATAGTATTTACCCCTCGGGATCCCTGAAATTTATCAATCCAATTCATGCTTCATTTAACAATTCCAAGCCCTGATGAAGGACCCCTGAACTCCCGAAATGCATTGTATTTTTATAAAATAAGATTAAAATTAAATCTGGACTATTGGTTCTGCTTTTCACATGTTCATCCTTGAATGCCCAAAATAAACTTATGACTGGGGTTCTAACCTCTCCCAATGCCACCCAAAGAAAAAATAAAAGTATTGCTCATACACACACTTTAAAGCTGAGTTCCACCCACTTTATAAACTTCTTCTCATTCTGTTGGTTATTGGGCATGTTTTCTGCGATGGTCATATTTTATTTATTTTTTCTCCTTTTAACTTACCATGATTTTAAGTATTTCCTTATCGCTTCCGCCTTCTTCCACCCGCGGACATCTCTGTCATATCCGGCGGCACACTGTCTCCTGGGAGCTTGGTATCATAATTCCCAGGAGTCAGTGTAGATCGCCACCGCTAATCATCACGAGATTAACAGACTCCTGCACTGGGAGCTGTGCGTACTGCGCATGCGTGACAATGGGCAGTGCATTCAGCAGCACCGTATCCCAGAAGGTTTATGTTTGTGGGCTTCACATGCCCACAAGCA
Organism: Lithobates pipiens; assembly: GCF_037356315.1. NCBI lineage: Eukaryota > Metazoa > Chordata > Amphibia > Anura > Ranidae > Lithobates > Lithobates pipiens. Next base: position 19,461,384 of record NW_027507791.1, on the reverse strand, counting down.
AGATGGGAACCGCCAACAAAGAGAAAGCTAAGGTGATTTTTTTTTTTTATCTAAAATATTAACTTTATAAGAATAATGAGTGCCATGCGTGTATAGTATGATGTGAATGGATGCATAAAAAAAAAAAAAAGCGTATATGTCGTTTTAGACAAACGCTAAGGGTTAGTAAAAGTGTATTTTTTTTTTTTTAGTGTAAAATTTTGCCAAAATTTCCATTCCAAAACTCCAAACAGGAACATTGAACACTAGGTAATGAAGCATCATATGGCTACTTTCTAGAAGGTAAATAATTTCCCATATAACCATGTAGCCCAGGGGTAGGCAACCTTGGCCCTCCAGCTCTGGTCAAACTACGAATCCCATAATGCCTCTGCCTCTAGGAGTCATGCCTGTGATTGTCAGAGTCTTGCAATCTCTCACGGGACTTGTAGTTTCACCAGAGCTAGAGGGCCGAGGTTGCCTACAAACAAGGCAGAAGGCAAACATTTCAACCTATGGATTGTCTCCAGGGTAAAAGTTGTGTGAGATGGTTCCATTCCTTCTTATCCTATTTACCATGTAGCCAAAAAAAAAAAACCTATGAATTATTGGAGTACATTCAATGTAAAAGTTGGGTATTGTCATCTGGAATATTCCCAGTAAATCTCTCTTCTGTTTCTCCACCAGGAGGGAGGCCGGGAGAAGAGTTACCGATATTGGCCAAGGCTTGGATCAAGGCACAACACCGTCACCTATGGGAGGTTCAAGATCACTACCCGCTTCCGCACTGACTCCGGCTGTTACGCCACCACTGGCCTGAAGATAAAGCACCTGCTGACCGGGCAGGAGAGGACTGTGTGGCACCTGCAGTACACAGACTGGCCGGAACACGGACACCCTGAGGATCTGAAGGGCTTTCTCTGTAAGCTCCATACATTGTATTATCATGCCAATTTTAGAAAACGATTCTTTGTTGCTATGTGCAAACTCTCCTACAGCTCTTACCAAACTCATTTTCCTTCTAGAACCCTCAATGCTTTTCAGACAAGTCTTTCTATCCTCCATCTGGGAGTCCTCTCCCCTTCCCCATTTTCTCTACCTGAATAACAATCTAGCTAATTGAACAGGCAGAACCAAGGTCAATGGTTTGATCTGTATCAAACTGTATCTGTTTATTTTTATATCTATCAGTAGAGCGCAAACTGTCACACAACCAGTATGAACATGCAGCAACAATTAAAGCACACACTGGGCTTTCCGGGAGTAGTTCTGACTAGTGATGGCCGAACAACCCCCCCCCCCCCCCCCCCCCCCGGTTCAGTCCGTACCAGAACTCCCGAACATGAATAAAGTTCAGACCCCAGCCGTGAACCCTATTAGTCTATGGGACCCGAACTTGACAAATCAAAAGTCCTAATTTTGAAGGCTTATGTACAAATTATTGGCCATAAAAATGGTACCAATGGTACCATTTGGGTTGGTCCTCTTAGTTTGCCTGTAAAGTAGTGCATCTGTACTGCAAACTATTGCTGACAATACAAAAATATCAAACAGCGTGTCCCCCACCCCATAAAATCCATGGCAGACCCTCATCTGGGCATGCAGCCTTGCAGGTAAGGAAGGGGGGGATGAGTGGGCACACCCCCCCCCCCCCCCCCCCGAACCATACCATACCAGACCACATGCCCTCAAAATAGGAAGGTGCTTTGGGGAAGGCACAGTGTATTGTGGGGCGCTTGATGGGCCCTGCAAATCCTGAGTGTTCACCGAACAGGCAGTATTCGGGCCGAACTTATGCTCAGTTTCGAACTGCTTGCCAACACTAGTTATGTCATTGATTTTATTGCTCACCAATATTTTAGTGGGATGCAGCCTTGGGAAAAAATGGGCTGAGCTACATCAAAATGTTGGTGAACATTAAAGTGTTTGTATACTCATTTTTTTTACTTTTACCTACAAGCCTATAATAAGGTTTACTTGTAGGTAAAAAAAAAAATATCTCCTAAACCTGTACGGTTTAGGAGATATTCCCTCGGGATGCGCCACTGACTGCAGCAGCGCATGCGCACAAGGGGATTCTCGGGTGAAAGCCTGGCAGTGGCCGGATCCGGCCGGGATGAAATCTCCCGCGCGCATGCACGGGAGTGACGATATCGCAGCTCCGGCCACTCACAGCGCCGGAGCCGCGATACCCGGAAGAAACGGATTGGACCAGATGTCGGGGCCTAGTTCTAAGGTAAGTATTTCATAATGAGCTAGTATGCGGTGCATACTAGCTCCTTATGCCTTTTTCCTTTGCAGGTAGAAAAAAAAAAGAAAAAATCTGCGGGTTTACTCCTGCTTTAAGGGGTCCATATATAAATGTTTTCACATGTAGTTCACACATTTTCCCAATTGATTCAGATTAAAAAAATGTGTGAATCTTGGGTGAAAGGCAATAAATAGACCTCTAATGCCCCGTACACACGAGCGGACTTTTCGACATCCAAACTCCGACGGACTGAGTCCGGCGGACTATCCGCTCGTGTGTGGGCTGCAACGGACTTTAGCTTCGCAAAAGTCTGACGGACTTTAGAAATGAAGCATGCTTCAAATTTTCCCGACGGAACTCCGCCGGACCCGGTCCCTTCGAAAAATTCGCTCGTGTGTGTGCTACTCCGACGGACTAAAACCGATGCTAGGGCAGCTATTGGCTACTGTCTATGAACTTCCTACGTCGAATCCAGTCGTACGTCATCACGTTCGACTCCGTCGGAGTTTGGTGTGATGGTGTGTGGTCAAGTCCGTTCGGTCGAAAAGTCCGCCAGAACTCCGGCGGAACTCCGCTAGAACTCCGTCGGAAGTCTGTCAGACTTAATCCCTCTCGTGTGTACGGGGCATTAAAGTTAGTTTTAGCAAACATTTCTTATGAGTTTCTCATCTCTGTATCAAGAATTATATCTACACACAAAAATCTTTGTTTTTTTTTTAAATTTACCATGTAGATTCCCAGAGCACCATGGGTTAGCTGTAGACCAATTACAGGATAAACTGCCTTATGGCTGCCATGTTTTTAGTCTTCATGGTTCTCGACATGTGCATGTCGCACATATATGAAACCTATATTTTATTATTAATAATAATAATAATAATAATAATAATTATTATTATTAACATTATTATTATGTACCATTATTGTGATATATATTTATATATAATTAATCCTAAAAGGATGCTAAATGTTTGTTTTTATAGCTTTCAATTCATCCATTTTATTTCTTCGTATTTTCTTTTTTTTCAGCCTATCTGGAGGAGATCCAGTCCGTCCGGCGGCATACAAACAGCACAAATGACCCCAACACCCCAAATCCCCCAGTGCTCGTCCACTGCCATGCCGGTGTTGGCCGGACCGGAGTTGTGATCTTATCTGAGGTTATGATTGCATGTCTGGAGCACAACGAGGTGAGTACAACTAAAACCGATCCTGGCAAATCCAAACTCAAAAATAACTCAAAATGCAGCAGCTCAACCTGCCCAAAAATCCTTTTTTTTTTCTGCTCTTGTATTTCCTGGCTCATGTCTCACCATTCTTATTGCAGTTTTTTTTTGTTTTTTTTTTACTTTGATCAGTTTGTCTAAAATGACAGTATTACTGTAGATAAAAACTATACATTTTGTTCTATCCTTTAAAATTACACTAAAATTTGAATCTTGGTATAAGGCACTGCAAAGTTATTCACAAATTAATTTTATTTTATTTTTTTCAATATTGCGTTTCTTAATGCGACACTGAAAAAATTAAGCAAAATGAATAAAATAACAAAAAGTAACTTTTTTTTTTTTATATTTAATTTCTATTTTAATATTAGTTCTTAGAAAATGTCAGGAGGAAAAGAATAAAGTGTTACTAAACCCAAAACAGTAAAATCAGTCTGCACCTAAGGGGTTAATCTTCTGCATTGTATAAAAAGTCTGGTTGATCCTGTCTTCTCTGATCCTCCCCATCTTCCTCAATTTCCTGACTGATGGCACAGAGCCTTGGAGGCACTCTACACATGGTCAGTTTGGTGTGTATTGCTAGAGCATCTTTTTTTTTTAATTTTTTTTCCATTGGGAGGGTGCATGTGACTAGCACAAGGCCAATCTGCATTGTCAAGACAGAGGGTTGGAGGTTCTGCAGCCTCATAGGACAGAAAGAGGAGAATGAACTCCTCCTGAAAGCTTTAATCAGACACTGATAGAAGTCACAAGACTGCATATATACTGTTGATGAGAAAAGTTATTTTGCAGTTTGTTTACTAAAACAATTGCATTTCCATATTCTGTGTACTGTGGGAGACCAGATATAATGAATGCAGGCTTCTGGGTTTAGTTATACTTTAAGGCGAAAAGAGGAAGAAGGGGCTAATAAGGACTGATTAGGTTATTAAATTAGAACTAATTCCTTTATTTTACTTATCAGGTTACTTTAACTGGCATTCTATGCAGATGGGAGCTCATTCCCTTGATCTTCAGATGAATGAAATGGAGTAGATACAAATGTAACCAGGTTATTTTGAGTTTATAAAGATTGATCAGATGGAAGATAAATAATGTTACATTTTTATCTCTTGATTTCTTGTCTAAACAAGGTCTGTAAACAAAGTTACTTGGTATCTCTCGATTTTTCCCGACTGATCAATGTTTATAAACAATTTTACTGTGTATCTATCTCTGGTCTGAACAATGTTTATAAACAATGTTACTTTGTATCTCTCCTGTTCAATATTTATAACCCGCTTCTACAGCTGCTATAGTTACACTGCTACTCCCAGGCTGTCATTCTGACATTTTAGGAATTGCACGCACATGTGAAGGGGTTATTTTTGATTTGGTGATGCCCTAGGCAAAACTAAAATCGGGCAGCCCCATCTAAATTTGCCCCACCCCTTAGTGTTTAAGATCCATCCCTTCATCTAATAAACCCCAGACCCCTCCTCTTTAGGATCCAGCTCTTCTCTTAGAGCTCCACCTTCTGAGTGATATGACGTCCCCTCCTTCTCTCTGCTGGGTGGGGTGATCTCAGGTGCGGCACCTACAAGGGGTAGAGTCCAGGTAAAGAGGTTACTGCCGGGTGACATCACCAGGGTACTGATGGCTGCAGCTTGGTTACCAGGAAAGGAGCTTAAATAAACTATCAGAGGGTTGGTGTGAAGTGCGGTCCGCACCCCACATAGCAACTCCACTGCTGGTAGTGTCCCTTCTGCCTGGAGGGCGGTCCTGCCCCCCCCCCCCCCCCCGAAAAAATGCCGCCCATTGTGGCTAACTGTTTTTAATGCAGAAGTACAGTTAAATCACACTTGTTTAATAATAATAAAAGTAAATGTAGTCAAAACCTAGCCAGAGTTCAGGAACCGGAACGGATAGTCAGACAGGCCAAAACGTCAGGGAGCCAGAGATGAGTGTAGTAGACCAGCAAGCAGGATCTGGAGCCAGAAGTAAGGTCCGCTAAGCAAGTCTTTAACAGGAATACAGGAGAGCATCTCTAAAGATGTGACCAAGGTGAAGGCAGAGATCCTCTGGGCTGGACGTCTTAAGTAGGCAGGACTGACGAGCAGGATATCATCAACAGGTGAGACATTGTGGAGAGATAGCAGCTGGCAATTAGCCCACAGCTGTGCGGCCAGCTTTGAGAAGGAAGGGCTGAGCCCAGACCTGATAGCCTCCCCCCCTCAAACACCCTCCAAAACAACCTGTCAAAGTAGTGTGTGGTGGGACCAAGTTCAGATTTTGCTGCAAAAGTCAAGGTTTACATATAATTTGTATTTCTCTCTGGATCTCCTGACCATTTTACACTAAGGGGAGACCTCTGCTTAGATATGTATTCATCCTATACTGTCTGGATGGCTCCGATTAATGACTCTTAATTTTATTGTGCAGATGCTGGACATCCCGTTCATGCTGGACATGCTGCGGCAACAGCGGATGTTGATGGTGCAGACGATCGCCCAGTACACCTTCGTCTACAAGGTCCTGATCCAGTTTTTGAAAAGTTCCAGACTTATCTGAAAATCCCCCCCTTCAGCATCAGCGCAGATGCCTCCACCCCTGGCTGCAGAACAGACTGCCCCGTCTGTAGACAGTCGTCGATAAATTGCCGGGCGATTTATCTTCTGCCTTAGACGGGTAAACAGTGTTACATTTCAGTTGCAGTGGGGCTTCTAGTCCGTAATGCATTGAGCCATCGGCGGACTTGGAATCCTGACTGGCTGGGGGGTCTTATTTTTGGCAATTGGGCTGAGTTGTGCTAAGCTGAGATACGGACAATTGGAACTGGAATGTGAAGCCTCCTTCTCCTGCAGTGCCTGTATCTGCACCATAAGTTGTGGCCAGAAGAGGGCGCTCTGTTACATGCCCCCCCCCCCCCCCGGTGCCTTTCTAAATGCCTCTCTTTTCACAAGAGCAGGAATATCTCGGACTACGACGGAAGCAGTATTATACATAGCTGTGATTTTACTGGTTGAAATCAAGAACTGAGGCTTGTGATGTTTAAAGCACTTTTTTATTTTATTTTTTTCTGCTTTTTTTATATTTATGATGTTGCAAATATTTTAACCCATGGTGTTTTTTTTTTTTTTTTGTTTTTTTTTTTAAATTTTTACTTGTAATAGTGAGATTGCAGCTGTGTGCGGAGGCGAGGGCTGAAATACGATTCGTCAGCCTCCCAGGCGTTTTGTATCAATGACCTTGTGCGAGGGATTTGTAAGGTTTTTACTGGAATGAATTTGCAGATGCGTGAAATATTTGGGTTTTATACGAATTTTGCTGAATTTGAAGTGGTAAGAAATGTTTTCAGTTTTTTGCTTTTTAAGGAATGTACGCCCCTTTAGGTTCTCAGTGTATCTTTATCAAAATGTGTTTCCATTTTAAATTGCAAACCTTTTTTGGCAAAATGTGCCTGTAAGCACAGCTTAGACTTTGCATGCTAAGAAATGAGCTATGCAGGCAGCGATAACGTGGCTAGCTTGTGAAAATTAACTTAAAGGGTACCCCCCCCCATTTTTTATTTTTTTTTTATTCTTTTTTTTTATTCTTTTTTTTTTATTCTTTTTTTTTTTATTCATTTTTTTTTTTTAATTCATTTTTTTTATTTTATTCATTTTTTTTATTCATTTTATTTGTTTTTATTATTATTTTTGAGGCCTTACTCCTATAAAGTTTCCTCTCCTGTGCTGAAATGGCTTACTCTCTGATTTTACTGCACGCTGTGAGCCTCTCACAATGTGCATTAGAAGCTGCAGCAAGTCAGATAGAGCCCCACCTCATTTCATTTCCTCCCTAGCGAGAATGTCCCTAGCCCCTTTTATTCATTGGATTTCAGTTTTTTTCAATCACGGGGGTCCAGCATCACATGCCGGGTGTTACCTAAGGTGGTTTGCATGCAAATGCGGCCTACCTAGAAATGCCCACTCCGCCAGACTGACACCCACCCATCATGACATTTTGATATTTGCATAACTCCTCCCAAGAGCCAACCCACTGCTTGCATCAGGACTGGGGGGGTGTGTCTTGAGAGAAGTATTAAGGCAGTGTGCTGTGATATTTTAATGAAGCTACAGTGCTGTGAAAAAGTATTTGCTCCCTTCTTGATTTATTTTTTTGCATATTTCTCACACTAAAATGATTCAGATCATCAAACAAATTGTACTATTACACAAAGATAACCCGAGTAAATCCAAGATGCAGTTTTTTAATTATTATTTCATTTATTAAGGGAAAAAGCTGTTCAAACCTGCTTAGCCCTATGTTAAAAAGTAATTGCCCCCTCCCATGCCGAATCATGAATGAACTACGATTAACCACAATTTTTTTAGAAAGCTGAGTTAAATTTTCACTTGCCACACCCAGGCCTGATTACTGCCAGACCCGTTGAATCAAGAAATCGCATAAAAAGAAGGTTTCTGACAAAGCGAAGCATGCTAACAGATCACAAAAAGCCACACATCATGCCACAAGCTAATAAAAAGTAAAGAACCGATAAAAAACAAAGTAATTTACATGTATCAGTCTAGGAACCATGGGTAGAGACATTATCCACAAATGGAGATAACTTGGAACAGTGGTGAACCTTCCCAGGAATGGCCGGCCTACAAAAATTACTCCAAGGGCGTGACGACTCAACCAGGAGGTCATAAAAGAACCCAGAAGAACATCTAAAGAACTGCAGGCCTCACTTGTCTCAGGTAAGATCAGTGTTCATGATTCAACAATAAGGAAGAGGCTGGGCAAAAAAGGCGTCCATGGGAGAGTTCCAAGGCCAAAGACACTGCTGACCAAAAAGAACACAAAGGCTCGCATTATATTTATGTAAAAACATCTTGATTATCCCCAAGACTTTTGGGCAAATATTCTGTGGAGTGATGAGACAAAATTTTAACTTTTTGGAAGGTGTGTGTGCCGTTACATCTGGCATAAAACGAATACAGCATTTCATAAGAAGATCACATCATACCAACAGTGAGACATGGTGGTGGTAGCGTGATGGTCTGGGGCTGCTTTGCAGCTTCAGGACCTGGACGACTTACTATAATTGATGGAACCCCATGAATTCTGAGCTCTACCAGAAAATCCTAAAGGAGAATATCCGGCCATCAGTTTGTGACCTCAAGCTCAAGTGCACTTGGGTTATGCAGCAGGACAATGATCCCGAAAGGCAACAGGAAGTCCACCTCCAAATGGTTCAGACAAAGCAAAATTTAGGTTTTGGAGTGGCTTAGTCAAAGCCCAGACTTCAATCCAATTGAGATGCTGTATCATGACCTTACACAGGCCATTCATGCTGGAAAACCCTCCAATGTGGCTGAATTAAAACAATTCTGCAAAGAATAGTGGGTCAAAATTGCTCCACAGCAATGTGAAAGACTCATTGCCAGTTATCGCAAACGCTTGATTGCAGTTGTTGGCGCCAAGGGTGGCACAATTAGGTTTAGGTGGGCAATTCATTTTTTCACATAAAGCCAGGCAGGTTTGGACAGCTTTTTTGCCTTAACGAAACCATCATTTAAAAGCTGCATTTCATATTTACTCGGGCTATCATTGTGTAATAATAAAATTTGTTTGATCTGAGTCATGTAAGTGTGACGAATATGAAAAAACAAACAAACGTCAGAAAGGGGGCAAATACTTTTTCACACCATTGTATGTACAGCACCCTACTCATTTATTTTAAAGTGGTTGTAAACTTCAGACATGAAATATGAACAAAGCATATCCCTCTATAGTGTGTACTTGTCTCAATCCAGTGCTATTTCTGTCTGCTGCTTCCTTCCTCTGCTGTCAGCATGAGTCACAAGTTTTCCTGACGGCAATAGAAAAAATGGTGAGAGGAGATTGAGCTCCAGCACACAGCCTGTGATTGACAGCCTAAGCTCTGTGTGTGCGGGGGAGGGGTGGTGTGTCCCTCCCCTCCAATCAGCTCTCAGTGCTGTCCTCACTGAGCTCTGCAGAGTGTAAGGCTACTTTCACACTGGGACGGTGCTGGCGTTAGTGTTGGCACTGCTTTTTGGGTGGAAGCGGTAGCTTTTGACCCCCCCCCCCCCCCCCCCAAGAACGGGTTAAAAGCGCCCATGATGCAGCGCTTTGGAAGCACTTTTTAGGCAATTCGGAAACAGTGCCCATTCATTCCAATGGGCAGGGGCAGTTTGGGAATGATGAATACATTGCTCCCAAACCACCCCAAAGATGGTGCTTGCAAGACTTTTTTTTTACCATCCTGCAAGAGCACTGCCCCAGTATGAAATCACTCGGGCTATCACACGGGTAGCTTGAAAGGCAGTTTTCAGGTGCTATTTTTAGCGCTAAAATGTCTGACAACTGCCTCAGTGTGAAAGGGGGTCTAAGTTCAGATCTCTGCCTCCTTTTTTCTGGCAGGTCAGACAAGCTTTATAAATTCTGGGCTTTGAATGGATGTAGAGAAGACTACAGATAAACAGGTACAACTTATGTAGGGGGGATTTGTTTCATCTCTGTATCGCCTCAGGCCAATCACTTCACTGGGTATATGGAAGGGTTTACAACCACTTTAAAGCAAGGGGCATGTAGCATTTTTGGCAACGCGCATCCATCAGAAAGGTGTGTTGGAGTGCCATCTAGAATGAATCACCATTTATGTTTTTTTTTTAACTCAAAGCAAGGTTAGATCCACATGAGATTGTATTTAGATGCATGATATGAACAGCTTGTTGACAATCGCTTAATTTGTAACACATTTTATGGCGTTTCAGACGAGGTTCTTGTCAACATGCAGACCTTATGCTACTAAGCTAAACCCCACCTCCGATTATAGGAACATAAGCTTAATTTAGAGTAGGTGTAAACTTTCAAAAATTGGATGGGATTCATTTATTGCTAGAGATTAAAGAGAACCAGTCATTTCCTTACCCACCAGCAGCAAGTGCTCTATGTAATTGACTGTTCGCCCCCTCACTGCCTACCAAAGGGGGCTATAAAGTCCTAGCTGTGTGAATGCGGGCCCCTGCTTTGCTTTTCATGGTTTCTTTGCCTTTTTTTTTTTTTTTTTTTTCCTGTGCTTTTTTTTATTTTTTTTTTTTTTTTTTTTTTGCTGGGGAAAAAAAATAATTTAACATGAGGACAATGATATAAAAATGGACACTGTGTTCATAGTAAAATTTCTAGTAATTACAGTCTTAAAAGATGGAACGTAACAAGGATCAAAACTGCAGCATGTTGTATTTTCCAGCAGGTGGTAAAATACCTGTACTGAAAATCTAGCACCAATATTTGTCAAACGGTGAATTCAAAGAATGAGTGCAACAATCATTTTTCATGCAACTGCTAACATCTATAATTTGAATTATTAAAGCGGGAGTCCGCGTTTTTTTTTTTTTAAAAGCCAGCAGCTACAAATACTGCAGCTGCTGACTTTTTTTAAAATGGTGACACTTACCTGTCTAGCGCGTTCGCGATGTCGGCACCCGAAGCCGATCTCTCGATCGTCTCTCGGGTGCTGCCGCCGCCATCTTGGGTATGGGAATCAGGAAGTGGAGCCTTTCGGCTTCATTTCCCGGTTCCCTACTGCGCATGCGCGAGTCGCGCTGTGCAATAAGAATGGACCCGCTGCCTCTGGGATCTGTGTGTTTCCCAGCAGGCAGCAGGGGGACTTTCGGAAAGGGGCGTAATGTACACCCCTTTCCGCAGAGAGCTATCCCGGAAGTGGGTGCAGATACCTGTATTGTACAGGTACCTGCACCCCCCTCCCCCCTGAAAGGTGCCAATTGTGGCGCCGGAGGGGGGAGGGTTCCGATGAGCGGAAGGTCCACTTTAGGGTGGACCTCCGCTTTAAGGGTCAAGGAAGAAATATTCTGATACTGGTGGGCCTCAGGGGCTCATAAGGAAACCGTTTCCTATTTTTGTAAGGCAACATTGGCACAGTTTCTTAACAAGAGCTACACAATTATGAAAGGTTGAATTTGATGGTCATCTTCCCTTTTTAGCTTTAAATACTACACTATATGGCCAAATATGTAGACCCTGGTTTGTAGAACTCAAGTGTCCTTTAGAGCCTTAATCTTAACCCTACTGAAGACCTTTAGAATAAATTGGAACACAATTTGTGAGCAAGATCGTACATCAACTTGATGCTAAAAAATGGGCAAACATTCCTACAGACACACTCCAAATTCTTGTGGAAAGCCTTCTTCGTAGAGGTTGGAGGCTGTTATGGTCACAAAGGGGGCAATGCCATAATAGAGGGCATGGTTTTGGAATAGGATGTCCAAAAAAAAGCCATCTCCATGAAGACATGGGTTGACCAGTTTGGTGCGGAGGTACTCTAGTATCCTGACCTCAACCCTACTGAACACCCTTGGGATAAATTGGAAGGTTTATTTCGAGATGGGTCTTCCTATCCAACATAATGACCTGCTCTTTTGGCTGAATGGGGACACGTTCCTTCCCAGAAGAGAGGATGGTGTTATAGCCACATACGAGGCAACTCCATATTACTGACCAATGGTTTTGGATTGGATATCCAACAATCCTATATAGGTGTGATGGTCAGGGGTATACATACCTTTTGGCCATATAGTATGTGGCCAAACTGCCCAAAAAAAAAAAATGACAAGCTTCATGCTGCAGTTTTCTTCCTGCCTTTTTGATGAAAAAAGAGAAAATTTAAATTGAACCAGGAATGGTAATAAAGACCACCTATGTGCACATCATTTTAAAACTCAGAGACCTGATTGGCTGCTCAAGCTGTGCATGTGACTTATGAATTGGACTAACCAATAATGCTGAAAACATCTCTTACATAACCCCTTATCAGATGGGTCCGCTTTGTCACGACTCCCAATAGATATATTGTAATTGGTTTTTCCTTCAGTGGGTTAAGATAGTGTTGATGCTACTTTTATTGTTGGTAAATGTTTTTGGTAAGTTTTTTTTTGTTTCCGCCACGTGATTTTTTTTGGGCTGAGAGATTTTTGTGTTTCAAGCGATGGCAAGATTTACACAAGTCCCTTTTTTTCCAGAACTGAAATTTCGGTGGCTGTATATGAATATTCTATAGGTGAATAATGGTTTTTGTATATAGTGTAAATTGGACCGGATGATGAAGGAATGGACACTGTGAATAACGACAGTTTGGTTGCAGGATGCAGAGATGAACACGCAGGTTATCTATAGAGAGGTGCATGTGTATGGAAACCATAAGAGCAAATCAGATCTCTTATCTATAGACTGGATTTTGATTGGCTGTCATGGTGCAGTGTATTATATTTGTACCAGTATGATCAAACTACATTTTGTTATGTGAAAAATTTCTGCAGAGAGAATGAAATGGATGTTTTTCTTTACGCCCAGATCGGCACAATACAGTATGAGCTGCATTTTTGGGTAATTTTTAGGGTAAAATATAACAGGAACGTATATGCAGGTTGAACAATACCCACCCCCCATACTACTTTTATTTGAAATCTAGCCAGATTTGATGAGCTTCTGAAACTTTTCCATATTTATCTAAAGTTGTTCTGAACCCTTTTCATGAACCATTATATGTTTAAGCGTTCCTTATCTATCCTTTTTGTCTAATGGGAATATGAGTTTGGCGCTATATTGGTCACCAAGCTATTTTTCTCCATCTCCGCTGTCTGTGGACTTTTGGAACTGAAAGCATAACTCTGGCTAAAACGTTTTGTTTTGGAGAAAATGGAGGAAAGGTTCAGACATGACGTCCTGCGCTCTAGTGTGGTGTTCAGAGACTCGTGGACCTTCACTATTCCACTCAGTTGGTTGGACCCCCATGCTTGGCTGCCCTCTTAGGACTGGGGGAAGCCCTGATAACAAATGTACTAGAAATCAAAGAGAAGGGAACACCAGCCTAGTGTATTATCTAGACCAGGGATATGCAATTAGTGGACCTCCAGCTGTTGCAAAACTACAATTCCCATCATGCCTCTGAGTGTTATGCTTGTGGCTGTCAGAGTCTTGCTATGCCTCATGGGAGTTGTAGTTCTGCAACAGCTGGAGGTCCGCTAATTGCATATCCCTGATCTAGACAATTGTTATACTCGCAACCACCACTGAAGAGAAAGTCGCTTCATGTGAGTACATTAGCCAGAGTTCAGGTGATGGTGCTAGCACAGCTTGTTTGCAGATACACAATCAAACGAAATCCAGAATTCGTTGCATCCTCTCACCTTTATTGATCCTTCACCTATTGATCCAGGTGTATTTAAGCTCATTAATGAATTCCCAAACCAAAGCCCCGAGATCCAATGCACCCATTCTTACTGTGGGAAGAATACAGTCAGGTATCGTATGGCTGACATGTTTCAAGGGGAGTCCCCTCTTCACCAGAGCCCACAGAGGCTTTTAATGAAGAGAGTACTCCCCTTGAAACATGTCAGCCATACTAGCCCTGACTGTCTTCTTCCCATGAAAGGGCTGCATTAAATCTCGAGTCTCTAGATTTGGACTTTGTTGAGAAGCTTACATACACTTGTGTTTGAGTAAATGTTTTTCTCACGCTGTTGTGTATCATAAGGTTTTATGGCCCCGTGTGCAAGATTCCCCTTCTTTTTCTTCTCCGATATGGGTACCCACCTAGGACTGGGACATACAGTGAAAGGAGGTTTCCTCAATAGGGATATGTAAATAGTGATGGACGAACTTCCGACGGGACGTTTCGCGAACGCGAAACGCGAACGGACACAAACGTTCGCGAAAACGACCGTTCGCCGCGGGCTCCATTGACTTCAATGGGAGGCGAATTTCGCAAACCTTTAGGTCGAATTTGCGGCCACGGGGTAATTATTAGGGGGTAGCACGTAGTCCCACCACCTGGACAATAGCATAATACATGTATGAGGTGAATTTGGGATCGATAACTACAAGCATTTTTTTTTTATTTGGGAAATTGTTCTGACAATTCAGGACTATGGAGCTAATGAAGGCAATGGAGGAGAGGGAAGGTCAGGGACCAGGGTAGGCAAACAAGAGGGTGCAGGAGATACAGAGCACTGACAGCAGCACCGTAATACAGAGCACTGACATCAGCACCGTGACATACAGCGCTGACAGCAGCTCCGTGACATACAGCGCTGACAGCAGCTCCGTGACATACAGCGCTGACAGCAGCTCCGTGACATACAGCGCTGACAGCAGCTCCGTGACATACAGCGCTGACAGCAGCTCCGTGACATACAGCGCTGACAGCAGCACCGTGACATACAGCGCTGACAGCAGCTCCGTGACATACAGCGCTGACAGCAGCTCCGTGACATACAGCGCTGACAGCAGCTCCGTGACATACAGCACTGACAGCAGCTCCGTGACATACAGCGCTGACAGCAGCTCCGTGACATACAGCGCTGACAGCAGCACCGTGACATACAGCGCTGACAGCAGCTCCGTGACATACAGCGCTGACAGCAGCTCCGTGACATACAGCGCTGACAGCAGCTCCGTGACATACAGCGCTGACAGCAGCTCCGTGACATACAGCGCTGACAGCAGCTCCGTGACATACAGCGCTGACAGCAGCTCCGTGACATACAGCGCTGACAGCAGCTCCGTGACATACAGCGCTGACAGCAGCTCCGTGACATACAGCGCTGACAGCAGCACCGTAAGCAGCCCCAGGAGGAAGTCAGCACAGCACAGGGATGGTGTGATCCCCTCATAATAAGAACCCCCAGGAGGAAGTCAGCACAGCACAGGGATGGTGGGAGCCCCTCATAATAAGAACACCCAGGAGGAAGTCAGCACAGCACAGGGATGGTGGGAACCCCTCATAATAAGCAGCCCCAGTAGAAATATGACACCGCTCAACCTCTTCAAAGAGGAGGGTAGGGGCATATAGTACGGTGTGCTTTTTTGGGTCAGGGAAGTGAGCCAAATGAATTAAGAAGGTCTGTGTGCTTGATTCCAAAAATTGTTTATAGACATATACATGGTCTACTGATCACATGTGTTGAATTCCTCCGAGATCCATGCCTCATTCATTTTTAGAAATGTGAGGTAGTTAACACTGTGGTGAGCTAGGCGAGTACGCTTATCGGTCACAATCCCCCCTGCTGCGCTGAACGTCCTTTCGGACAGGACACTGGATGAGGGGCAAGCCAACAGTTCGATTGCAAATTGGGCAAGCTCTGGCCAGAGGTCAAGCCTGCCCACCCAGTAGTCTAGGGGTTCATCACTCCTCAGAGCGTCCACATCGGCCGTTAACCCAATGTAGTCGGACACCTGACGGTCTAGGCGTTCCCTGATGCTGGATCCGGATGACACCTGTCGATGGGTCGGCTGAAAGAATGACCTCATATCCGAAGTCACCAACACATCTTCAAACCGGCCTCTTCTTGCAGGCGCTGTTGGATTGGTACCCGCAAATCCTTCTCTGGGAGTGGGAATTGCTCCTCTGCCAGCGCACGCAAAAGCAGAATGCAGCATTTCTCGAAGCAAGGCCTGGAAGTGCTGCATTCTGACAGCCCTCTGCGACGGCGGTAACATTTCCGCCATTTTGTGTTTGTACCGGGGGTCTAAGTACGTTGCCACCCAGTACTGGTCCTTGACCCTCATGCTTTTTATACGGGGGTCCCTATTAAAACACTGGAGCATGAAGGCCCCCATTTGCACTAAAGTGGAAGCGGTGTGGTGGCCTGGCTCCTGCTCATCATCCAGGATAATGTCGTCCTCTTCATTCTCCTCTCCCCATCCTCGCACAACAGGGATCCCAGAAAGGTTTAAAGCATGCTCTTCTTGCTCCTGCTCATCCGCCCCGGCACCATCCTCCTCTGACTCCTCATCAGACTCCTGTTGTTGACTTGTCTCAGATAGAGTAGCCCCCCCTGGGAATTCATCCAGCATTGCGACTTCCTCATCTTCCCGCTCCTGCTCCTCCACAGCCTGATCAATGACACGACGCAATGCACGCTCCAGAAAGAAGGCATAAGGTACCATGTCACTGATGGCGCCATGGCTGCGACTGACCAGTTTGGTGATCTCCTCAAATGGCCGCAGAAGTCTGCATGTGTCGCGCATGAGCAGCCACTGGCGCGGTGAAAAAAAACCCAGCTCCCCAGAACCGTTTCTTTCGCAGAGTTCATACAGGTAGACGTTAACTGCACGTTTCTGCTGGAGCAGCCTATCAAGCATATAGAAGGTTGAGTTCCATCGCGTCGGGCAATCGCAAATAAGACGTCTGACCGGCAGATGGTGTCGCCGCTGAATGTCAGCAAGGCGAGCCATGGCCGTGTAAGATCTTCTGAAATGGGCCGAGATTTTCCTTGCCTGCCGCAAGATGTCCTGGACCCCAGGGTATTTGACAAGGAATCGCTGCACGACCAAGTTTAAGACGTGTGCCATGCACGGCACGTGCGTGATTTTGCCCTGTTTCAATGCGCTAAGCAGATTGGCACCGTTGTCACACACCACTTTACCAACTGTCAAATTGAGCGGTGTTAGCCACTCATCTGCCTGTGAACGCAAAGCTGAAAGGAGTGCCGGGCCAGTGTGGCTCTTTGCTTCCAGGCACAACAGACGCAGCACGGCATGGCAACGTCTCACCTGGCATGTGGAATAGGTTCTGGGGAGCTTGGGCGGTGCAGTGGAAGAGACGCTAGCAGCGGAAAAGGAGGAGGCAGCTGAGGAGGAGAGGGAGGAGGATGGAGTAGGAGGAGGAGAAGAAGAGTCAGGCCTGCATGCAATCCGTGGCGGTAAAACCAAATCTACACGGGTGCCACGGGTTACATGCTTGACGGCCGTCAGAAGGTTCACCCAGTGGGCAGTAAAACTGATATACCTTCCCTGCCCGTGTTTGCTAGACCACGTGTCTGTGGTCAGATGTATCTTGGCACCGACACTGTGTGCCAGAGATACATTCACTTGCCGCTGAACATGGCCATATAGCTCTGGGATGCCCTTCTCTGAGAAATACTTCCTTCCTGGGACCTTCCATTGTGGTGTTCCAATGGCCACAAATTTGCGAAAGGCCTCCGAGTCCACCAGTTTATATGGCAGTAGTTGGCGGGCTATGAGTTCTGACAAGCCAGCCGCCAACCGTTGGGCAAGAGGGTTATCCGGCGTCATCATTTTTTTACGCTCAAACATTAGGCCCACGGAAGCCTGCCTTTTTGCAGAAAAATGTGAGCTTGGCGTGATGGAAGGTGGAGTGGAGGACAATTGTGAGGAGAGAGGAGAAGGAGAAGTAGAAGACGAGGCTGGACGGTGAGAGCCTGCAGTGTGGCTTTGTGTGTTCCGTTGCTCCCACTGGGCTCGGTGATGGCTGCTCATGTGCCTTCTTAAGGCGGTCGTCCCTAGGTGAGTATTGGGCTTACCGCGACTAACGCGTTGACTGCAAAGATTGCAGATGGCAACGCTATTGTCAGCAGCGGACACGTTAAAAAAAGCCCACACTGCGGAGCCATGTGCCGGTGTCCTGGGAGCGCCAGATGTGACCGTACATGGTCGATGACTCGCTCCTGATACATTTGCAGTCTGCTTTGTCCCTGCTGTGCAATGTAAGTCATTGCTGCTTCTCCTCCCTATCTGCTGGTCCATATCTCCCTCTGAACTCCCCTCCTCTTCCTCTCTTGTGGGCACCCACGTGACATCACTAGACACGTCATCATCAACGTCACCTTCCCCACCGCTATAAGTAGAGTAGGCAGCAACACCGGGGACCAACCTCCTCCTTGGGCTGATCTGGGTACTGGCGTCAGACTGCTGAGTAGCGCTTGTTGCTACCTCCTCTTCCTGATCCAATACCAAGAGTGGCTGCGCATCAGAAATGTCCTCTTGATATGGATCGGAAAATAATTCCAGTGACTCAAGCGGAAGGTATGTGGTGGTGGTGGTGGTGGTCGTGTTGTTGGTGGTAGTGTCTTTGGGGGTGCACATAGCAGAGAGTGAAGAAGAGGGTGCAGATCGAGAGGATGAGGAGGGTGCAGAAGAGTAAGGCTGAGCGAGCCACTCAACCAAGTCTGGTGCATCCTTTAAAGTAATTGAACGCACCTTCTGCAACTTCCCACTTTGGCTCAAGCCTGTTGCTCCTGCCCTACCCCTACCACCCCTGCGGAAGGGCCTGCCTCTTCCTCTGCATGTCATTTTTTAAATGACCCTGTGACAAAACTCTTAGTCCCTATACCGCTGAAGGACTGCTGCAGTATAGGTGAGCGGTCAGCAGTGGTGCACGTCAACCCTATCTATTGTGGACCTATAGCGGTCCTTACAGAACAGCAGACTGTACCGCACTCAAGCCTATGTACCGTAGCACCCTATACCAAGTTACCAGTCCTTATAAGAACTTTTGTGGAACAAGCAGGTTGTGTGTTAGTGATTAGCAGACTGTACGTCAGTCCCTATACCGCTGAAGGACTGCTGCAGTATAGGTGAGCGGTCAGCAGTGGTGCACGTCAACCCTATCTATTGTGGACCGATAGCGGTCCTTACAGAACAGCAGACTGTACCGCACTCAAGCCTATGTACCGTAGCACCCTATACCAAGTTACCAGTCCTTATAAGAACTTTTGTGGACCAAGCAGGTTGTGTATTAGTGTTTAGCAGACTGTACGTCAGTCCCTATACCGCTGAAGGACTGCTGCAGTATAGGGCAGCGGTCAGCAGTGGTGCACGTCAACCCTATCTATTGTGGACCGATAGCGGTCCTTACAGAACAGCAGACTGTACCGCACTCAAGCCTATGTACCGTAGCACCCTATACCAAGTTACCAGTCCTTATAAGAACTTTTGTGGACCAAGCAGGTTGTGTATTAGTGTTTAGCAGACTGTACGTCAGTCCCTATACCGCTGAAGGACTGCTGCAGTATAGGGCAGCGGTCAGCAGTGGTGCACGTCAACCCTATCTATTGTGGACCGATAGCGGTCCTTACAGAACAGCAGACTGTACCGCACTCAAGCCTATGTACCGTAGCACCCTATACCAAGTTACCAGTCCTTATAAGAACTTTTGTGGAACAAGCAGGTTGTGTGTTAGTGATTAGCAGACTGTACGTCAGTCCCTATACCGCTGAAGGACTGCTGCAGTATAGGGCAGCGGTCAGCAGTGGTGCACGTCAACCCTATCTATTGTGGACCGATAGCGGTCCTTACAGAACAGCAGACTGTACCGCACTCAAGCCTATGTACCGTAGCACCCTATACCAAGTTACCAGTCCTTATAAGAACTTTTGTGGAACAAGCAGGTTGTGTGTTAGTGTTTAGCAGACTGTACGTCAGTCCCTATACCGCTGAAGGACTGCTGCAGTATAGGTGAGCGGTCAGCAGTGGTGCACGTCAACCCTATCTATTGTGGACCGATAGCGGTCCTTACAGAACAGCAGACTGTACCGCACTCAAGCCTATGTACCGTAGCACCCTATACCAAGTTACCAGTCCTTATAAGAACTTTTGTGGACCAAGCAGGTTGTGTATTAGTGTTTAGCAGACTGTACGTCAGTCCCTATACCGCTGAAGGACTGCTGCAGTATAGGGCAGCGGTCAGCAGTGGTGCACGTCAACCCTATCTATTGTGGACCGATAGCGGTCCTTACAGAACAGCAGACTGTACCGCACTCAAGCCTATGTACCGTAGCACCCTATACCAAGTTACCAGTCCTTATAAGAACTTTTGTGGACCAAGCAGGTTGTGTATTAGTGTTTAGCAGACTGTACGTCAGTCCCTATACCGCTGAAGGACTGCTGCAGTATAGGGCAGCGGTCAGCAGTGGTGCACGTCAACCCTATCTATTGTGGACCGATAGCGGTCCTTACAGAACAGCAGACTGTACCGCACTCAAGCCTATGTACCGTAGCACCCTATACCAAGTTACCAGTCCTTATAAGAACTTTTGTGGACCAAGCAGGTTGTGTATTAGTGTTTAGCAGACTGTACGTCAGTCCCTATACCGCTGAAGGACTGCTGCAGTATAGGGCAGCGGTCAGCAGTGGTGCACGTCAACCCTATCTATTGTGGACCGATAGCGGTCCTTACAGAACAGCAGACTGTACCGCACTCAAGCCTATGTACCGTAGCACCCTATACCAAGTTACCAGTCCTTATAAGAACTTTTGTGGACCAAGCAGGTTGTGTATTAGTGTTTAGCAGACTGTACGTCAGTCCCTATACCGCTGAAGGACTGCTGCAGTATAGGGCAGCGGTCAGCAGTGGTGCACGTCAACCCTATCTATTGTGGACCGATAGCGGTCCTTACAGAACAGCAGACTGTACCGCACTCAAGCCTATGTACCGTAGCACCCTATACCAAGTTACCAGTCCTTATAAGAACTTTTGTGGAACAAGCAGGTTGTGTGTTAGTGTTTAGCAGACTGTACGTCAGTCCCTATACCGCTGAAGGACTGCTGCAGTATAGGGCAGCGGTCAGCAGTGGTGCACGTCAACCCTATCTATTGTGGACCGATAGCGGTCCTTACAGAACAGCAGACTGTACCGCACTCAAGCCTATGTACCGTAGCACCCTATACCAAGTTACCAGTCCTTATAAGAACTTTTGTGGAACAAGCAGGTTGTGTGTTAGTGATTAGCAGACTGTACGTCAGTCCCTATACCGCTGAAGGACTGCTGCAGTATAGGGCAGCGGTCAGCAGTGGTGCACGTCAACCCTATCTATTGTGGACCGATAGCGGTCCTTACAGAACAGCAGACTGTACCGCACTCAAGCCTATGTACCGTAGCACCCTATACCAAGTTACCAGTCCTTATAAGAACTTTTGTGGAACAAGCAGGTTGTGTGTTAGTGATTAGCAGACTGTACGTCAGTCCCTATACCGCTGAAGGACTGCTGCAGTATAGGTGAGCGGTCAGCAGTGGTGCACGTCAACCCTATCTATTGTGGACCGATAGCGGTCCTTACAGAACAGCAGACTGTACCGCACTCAAGCCTATGTACCGTAGCACCCTATACCAAGTTACCAGTCCTTATAAGAACTTTTGTGGACCAAGCAGGTTGTGTATTAGTGTTTAGCAGACTGTACGTCAGTCCCTATACCGCTGAAGGACTGCTGCAGTATAGGGCAGCGGTCAGCAGTGGTGCACGTCAACCCTATCTATTGTGGACCGATAGCGGTCCTTACAGAACAGCAGACTGTACCGCACTCAAGCCTATGTACCGTAGCACCCTATACCAAGTTACCAGTCCTTATAAGAACTTTTGTGGACCAAGCAGGTTGTGTATTAGTGTTTAGCAGACTGTACGTCAGTCCCTATACCGCTGAAGGACTGCTGCAGTATAGGGCAGCGGTCAGCAGTGGTGCACGTCAACCCTATCTATTGTGGACCGATAGCGGTCCTTACAGAACAGCAGACTGTACCGCACTCAAGCCTATGTACCGTAGCACCCTATACCAAGTTACCAGTCCTTATAAGAACTTTTGTGGAACAAGCAGGTTGTGTGTTAGTGATTAGCAGACTGTACGTCAGTCCCTATACCGCTGAAGGACTGCTGCAGTATAGGGCAGCGGTCAGCAGTGGTGCACGTCAACCCTATCTATTGTGGACCGATAGCGGTCCTTACAGAACAGCAGACTGTACCGCACTCAAGCCTATGTACCGTAGCACCCTATACCAAGTTACCAGTCCTTATAAGAACTTTTGTGGAACAAGCAGGTTGTGTGTTAGTGATTAGCAGACTGTACGTCAGTCCCTATACCGCTGAAGGACTGCTGCAGTATAGGTGAGCGGTCAGCAGTGGTGCACGTCAACCCTATCTATTGTGGACCGATAGCGGTCCTTACAGAACAGCAGACTGTACCGCACTCAAGCCTATGTACCGTAGCACCCTATACCAAGTTACCAGTCCTTATAAGAACTTTTGTGGACCAAGCAGGTTGTGTATTAGTGTTTAGCAGACTGTACGTCAGTCCCTATACCGCTGAAGGACTGCTGCAGTATAGGGCAGCGGTCAGCAGTGGTGCACGTCAACCCTATCTATTGTGGACCGATAGCGGTCCTTACAGAACAGCAGACTGTACCGCACTCAAGCCTATGTACCGTAGCACCCTATACCAAGTTACCAGTCCTTATAAGAACTTTTGTGGACCAAGCAGGTTGTGTATTAGTGTTTAGCAGACTGTACGTCAGTCCCTATACCGCTGAAGGACTGCTGCAGTATAGGGCAGCGGTCAGCAGTGGTGCACGTCAACCCTATCTATTGTGGACCGATAGCGGTCCTTACAGAACAGCAGACTGTACCGCACTCAAGCCTATGTACCGTAGCACCCTATACCAAGTTACCAGTCCTTATAAGAACTTTTGTGGAACAAGCAGGTTGTGTGTTAGTGATTAGCAGACTGTACGTCAGTCCCTATACCGCTGAAGGACTGCTGCAGTATAGGGCAGCGGTCAGCAGTGGTGCACGTCAACCCTATCTATTGTGGACCGATAGCGGTCCTTACAGAACAGCAGACTGTACCGCACTCAAGCCTATGTACCGTAGCACCCTATACCAAGTTACCAGTCCTTATAAGAACTTTTGTGGAACAAGTGAGTTGTGAATGTTTAGCAGACTGCAGCAGAAGGGCAGCAGTCAAGTATAATATCCTTTCTATATTTGGAAGAAAGAATATTATACATGTACAAGCCTATTACTGTACCACTGATACCAGTCCTGAAAAGAACCTTTGTGGAACTAATAATAACAGCAAGTCTTTAAAATTACCCTCACTGCCTGACAACACTGCTTCCTTCCTGTCCCTATACAAATTGGCAAAAAAAGAGAACGATTAGTGGTTACTGGAACAGCTCTTTTGTGGACCTTGATAGTAACAGCTAATGATGATGATGATGATGATGATGATGAAAGACTAATCTGGCTGTCCCTGTAGCATACACCGTCCTTTCCCTTTCTCTAAACTAACAAAAGACACTCAGGCTGCTGCAAGAATCAGCAGCACAGCAAACCTATCAACACCTAACACCTATACCAGTCCTGAAAAGAACTTTTGTGTACCAAATAGCTAGTGGTTTATCTCTCCCTACTCCACACAGGAACCTGTCCCTATCGTAACAGAAGAAAGAATGTAAAATGGCCACCGGATCGGGTGTATTTATAGGTTAGGGGGAATGTACAAGTGTCCATGTGCTGTCATGTCTCAATTGGCTGTCCTGTATCACATGATAAACGTGTCACCAAAGGTTAAAGTTCTTGTATACATTAAACACGTAAGTCCGCCGCGGCGAACGACGGAAAAAGGCGTTCGAACGTGCGGACCGCGAATGTCGGAAATTCGCCGCGAAACGACCGCCGGGCGAACCGTTCGGCCATCACTATATGTAAAGCATAGTAAAAACCTGATGGGACATCTTATTGCCTGTTGATCTCGCTCGTCGGGTAATGGATTCTGCCTGGCTTGGTGAAATGCATATACTGGTCATATAACAATCAAGCTTGTTCAGTAAGGCAGTGCAAAGCATGATAACATTCAAAGTGCAGTAACCCTTAGCAACCAAACTTCTGTACATTATTCAGATGAAGTTACATACCAGCATGGTTGGCCTCAGCAGGGAAGTCTGTGTATTTGAATATATAGAAAGGTTCAGGAGCTCAGAGTATATTTCTTAATATTGTACAGAACGGCAGTGCTGTATTCTCCGAGATGCTACCATTAAACATTGCAAAGTACCATGCAATCTAAAACAAACACAAGACAACTGTGCTCAACCAATAGGAATACAGTATATTCTCACAATGATAAATAAGTTAACCACAATGATTAGTTACCATGTAAAGCTGGGGGCACCACTCTAAACCTACATCCAAATCCCCACACCAAGCCCTGTGGGTGGGGCAAAACATAAGTAGAAATATGAGAAGAAAATGTTCTGGTGCTAGTGGAAGTAAACAGTGTATCCTCATTGGCATCAGTAGGGGGAATAGTGCCCCATCATTGGTTTCAGTGGGAGGAATAGAGACACATCATTAGTGTAAGTGGAAGGCATAAAGCCCCGCCATTGGTATTGGGGGAAGGAATAAAGTCCCATCATTGGTGTGAGTAGAAGGAATAGTGGCCCATCATTGGTATCAGGAAGGAAAAATGTCTTATTGTCGGTGTCAGTGGAAGGAATAATGGCCCATCATTGGTTTCAGTGGGAGGAATAGTGCCCCATCATTGGTGTAAGTAAGTGGAAGGAATAAAGCCCCATATTTGGTCTTGGGGAAAGGAACAATGCCCCAATTATGTTGTCAGCGGAAGGAATAATGCCCTATCATTGGCATCCGGGGAGACTAGTGCCCCATCATTGGTGTAAGTGGAAGGAATAGTGCCCCATCATTGGTGTAAGTGGAAGGAATAGTGGCATATCATTAGTATCAGGAAGGAATAATGTCTTATTGTTGGTCTCAGTGGGAGAAATTATGCCCCATTGTTGGTGTCAGTGGAGAGACTAATGGCCCATCCTTGGTGTCAGTGGGGGGAATAGTGCCCCATCATTGGTGTAAGTGGAAGGAATAAAGCCCCATCATTGGTATCGGGGGAAGGAATAATGTCTTATTGTTGGTGTCAGTGGAAGGAATATTGGCCCATTCTTTGTTTCAGTGGGAAACATATTGCCCTATCATTGGTATCAGTGGGAGGAATAGTGCCTCATCGCTGGTTTCAGTGGGAGGAATAAAGCCCATCTTTGGTATCGGGGAAAGGAATAATGTCCTATCATTGGCCCCAGTGGGAGGAATAATGCCCTATCTTTGGTGTAAGTGGAAGGAATAATGGCCCATCATTGGTATCAGAAAGGAATGTCTTAAGTCTCAGTAGGAGGAATTGTGCCCCATTGTTGGTGTCAGTGGAGGGAATTTATACATATTGTTGGTGTCAGCGGAAGGAATAATGGTTTATTGTTGGTGTCAGTGGAAGAAATATTGTTCCATCTGTGGTGTCAGTGGCAGGAATAGTGTCCCATCATTGGGGTTAGTTGGAAGAATAGTGCCCCATCATTGGTCTCAGTGGGAGCAATAGTGCCCCATCATTGGTCTCAGTGGGAGCAATAGTGCCCCATCATTGGTCTCAGTGGGAGCAATAATGCCCCATCATTGGTCTCAGTGGGAGCAATAATGCCCCATCATTGGTCTCAGTGGGAGCAATAGTGCCCCATCATTGGTCTCAGTGGGAGCAATAGTGCCCCATCATTGGTCTCAGTGGGAGCAATAGTGCCCCATCATTGGTCTCAGTGGGAGCAATAGTGCCCCATCATTGGTGTTAGTTGGAAGAATAGTGCCCCATCATTGGTGTCATTGGGAGGAATATTACACCAAAGGCAAGGAAGGTACTGCATCTGCCCCCTGGGCTGCAGTGTGGATAAGACTGTTGTAGATAATCTGTAAAATGTGACCACCATGATTAGTTCCCTTTTTAAAGTGGGAATACTTGTTATACTTATCTTCTTGAAAACATACGGTTTGCCTTTTGGGTGAGTGCAGTTGTCTCTCTCTCTCTCTCTCTTTCTCATTTTTAGATTGCAGTTCATCGTATCTGCCCAGGGTTTAGGTGTTCCTGCACCTGGCTGCCTTGTGGCCAGTAATTGGATGCCTGGATGCCACATTCTAAACTCCCTGCTAGTCTTTAGCAGCAAATCAAATCTGCTTTGTGACTTTAGCATTGCTACAATGTTTACTCGTAGTCCTAATTTCCAGATTCTGCTTGCTGCTCCCTAAATCGCCCCACAGACTTTACAATCGCCTTTAGATCTGCCAACAGTTATGTAGTACAAGGGCCTGGCTCAGGAAGACCCTTATATTACATAACATAAACATAAACATTACATAAACTTGGTTAATAAAAAGTATTTTGAACAGTAGGATTGTGTATGTTGAATTTTAATGACCGTTTCTATGGGTTACTGCACTTTTCTTGCACCACATTGTTGATTTTTGCATGGCTTTTTACAAATCAGTTCTTCAGGTTTTTTTTTTTTTTTCTTAAAGCAAAGAGCAATCGGTAAAGTACACAGCGGGGTTGGATTTTGGTATATTATACTAAGAAAGGTTTGTATTTATTTAGAACCGCTGAGATATTTTTATATATTTGAGATACCCAATGAGTGCCTTTTTTTATTATCCAGATGTTAATTGTATACCCTTTGCAGCCAATCAGAATGAATATATTGCAGCACACTGAAATGATTGGCTGAAATGGGATAACGCTAGCCATGAACCAATTGGGAAAACCTGACAAATGTATCAGAACATTTGTACACAGATCTGCCAAAATATTGTTCAATTCAGGAATCTGGGCAATCGTGAATTGTAGGATTCTCAAATCTTCATGTCTATATTCAAGTGGGGAAAAAAAAAAAAAAACTGCAATTCACTGATCTGTGAGCTGATTGGCTCATCGCTGGTTTACTGTACTTTTGCAGTTCACCAATGCTCTTTGTGTTTCTTCAAACAGAACAGATAGTACATTTGGTGGCCCGCTGGTCTCGTGTCCCATGACTGGCTCTTTAGCGCCCCCCCGGAGTTGATTGGGGGTTCCCAATTGTGTACCATATTGTACAATGTGTGCGGAGCTGTGGGGTGTACAGTGTAAGGCGGTGTACAGATTTTGTGTGACGATAAAGCTTGTTTTACCAAATATGTAATATATCTGATACGGTATTTTATGCAAAATGGACATAGTATATTTTTGCCATGCAAATAAATATTTCAAGCAAAACTGCAAGCATCAGACTCTTTATTGAGGGTGGGGGTTAGAAATGATATCTGGAGAAGTTGTTTGTAGGCTTCCATTACTATTTGCTTCTGAAAATGCTAATTTCCTGGCTGTCATGCTAATCCCATAGTTTTGGTGCTTCCTAAGTTGCTGGAACAAGTTTACAGATCGTGACTTCACTGGCTGCATGCTTTGTTCTGAGACATCCAAGGCAGGTAGAGTTTGCAAAAGATTCATTTAAAAAGCTTGAAGGGATAGTAAAGTTTAAGGCACTTTCAGCAACTGATCTAATCCAGTATGCAGCTTCTTAATCTTTTAACCACTCCCAGGCCAAGACAATTCAAAAAAAAAAAAAATTTCCCATCATGTAAAAATCTTAGTATTTTATTTTTTTTTGCTAGAAAACGTAAAATTTTATATTTTTTGCTAGAAAATTAATCAGAACTAGTCATCTTGTCTAACTCTAAATGGGTAACCAATAAAGGCTTATAAAAACATAAACTATGGAGAGTTTTAAAATACTGAAGTTTGGCGCCATTTCGTGGGAAATTTTTGGGAAATTTGACGCCAAGCGTGGGGAATTTTAATCGCTTCAGCCCCAGGAGGAATTTGCCCCCTTCCTGACCAGAGCACTTTTTGCGATTCAGGACTGCGCCAATTTAACTGACAATTGCACAGTTGTGCTACGTTGTACCCAAACAAATTTGACATCCTTTTTTTCCCCTCAAATAGAGCTTTCTTTTGGTGGTATTTGATCACCTCTGCGTTTTTTTTTTTTTGTTTTTTTTTTTGCGCTATAAACAAAAAAAAGCAAACCTTTTGAAAAAAAAGCAAATAAAAAAAAAACCCTACAAAAATATATATAAAAAAAATAAATAAAAAATATTCCCTCAGTTTAGGCAGATATGTATTCTTCTACATATTTTTGGTAAAAAAAAAAAAATCTCAATGAGCGTATATTGATTGGTTTGCACAAAAGTTATAGCGTCTACAAAATAGGGGGTAGAGTTATGGCATTTTGATACATTTTTTATTAGTAATGGTGGCAATCTGCGATTTTAATTGTGACTGCAACAATATGGCAGACACATCGGACACTATTTTGAGACCACTGTCATTTATACAGCGTTCAGTGCGATTAAAAATGCACTGATTACTGTAAAAATGTCACTGGCAGGGAAGGGGTTAACACTAGGGGGTGATCAAGGGGTTAACTATGTTCCCTGCTATGTGATTCTAACTGAAGGGGGAGGGGACTGACTAGAGAAAGTGATGAATCGTGGTTCCTATGGCCGGGACACCGGCAGACATCGGGTCCCATGGGCAAGGTCCCGCTGCACGTGGCGAGCACGGCCACTAGCCCTGCCGATTTAAAGGGGATGTATAGGTATGCCCATTTGCACACTGCTACCATTGTGCCGACGTATATTGGCATGCAGCAGTCGGCAAGTGGTATTTTACCAAAAAATTGGGTATTGTATTGTCTTTGTGTACATTGAAATTCATTAAAATTTATTTATGCGTTTGTGTGTAAAATTGTGTCTGAAAAGCTGCTGTGCAAATACCGTGTGAGAAAAAATGTGCAAAGCCCACAATTTTATTCTCTAGGGCCTCTCCTACACAAATATATAATATCTAGGTTTTCTGAGTAATTTTCTAGCAAAAAATGCTGATTTTTTTTCTGGTTAAAAAAAAAAAAAAAAACTTCTGAAGAATATCTTAAAGTGGCTAATGGCCGAAGGTGCTCCTTGGATGTTGGGCCTCTCTATATGGCCAGGCTGTGTAAAAGTCTCACATGTGGTATCAGTATAGTTGCAAGTATGCCTATGCAATGTGTGAGAAATAACTTGTTAATATGACACTTTTGGGGGGGGGGGGGATATTTTAATTAAATTTTCCAAAGAATTGTGGGAAAAAATACAACTTTAAAAAAAACTCCCCATTGCCTCTTCCTAAATACATTGGATGATCCAATTTCCCTTTGGGGGGATATTTGTACAGTCCTGGCATGTTAGAGCCTCAAGTACATCAGCCGTGATCAATTTTCAGGTCTATCAATTTCACACAGACCAAATAATACACACTGATTTGGGTTATTTTTACCAAAAGAAATGTAGCAGTATAAATTTTGGTCAAAATGTATAAAGTGAAATGAATTATTTGCAAAATTTTATAACCAAAACTAAGAAAACTTTTTTTTTCAAAATTTTTGGTCTTTTTTTTTTTTTGATTTATAGCATACAAAATAAACCCGTGTTTTTTTTTTTTTTTATGCAGTTTTCGGGGGGAAAAAAACACTTTTTAAAATTCTAATGCAAAAAAAAAGAGCAATGCATAACCCAATTTTTTCTGATGATGTCACGCTTTAAAAATTGCGCACACTCGCACAACATGACAAATAACGGAAATTTTACTATCGATGAGCAACGCTTTCAAAAGCCTTTAAAAAAAAGCCTGATGCTAGAATTACTGCCCTTGATTTCACGTTTGTGGTGATGCCTCACGTGTGGGGTGATCGCGGTTTGTGTGCAGTACCAACACACGTTTGCCTTTGCGCACTAGCATGGGGGAACGGGGCACTTATTTATTATTATATCTTTTTATCATTTTTATTGCTATCACAAGGAATGTAAACATCCTTGTGACAGCAATAGGCATGTGACGGGTCCTCTTTATAGAGGGAATCTGGTGTCTTTGCACTTGAAAGCATTCAAAATGCCAACGTTATTGAATACATTTGATTTTCCAAAAATGGCACCATTAAAATGCTGGTAAAGTGGAAGTGTTGTTATGTCATCGCTTCTGGGTTTACTATAGCGGTGACCCTATCAAAGCCGATTCCGACTTTCTTTGGGTCTTAGACTAGCCGGCGGACGTGCCGACTAGTAGCTCGGGTCTCCTCAGTGGATTGGACAAACCTGAGCGAGCCGCGGCCGGACATCCTCTCCTGCTAATTATAAGAACCGAGAAGCTGATTAGCTGCTCTGGTTGTTATTACAAGCAAGCCGACCATTGGTTTAAAAAAATAAAATAAAAAAATGGTACCGGGACGAAGCCGGCCAAATGACACACCCGATTGAAACTGTATACTTTATTTTGCAAGAAAATTTACAAAAAACCTTCTTCAACAGGGTACATTCCACTAAGTACTGCGACGTAGTGCATAAATACACTACATAACAATACAGTTACAAGCATACTGCTTTTACTGCACACTGTGAGCTTCTCACAAGCATTAGAAGCTGCAGCAAGTCAGATAGAGCCTGCCTTATTTCCTGGCTGGAGGATGTCCACCCTGTACAGAATGTAATGAAAACCGAAAGATTTTATATAATAATGTAATGAGCATGCTGATGAGTGAGGAAGGATGAACCACTGAAGGCCAAAAAAAATATTAAAATGGCTGTAAACCTCAGACATGAAATATGAACAAAGCATATACCTCTAAAGTGTGTAATCCACAGCATTTCTGTCTGCCGCCTTCTTCTGCTATCAGCATGAGTCACGACTGACAAGTTTTTCAGACACTACAAGAGAAAAAAAAAAAGTGACAGGGGAGGGAGCTCCAGCACACAGCTTGTGATTGACAGCCTCAGCTCTGTTCCAATCAGCTTTCAGAGTTCTCTTCACTGAACTCTGCAGAGTGAAAATTTCAGCTCTCCGTTCTTTTTTTTTTTTTTTTTTCTGCTCTCTCAGATGAGCTTTATAAATTTGGCACTTTGAATGGATGTAGAGTAGACATGTGCATTTGTTTTTGTCCGAATGCATTTTCGTTATCGCTTTAACAAACGATAACTACCGCGCAGAACTCAAACCATAAGATCCGACAAAAAATGCTTTATTTTCTTTTTCGCTGTGACAACAGTTCGCTATAGAGGAGATTTGACATGACGCTGACAATAACAATCTGTGTCTATCGAACCTGTGGTCTAATGTGCCTGACCTTAGCTCTATTAGTCCAAGATTATTCTACATAGAGAGAAAAGATTCTACATAGAGAGAAAAGATTCGATATAGAGAGAAATGATTTGACATTATAGAGACAATAGCAAAAAAGGTTGAATGTGCCCAACCTAACTCTATTAGTCCAAGATTATTTGACATGAAGATTCGACAAAGCAGTCGCCGCGAGCGGACATTTATGGTCAAATGCTCCACCCGTAGGCTATAGAAGAATTCTAATGTTGGGTGACTAATAATAATAATTAATAAATACAATTATTACTAGTGTCATACAACATTAGAATTCGCTTGTAGGCGGAACATTCGACGGGAAATGTACGATTGCGGCATTGTACAGTTTAACTGCTCCGTCGAATCTTTTTAGAACATTCGACAGACACCATAAGCCTTCAATGACAGATTTGACCTTTAATTATTTAGATTTTCGGACGAATGCATTTTTTAAGGAAAGGAAATAAAAACGAATTTCAGGAGTAACTACCGTATATACTCGAGTATAGGTCGATCCGAATATAAGCCGAGGCCCTTAATTTACCACAAAAAACTGGGAAAACGTATTGACTCGAGTATAAGCCGGGGGTGGGAAATGCAGCAGCTACTGTAAGTGGCAAAGAGGGTCAACCATGCCCATCTGCAGCTGCATGTCTCACTGTGTCTATTGTATGCCTCCCTGTGTCCTGTGCAGATCTGCCTACCTCACTGTGTCCTGTGCAGCCTACCTGTGCTAATCTTCATCCTTTGTGTCCTGTGCATGCCTCCGTGTGCCCATCTGCAGCCACCGATCAGCGTGTCATAAAAACATACGGCGGCCATTCCAGTATTCAAAAGCCGCGCCTCCTCTTCGTCTGTGATAGGCAGAACACTCAATTTCCCAGCAGTCAGTTTTCAGCCTATCACGGACATCCGCTCATCCTCGTCTGAGGTATGAGGATGAGGGGATGTCCGTGATAGGCTGAAAACTGACTGCTGGGAAATTGAGTGTTCTGCCTATCAGACGAGGAGGAGGCGCGGCTTTTAAATACTGGAATGGCCGCTGTATGTTTTTGACACGCTGGCCACTGTCTGTCTACATGACATGCCTGATCAGGTAGGCAGATGGCGGTGACTTGAGTATAAACCGAGGGGGGCTGAAAATCTCAGCTTATACTCGAGTATATACGGTAAATAAATGTATTTTTCTGACTAAAACAAAATTCGGAAACTAAATATTTCAGTGTGCACATGTCTAATGTAGAGAAGAGAAGACTGCAGATAAAAGAAACTAATTATTAAGGAAGATTTGTTTTGGCTATCTGCATAATCTGGGGCTACTAGTATATATACATAAGGGTTTACAACCACTTTAATTGAGTAAACATGAGCCCGACATTTTTCTCCCTCATTTTGGATGGACTTCATTGTTGTTTTTCTGAAGACAAATATATTCAATCCTACACGTTTCGGTGGACACAGTAAAGAGACAGCAGACTACAGGATCTACATTTTTTTTTTATTGAAAAAAATAACTTAGTACAATAATAATATTTCTACAGCAAAATGGCCTCCCTACAGCCCACCACCTGTCCAGTAACATTACGGATTCAGGAGGAGCTGGAGACCAGGCTGAGAACATGAACTCAACATCGCCAACTCCTAGCAATCCGATTGGCTGCGTTTTCTGCCAGCCATAAATAAACCAGTGTTTAAGGCTTTAGGCCAACATGCTTTTTGTAACAAACAAGTTACAAGTAATAAACAGTGTTTCCCGTAAGACTGCACTTGTCCGTTCTTCAACTGGCTAAGAGCGCTGCAAAGGTTTAAGCATTTTAAGGTTAATCATCAGAGATTTATTGTCTATAGCTTTACAATTGCTGCCAACGCCATCTATTAGAACGATCAATAGCTTTTCCTAAGCAGTTTCAAATCTATAGCAGGTTGAGATACTTCATAAAATTGTCTATTATTAGCTTGGAAGGGGTTTCTTCCATCAATAAACCGCTTCCTGTGTTTCTGCATAAAGCTGAAAACAAAAATATGGATTGCCCTTTGCTGCTCTATCGGGCATTGCTTACTTCAAGGATCGCTGAACACAGAAACGTTCTCAGATGCTGGTCATTAAAGGTTTGTAATATTTATTCTGGATTTGGTCATTGCTAACAATGACCAGGCGGGTGGATAACTTAGTGTATGGCCAATAGCTTGTGGACAATTGACCATCACACTTATATGAGCTTGTTGGACTTTCCATTCCAAAACCATGGAGTTCCCTCACCCCCTTTACGGCTGGACCAGCCTCCACTGTGGGGCGACTTCCAAAAGATTTTGGAAGTGGGATTCTACCCCTCCCCCCCTCCCCCAATAAAACCACAAGCATTTATGAGGTCAAGTCATGATGTTGGATGACAAGATCTGGGGTAAAGTCAACCTTCCAAAATCAGCCCAAAGATGTTTAGTAGGGTTGAGGTCAGGGTTCTGTGCAGGACACTCGAGTTCAAAACTTTCCAAACAAAGGGTCGGTTTACTGTCCTTTAGAGTTCTGGGGGGGGGGGCAGACTGTGCCTATTGGAAGTAGAAATTGTCCTGGCATCAGTAAGAGTAAACAATGCAAAAAATTCCTCCAGTACATGTAAAAATGTAGAAGGGGAGAAATAGAGCCTCATTGTTGGTGTCAGTGAGAGCAATAGTTGACACCAATGGGAAAAATGTTTTGTTTGTGTCAGTGGGAGGAAAAGTGCCCCAACTTTGGTGTCAGTGGGGGGGGAATAGTGCCTCATCATTGGCACCAATGGGAAAAAAAGTGCCCCATTGTTGTCAGTAGCAGAAATGATGCTCCGTCGTTTGTGTCAGTGGAAGGAAAGGTGCCTTTAGGAAAAGCAAGGGGCCACATCTGGCCCATAGGCTACAGTTTGGAGGCCGCTGCTCCACACCTAACTTGGTCAAACTAGTTGACTTTTTTGGACATCCTGCCAAAAATCATGACCATTAGTATGGAGCCCGTTTGTGGCTATAACATCCTCCACTCCTCTAGGAAGGCTTTCTACAATATCTTGTGTCTTTGGGAATTTTTTCATTTGTGAGGTCAGGTACTGATGTTAGACGAGAAGACTTGGCTCACCATCACCATTCCAATTCACTCCAATGGTGCTCAGTAGGCTTGAGGTCAAGGCTCTGTGTAGACTGCTCGCGTTCCTACACACATAAACTGGTCACGCCCTGTCTTATGGAGCTGGCTTTGTGCACATCCATACTGAAACAGGTCTTCCTCAAACTGTTACCACAAAGATGGAAGAAAAAAATTAAATTAGAAACTTGATACTTCAGCGATCAGAAATCACGGGAACAGCCGCCATGCAAACCAAATATACCATGGGCACTGTGCAACCTAGACTGGAAGGATCAAGTGGCGCAGCCCTCCTTCAATCAGGGAATACAGTACTGTACTATAAAACAACAAGAAACAAAGAGGGTGCCTAGTACATTATCTCTAGCACTTTATTAAAAGATGAAAGAAAACATATTCTACTCACAAGCCAAATACGACTGGTAACACAAAGCATTGCTCTGAGGAAGGGGGAAACGTCCCCGAAACACGTTAGCTGGTATTGTTATCTACACATTCGTGGCAGAGCGGACTTCTGAACTCTGTGCTTTGTTATGTCACCATTTTAATTTGGCTTGAGTGTACAATATGTTTTCTTTTATGTTTTAATAAAGTGCTGGAGACAATGCACTAGGCGTTTACGCCCTCTTTATCTCTTGTTTTTTTTATACAAGGATGGATGGAAGAGCACAATTGTCTATAACAGTGGTCTCCAAACTGCAGCCTGGGGGAAGGATGCAGACCTTTGCTTGCATTTAGCTGGCCCTTGGGGCACCATTCCTCCCACTGATACAGGACACTATTTTGCCAACTGACATCAACAGTGGGGCACCATTTCGCCCACTAACACCAAAAATGGGGCACTATTCTTCCCAATGATCCCAACAATGAGGTACTATTCTTCCCCCAATACCAAATATGGCAGTGTTTATGTCCACTGATGCCAAGAAAACGTCCACTCACGCTGGCCACAGTTCAGCCCCCTAAAGTCTGAAGGACAATAAACTGACCCTTTGTTTAAACAGTTTAGAGACCCCCTGGTCTATAATGTCTTAGTATGCTGTAGCATTAAATTATACCCTTCCCTAAACTCGATTGTTTGCAGAGGGGTCCACATATTTTGGCCATACAGTATATATATAAATCAATAGTTTTACTAGGATTTGTAATTCTGTTTGGCAGGTCATATGCTTCACCTAACTCTGCCATACTGTATAGCCAGGAAGGTGATGCCATTGTAAAGCTCTAGACCAGTAATGGAGAACCTTGGCACCCCAGATGTTTTGGAACTACATTTCCCATGATGCTCAAGAACACTGTAGAGTGCATGAGCATCATGAGAAATGTAGTTCCAGAACATCTGGGGTGCCAAGGTTCACCATCACTGCTCTAGATCCTCCAGGGTCACTTCTCCACTATGCTCATTGGACAAACTACATGACCCTTCTAATGCCGCGTACACACGGGCGGACTGTATGGCAAACTTAGTCCGTCTAAACACATTTCAGCGGACAGTCCGCTCGTGTGTGTGGGCTTCAGCGGACTTTTTAGCGTGCAGTCCGGCGTACTAAGAATTTCGGATTTTTCGAAATTCTGTCCGTCGTACTTTGGTTTCAGCGGACAATCCGCTCGTCAGTATGCTAGTTCGACGGACTAAGAATGGCGCATGCCCAGAAAGGATTTACACGGCGGAAGGGTGCTTTGCTGTGTATTGGACTTCCTATTTCTAGTCCCGTCGTACGTGCTGTACACGTCATCGCGCAAGCTTTCGTCGGACTGTTTGGGTATCCCTGTGTGGTCAAGTCCGTTCAGTGGAAAGTATGACGGACTGTCCGTCGGATTGTATGACGGACTAAGTACGCCATACAGTCCGCTCGTGTGTATGCGGCATAAGTCATTGCCCAATGAAAAGACAGGTGACACCAGGTGAAGCTAAACCAGGATAGGCGGCGTCACGTTCAAAGCTGTGCAGCAAAATCTTCCAGTTGTGTGCGAGAATGACAAGACCGGCCAAAGAGCATTACTAGTCTTTTTCCAGGTAAAACAGTTGGCACATTTTGTTTGGATGAGTCCAGCTTTAATTCTGGAATGCTAATACCAGAAAAAGTATAAACGGAGGATAAAATAAATCCTCCTGTGGTTATAGAACGTTTGAAAATAGGAGCACATATAAAAATAAAATTATTGTGAAGTGCAATCTAATCTGATGGCTGTACTGATCCCCTTTTTTGGCTGATGAAGAAACTTTTTTTTTTTTTTCTTTTAGAGGTTGTTAGCCAATAGAACATCTACATTCTAATTGTCATAGCCCTATATTAATACCCGTAAGTCAGAATTACAATTCATATAGTCGGCAGTTAAAGAGAAGCTGTATTGAGAGAAGTATGGCAGCTGTCAAAGCTAATCTCCTTCCAATAATACCAGTTTCTAGTAGTCATGTGCTATTTGTTTTCGGTCAGAATATAAATTGGGACAAATTTTTGGTTATACATATGAATCTCCGAATTAAATAGTAACGAATTTTCATTGAAATTTGTTTAATTAGGTATATTAGTTTTCAAACTAATTCCAAATTTGATCGCTCGAAAAATTATCCAGCTGCTGCATCCTTAACAATTGGTGACTCATCAGCTGTCATAGGGATTCCCCACTGAGAGCTGAAATGTAAACAAAAAAATTACGGCAATTTGAAATTCTGAAATCAATACCAAGCCCTTTGGGTCTGGTATGGATTTTAACCGCTTGCCGAGAAGCTGCCGTCATTTTACAGCGCCAGATTGGCACGATCCCGCGAACCAGCGTAGCTATACGTTGGCTCACGGGATAGGTATAGCAGGTATGCGCCCGCTGCATTGCGGGGGTGCTGATGCTCGTGGCCGATGGTCGCAATGACCGCCAGCCATGAGCGATCGCGAGCACGAGGGACAGAACACGGAAGTGTGTGTGTAAACACAGAAGTCCCTGTTTTGTTCTGAGAGGAGTGACAGATTGTGTGTTCCTATTCACCAGGAACCACGATCTGTCACTTCCCGTAGTCAGTCCCCTCCCACTTCAGTTAGAATCACGTAGCAGGGAACACAGTAAACCCCTTGATCGCCCCCTAGTGTTGACTGCTTCCCTGCCAGTGACATTTTTACAGTAATCAGTGCATTTTTATAGCACTGATTGCTGTATAAATGCCATTGGTCCCAAAATGGTGTCAAAAGTGTCCGATGTGTCCGCCATAATGTCGCAGTCCTGAAAAAAAAAAAAAAAATTGCAGATCGCCGCCATTACTAGTAAAAAAAAATAATAATAATAAAAATGCTATAAATCTAGTCCCTATTTTGTAGACACTATAACTTTTGTGCAAAACAATCAATATACGCTTATTGCAATTTTTTTCTACCAAATTAGCTTTTACATTTTTTTAAAAAAATGGGGATATTTATTATAGCAAAAAGCACAAAATATTGTGTTTATTCAAAATTGTCACTTTTTTTTGGTGTAAAAAATAAAAACCGTAGAGGAGATTAAATACACCAAAAGAAAGCTCTATTTGTGGGAAAAAAAAGGACGTTTGTTTGGTTGCAGCGTCGCATGATCACGCAATTGTCAGTTAAAATGATGCAGTGCCAAAACTTCCGGGGCTGAAGTCATTAAAGCGGGATTTCACTGTGAAAAAAATTATTAAAAGCCAGCAGCTACAAATACTGCAGCTGCTGACTTTTAATAAATGGACACTCACCTGACCCAGGATCCAGCGATGTCGGCAGCCGAGGCCGATCGGCTCTCGGCTGCTGCCGCTGCCATTCTAGGTGAGGGAATCAGGAAGTGAAGCGCTGCGGCTTCACTTCCCGGTTCCCTACTGCGCATGCGCGAGTCGCGCAGCGCAATAGGAATTGTCTGCGCTGTCTCTGGGACCCGTGTGTGTGCCAGCAGACAGCGCGCATCGACAGGAAGAGGCATAGACTCCCGTGGGAGTCTATGTCCGGAAGTGGGTGCAAATACCTGTTTTAGACCCCCCTCCCCCCTGAAAGGTGGCAACTGTGACACC
This sequence comes from Lithobates pipiens, assembly GCF_037356315.1. Lineage (NCBI taxonomy): Eukaryota > Metazoa > Chordata > Amphibia > Anura > Ranidae > Lithobates > Lithobates pipiens. Next base: position 19,423,195 of record NW_027507791.1, on the reverse strand, counting down.
GGAGGGGGGGAGGGTTCCGATGAGCGGAAGTTCCACTTTAGGGTGGATCCCCGCTTTAAGGTGAACCCCACGCTAACATTTTTTAAAACCAGAGTGGGGCCCTCCCCAAAATCCCTACCAGACTCTTACCCGAGCGTTCTTTTGTTTACATTTTGACGGCATTCTATTGTTTACATTTCAGCTGTCAGTGGGGAAGCCCGCTGACAGCTGATGAGTCATCGGTTATTAAGGACACGTCAGCTGGCTTCCTGGCCCACACAGAATTCAAATTGATTGATCATTTTTCGGCCGAACCGAATTTCCGACAATTTGGAATTCGTTCAAAAATGAACAAAAATAAATGAAACAAAACTAAACAAATTCCGAAACGAAGATAGTAACATAATTAAGCTATCCGAAAGGAAACAAATTCTGTTCTGCACATGTCTAGTTTCTCTCTGGCTTCTATACTTAGTGAGTCGTTGAACAGAAACAAGAGTGCAATTAATAGGATCATAACTTCTGATCTGACTATTTGTTCCAGTTCAGAAACCACTGAAATTAATGGATTAGCATTTTCAGATTGAGAAGACAACAATGGCAACTTCCATATTTTCCCACGACTGCATACCTTTAACTGTATTGTATCAATTTTATGACATAATTCATTTAGAAATCATCCTGATCACTATCATTCTCGTGGTTGGAAGGAACGTTTTCCGTTTCTTCCTCACGCACAGAACACTCTTCAGCTTTGGACACTTGAATGATTTCCGAGAAGCTCTGTTCCAGGTCTTCAAGATCCTTAAGCTCATGGGCGATCTTCAAGTCATGTTCCAGCTCTGGCGGATCGGTCAGACCCATCTGGGAGAAGCTTCTCAGGTTTCCATCATTGTCTTCCAGGAGAACCTCATCCTCGGATGACATTTTTTCCAACAGCTGGGTGTTGTTTTGAGATTCAGAATGTGTCTCCCTGTCATCATCCTGCAAGCATAAGAAGCCATCTTTTTGTTGAGACGTGTCCAGCTCATCCTCGGGAAGGGGTAGAACAGCTTTAGGTGACTGGTGTGTGGCTTCAAAGTCCTGATCACTTTGAACATTGTTGCGGTCCAAATCTCCCTCTCCAAGGCAAGTTAGGGAACCACTTGGTCCTGGGTTGTCTTCTTCATCTATGCCAGTCTGAACATTGTCATTGAGATGCCCATTATCCTTTCCATCGCGGTATCTTAGGTTTGTAGCTTTGTAGTCCTCTACAGAAAAGTCTTGAGAAAGTAAACCATGATTTTTCATTGCATGAGGCAGGACGAAGGAATCTTTAACATTTCTGCTGGTGCTAAAGTTGTAGTCTACAAAAAGATCGAGTTTCTTCTCATCCCTGGAGTCCAAGTCAGCCCTAAGAATGTCCAGCAAGTGGCGCATTTTTCCCTGCAGACCAAACAGATAATGAAAGTAAATGACTTTGGCTGAGCTCATTCAATAAATAAGTTTTGCCTTGTAGTGGCGACAAAACAAAAAAAAAAACCTTTTCTGGCACTTTTTGTTTACAAGTTTAAAATTGCTTATAGCCTCCAAACATTATACAGTGCCTTGAAAAAGTATTCATACCCCTTGACATTTTATACATGTTGTCATGTTACAACCAAAAACATAAATGTATTTCATTGGGATTTTATGTGATAGACCAACACAAAGTGGCACATAATTGTGAAGTGGAAGGAAAATGATCAATGGTTTTCATTTGTTTTTACAAATAAATATCTGAAAAGTGTGGTGTGCAATTATATTCAGCCCCCTTTACTCTGATACCTCTAACTAAAATCTAGTGGAACCAATTGACCAAGTCACAGCCTTACAGATCCGAGCCATAGAGGCCTGATGATGCACCACCCAAGAGGCACTAATTGCCCTGGATGAGTGTGCTCTTAATATGAGAAGGAAGAATTTTCTTCTTTAACCACTTGAGACCCGCGCTATAGCCGAATGACGGCTACAGCGCGGATCTCCTTTGCCGGGACTACGTCTATTGACGTAGTCCCGTGCACGAGCGGCCTGCGCGCCCCCCTGAGGGGCGCGCGCGGCACGCTCTGTGATCGGCGAGTCTACGAGACTCGCCTGATCACCGATCCGTGCAAGGGGTCGATCCCGACCCCTTATCACGTGATCAGCTGTCAGCCAATGACAGCTGATCATGTGATATAACGGAGCCGGTAATCGGCTATTATTCCTCCTTGTGCTGACAGCGCGAGGAGAAAAAAAAAAGCCGATCACCGGCGGCCGTGATCGGGACATCAGTCCCGATCACGGCCAGCCCTGCCAGTGCCCACCTGCCCCCTGCCAGTGCCCACCTGCCCCCTGCTTTGCCACATGAATAAAAAATGTGTCCCCCCTGTCAGTGCCACCCAGCAGTGCCCACAGTGCCACCCAGCAGTGCCCACAGTGCCACCCAGCAGTGCCCACAATCTGCCTCAACAAAGGTGCTGCACCCCAGTGCCACATATCCATGCTCAGCAGTGCCGCCCAGCAGTGCCACCTATCAGAGCCACCTATCAGTGCCACCTGTCAGTGCCCATCAGTCCCATCTATCAGTGGTACCTATCAGTGCCCCTTAGTGCCATCTTATCTGTGCCCGTCTTTGCCTATCAGTACCGCCTTATCTGTGCCCATCGGTGCTGCCTTATCTGTGCCTATTAGTGCCGCCTTAACTATCAGTGCCCACCAGTGCAGCCTATCAGTGCCAACCAATGCAGCCTATCAGTGCCGTCTCATCAGCGCACTTCAATGAAGGAGAAAAATGACCTGTTTGCAAAATTTTATAACAAACTATTAAACATGATTTTTTTTTTTTGTATCTTTTTTTGTTTGTTTAGCAAAAAATAAAACTCCCAGCTGTGATTAAATACCACCAAAAGAAAGCTCTATTTGTGGGAAAAAAAATGATAAGAATGTCATTTGGGTACAGTGTTGTATGCCCGCGCAATTGTCATTCAAAGTGCATCAGCGCTGAAAGCTGAAAATTGGTCTGGGACTGAGGGGGGTTTAAGTGCCCAGTAAGCAAGTGGTTAAGCTGAAGCTTGATCAATCACTTTGACAAATCCATTTGGAAATAGTGGATCTTGACACTGCCTGTCCACATCTTGGACCTTCTGGCAGTACAAACAAAAGCTGTGTTTTTTGCGCCCTTAAATAGACTCTGATCGCTCTTACTACATCAAGAGAATGTAGTGCTTTCTCTTCCCCAGATAAGGCTCTGGAGAAAAAGAAGGAAGAATAATATCTTGGTTTAAATGAAAACCTGTTACCACTTTTGGAAAGAATTCAGGACGAGGACATAAAACCACCTCATCCTTATGCATGATAAAATATGGCTCTTACAAGACAGACCCGTTAGTTACGATACTCTTCTAGCAGAAGAAATGGCAAGCAGAAAAGATTATCTTTCTTGTCAAAGAATCAAGGGAAGACCAATTTTAAATCCCAAGGATTTAGAGGTGCCTTGATAGGGGGAATAAACCGTATTACCCCCTGAATTGATAGAAGTCAAGGTCAGCTTAATTTCAGATCCCATATGCAGGCTGTTAAACTCCTTGTCTGTAAGGTAGGATGAAATACAAGACCTTCTGCAAGAAGGTCTGGTTATAATGGCAGAGTCCAAAGGACTCCTACTGCCATCTTTATGATCTCGTTAAATTAAGATCTGCTGGGGCTGCCCTTTGTTCCTGCTTAATTCTACGGAGAAGGCGTGGAAGTAGCAGAACCACAGGGCTTTCACACTGGAATGGTACGCTAGCAGGGCGGTGAAATAAGTCCTGCTAGCCGCATCTTTGGAGCGGTGAAAGCAGCGGTGTTTTCACCGCTCCTAAACCGCTCCTACCCATTGAAATCAATGGGGCAGCGCGGCTATACCGTCGGCAAAGTGCCGCTGCAGCAGCGCATTGCGGGTGGTTTTAACCCTTTTTCGGCCGTTAGCGGGGGTTAAAACCACCCCGCTAGCGGCCGCAGACTGCAGCTAAAACAACGGTAAAGCGACGCTAAAAATAGCGGCGCTTTACCGCCAACGCCCGCACCGCTGCAGTGTGAAAGGGGCCTAATGGGGACTCCTCTACTGCATCCAGCTCATAAGAGAAATTAAATCACCTTCGGACCATTTCTCGGGGGAGCCAGTAAAAACAGTAAGCCTGAGAAACACCAGTGAGCAGCGTTTCTGAAAGCGATCCAGTGGCTAATGAGCTGCTCGGACTGCTTTCATGAGAAAGCCAGACGCCGGATGAAAAAAAAAAATCTCCAGGATTATGATGGCTTCAGCCATAACCCCAGTAAGCCACATGCAAGCCGCACGTATATAACAGTGAGGGAAAAATGTATTTGATCCCCTGCTGATTTTGTATATTTGTCCACTGACTAAAAAATGATCAGTCTATAATTTTATTGGTCGGTTTATTATAACAGTGACAGAATAACAACAAAAATATTGAGAAAAACGCATTTCAAAAAAGTTATGAATTGATTTGCATTTTAATGAGTGAAATAAGTATTTGAACCCTTGACTTAGTACTTGGTGGCAAAACCCTTGTTGGCAATCACAGAGGTCAGACGTTTCTTGTACCACCAGGTTCTCACACATCTCAGGAGGGATTTTGTCCCACTCCTTTTTGCAGAGCCTCTCCAAGTTATTAAGGTTTTGAGGCGGATGTTTGGTAACTGGAAACCTTCAGCTCCCTCCACGTATTTTCTATGGGATTAAGGTCTGTAGACTGGCTAGGCCACTCCAGGACCTTAATGTGTTTCTTGAGCCACTCCTTTGCTGCCTTGGCCATGCGTTTTGGGTAATTTTCATGCTGGAATACCCATCCACGACCCATTTTTAATGCCCTAGCTGAGGAAAGGAGGGTCTCACCCAAGATTTGATGGTACATGGCCCTGTCCATCATCCCTTTGACGTGGTGAAGTTGTCCTGTCCCCTTATCAGAAAAACAGTCCCAAAGCACCTCCATGTTTGATGGTGGGAATGGGGTTCTTGGGGTCATAGGCACCATTTCTCCTCCTCCAAACTCGATTTTGGTCTCATCTGACCACAACACTTTCACCCAGTTCTCCTCTGAATCATTCAGATGTTCATTAGCAAACTTCAGATGGGCCTGTATATGTGCTTTCTTAAACAGGGGGACCTTGCGGGGGCTGCAGGATTTCAGTCCTTCACGGCTTAGTGTGTTACCAATTGTTTTCTTGGTGACTATGGTCCCACCTGCCTTGAGATCATTAACAAGATTCTCCCGTTTAGTCACCTTCTCATGGTCACTGAAGCTCCAGGAGGTGAGATCTTGCATGGAGCTCCAGACTGAAGGAGATTGACAGTTAATTTGTATTTCTTCCATTGTCGTCATCCTCTCACCAAGCTGCTTGGCGATGGTCTTGTAGCCCATTCCAGCCTTGTGTAAATCTACAATCTTGTCCCCCGACATCCTTGGATGGCTCTTTGGTCTTGGCCATGGTGGAGAGATTGGAATCTCATTGGATTGCTTCTGTGGACAGGTGTCTTTTATACAGGTAAAAAGCTGAGATTAGGAGCACTCCTAATCTCAGCTCGTTACCTATATAGAAGACACCTGGGAGCCAGAAATCTTGCTGATTGATAGGGGGTCAAATACTTATTCCACTCATTAAAATACAAATCAATTTAAAATCTTTTTGAAACGCGTTTTTCTGGATCCTTTTGTTCTGTTTCTCACTGTTAAAATAAACCGACCATTAAAATTATAGACTGATAATTTCTTTGTCAGTGGGCAAACATACAAAATCAGCAGGGGATCAAATAAGTTTTTCCCCCACTGTAAGTATTGCGGTCAGCAAGTGGTTATGTCTGGCCAAAACATTTTTTTTTTGGTTTTGGATGGAGAGGAGAAGTTTTAGAACCCCTGACGAGTTTTTAAGGTACGGTGTTAGTCACCTAACGCCAAATCAAGTGCATGTACATCATTTGACATTAAATGGTATACCGGGATATGCCTGTAGCTACAGGCATCATCCCGCTATTGTTTTTCTACAGCCGATGCGACCTCCCACAGTGCCAGGGGGTTCCCAGATGTAAACAGCGCCATTTTTAAATTTGGAAAGCTTCTGATCACACCGATGTTATGAGCAGATGCTTTTAAGGGCAAAGGAGACATCTGGGATCTAATAGACCCCCGATCTCTCCGCAAAAAGTACCTGTCACTGCCTATTGCTGTCACAAGGGATATTTACATTCCTTGTGACAGCAATAAAAGTGATCTAAATTTATTAAAGCCCCCCCCCACACACACACACACACACACACACACACACACACACACACACACACACACACACACACACACACACACACACACACACACACGTGAGGTATTTCCATAAGCATCAAACTTTAAACAGTTTAAAAAAAAAAAATGTAAAAATCCCCCCTGTGCGCAAAGGTGAACGCACGCGCTGGTTCCACACACATACAGCGATCACAGCACACATATGAGTTATCGCTGCAAACATCAGCGCGGGAGCAATAATTCTAGCACCAGACCTCCTCTGTAACTCTAAACTGGTAACCCATATAGGCCTTTCATTTGTCACCTATGACAATATAGTTTGCCGCCATTCCACAAGCATGCGCAATTTTAAAGCAAAACATGTTAGGTATCTATTCAGCGTAACACCATCTTTTAAAATTTACAAAAAATTTGGCATTATATTATTCACTAAAGGCATTATTTCCCAAAAATTTGAGTTAAAAAACCTGCACAAATACCGTGTGACAAACCCACCATTTTATTCTCTAAGGCCTCTGCTAAAAATATATACTGTTTGGGGGTTCTAAGTAAATATATAGCAAAAAAAAAAAAAAAGAGATTTTTACAGGTAATCAAAATGTTTCAGAAAAAAGGCCTATTCTTGAAGTGATTAGAAAGAGATCTACTCCTTTTCTGTCCTGGTGACAACAATTTTACCAGATAGGAAGAAAGGGAAATATGCATCAGGGACAAAAGACAGCAATAAAAATCTGACAGGGGTTCTATGCTTGCCATACTCTACTAAAAATGCACTTTTCTGTTTGTCTATGTTGCTTTTGAAGAAAAAAAAAAAGGAGGCACCGTGATCATTACAGGCATTGAGCCACCATGACCATTAGAGGCATTGAGCCACCATGGCCATGAGAAGCAATGAGCCGCCATGGCTATTGGAGGCACCAAGCCCCTTTGATCATTAGAGGCATTGGGCCACTATGGTCATGGGAAGCCATGAGAGGCAATAAGCCACTATGACCATTACGGACATTGAGCCATCATGACCATGAAAAGCAATGAGTTAACATGACTATTTAGGACAAAGAGGCATCATGACCATATAAATCAAAGAGGCACCATGACTATTAGAGGCATTGAGCCGCCATAGCCATGGGAAGCAATGAGCCGCTGTGACCATTAGAGGCACCAAGCCACTTTGACCATTTGAGACATTGGGCCACCATGACCATAATAAATGATGATCCACCAAGACCATTACAGGCATTGAGCCACGATGACTTTAGGTTGGACTTAAAGGACTTGTGTCTTTTTCAACTTCACCTATTATGTAACTATGACCATGAGAAGCAATGAGCCACCATGACCATGAGAAGCAATGAGCCACCATGACCATGAGAAGCAACAAGCCACCATGACCATGAGAAGCAACGAGCCACCATGACCATGAGAAGCAACGAGCCACCATGACCATGAGAAGCAACGAGCCACCATGACCATGAGAAGCAACGAGCCACCATGACCATGAGAAGCAACGAGCCACCATGACCATGAGAAGCAACGAGCCACCATGACCATGAGAAGCAACGAGCCACCATGACCATGAGAAGCAACGAGCCACCATGACCATGAGAAGCAACGAGCCACCATGACCATGAGAAGCAACGAGCCACCATGACCATGAGAAGCAACGAGCCACCATGACTATGAGAAGCAATGAGCCACCATGACCATGAGTGACAGATAAGGGTGCCAAATGGGCTATTTAAGCTGGATCAGCACCCGGGATCAGTGCTGTCTCGTCTACAGCGTTCTGCGATTGTCCTGTTCCCTGTTACTTGCATCTGCTCTCGAAATACTACCTGGTTTGCTCCTAACTTTTCCAGCTCTCCATCTGCATCAATGCCAGCTTGTTCTTCTCTGACCATTCTCCTGCCTCCACATCTGTACCTGATCTGATCGCTCTGTGTATGACCCAGCTTGTCTAACTCTGCTTACGCTCCAGTCCATTCGGAGCTACCAAGTTGCAAGCACCTGTCCATCTGCCACTGGGCCCTGCTCTTCGGTTAACTACGTCCAAATATTAGCCTGCCCTCGGGACATCCGCTGCCATGTGACGTACTACTCAACCAACAGCCCAGCCACCAGCACAACTACCAACACTCATGTGGCTCTTGCACTCCTACACCATCTGTATACTCTACCGGGGGCCCCAAGTCAGAGGTGTAAGAGAGGCCTTCCTCTGCATAAAGCAGGCTCTACACACCAGTTACGTGACACCATTAGAGGCATTGAACCACCAAAAGCAACATAACCAAAAAGCACCAAAGGCCATATAAGACAAATAGGCACTATAACCATTAGAGGCATTGAGCCACCATGTCCATGAGAAGCATTGAGCCATCATGACCATGTAAAACAAGGAGCAATCTTACCACATCTAAACGATGTCTATTTTCTTCAAGGTGACGTTCAAACACCCGATCTAGAATTCTGAAAAATAAAACCCATCATCACATAACATACCTATAATTTGAAAATAAAACCCCTCAACCATCCCAAATCTATAAGCACTCACCTGTCCGAGAACAATCCCAGGGACAAGATTTCATTGGTCACATCAGCCACGAATTCCAAGTAAGCCAACTCTTCCTCTCTAAAGTAAAAAAAAAAAAAAAAAAAAAAAAGAAGATTTATCTGGTAACAGTTTGGATTGCTAGGGATATTATTAATAAAAATACAGCTACTCAATCTAAATTCTATCATTTAGGTTGTTCTTAACGGAAAATTCCTCTTCTATGAAACAATTCTATATTATTACTGGGCAAAGCATTTTGTGATTTAAGGTAGAACTCTAGGCAAAACTGTTTTTTTGGTTTCATTTTGGATAGAGCAAGGGAGGGTTATAACCCCCTGTCATTTTTTATCTGTGTCCCATCTGGTCTGCATACAAGTTACAATGGTAATGACATCACTCTGAAGCTTGAACAGGTTCAGTTTCATCTCCCCTGGAACTAGCAAACAGAGCAATATCCAACAGAAAAGCTGCTTCTATTTTGTCGGGTTATCACACAGGCATTTGCTTAAAGTGTTCCTAAACCCACAGCAGTAAAACCAGCCTGTATATACAGTAAAGCATGCTTGTTATACTCACTGTGGAACCTAAGGGCTTAATCCTACGCATCGTATAAAAAGGCTGTTTGATCCTGTCTTCTATGATCCACCCCTTCTTCCACTGTCCCCAAACCCTCTCCCGATAAGACGGAGCCCTAGGAGGCACTCTGCACATGCTCAGTTCGGTGTGTATAGCTAGAGAGTTCTTGTTTTTTCTTGGGATGGTGCATGTGATCAGCACAGGTCCAATCAGCACTGTCCAGAGAGAGTCAGGGGCCATACAGACTCATAGGACAGTTAGAGGAGAATGAAAACTCCTCTTACAAGCTTTAACCAGACTGCTGATGAGAAAAGGTATTTAGCAGTTCATATTTACTAAAATAATTGCATTTGCATGTTCTGTGTACTGTGGAGACCAGATATAGTGAGTGCCGGGTTCAGGGTTTAGTAACACTTTAATGAAAAGGTCTCACATCCTTGTAAAGAGAGTAGTCACAACTTGAGTTGAGAGAAAATACATTTAGACAGAGTTCTGGCATATTCTTTGTTATAGCCTTCATTTAATTCAAGCTTCAGATGTCAAATCCAATCCTTGAATCGGGGTTCATAAATACAAATACAATATTCTTAAACACTTGTCAGTGGGTCGTTATTTAAAATTTTACTCATGTAAAAATCTGCAATTTTGTTTAGCAAGAAATGACTTTAAACCCCCAAATAAATTATATATATTCTCTGGAAGCAGAGGCCCTGTAGAATAAAATGGTGGCCGTTTTTAGTATGTCGTAGAATATTTGAGGAACTGCTTATCAAAAAATATGTATTTTCAGGAAAAGGTACACTAAAATGAGCACAATGTTCTACCCAGATTTTGGTAAAATATATAAAAATTGGGTTGTGTTGAGTAAAAAGATACCAAATGTGTCCAGCCTTAAAATTACATGCGCCCGTGAAACTGCAAAAAATATTGTACCCAAAATTGTCGCTAGGTGACACAAAATAAATACAATTCGGTTAGGGGTTTACATCCACTTTAAGGACATAAGAGGTTGTATACAGTGCCTTGAAAAAGTATTCATACCCCTTGACATTTTCCACATTTTTCATGTTACAACCAAAAATGTAAATGTATTTTATTGGGATTTTATGTGATAGACCAACACAAAGTGGCACATAATTGTGAAGTGGAAAGAAAATGATAAATGGCTTTCAACATTTTTTACAAATAAATATGTGATAAGTGTAGGGTACATTTGTATGGCGCCCCCCTGAGTCAATACTTTGTAGAACCGCCTTTCACTGCAATTACAGCTGCAAGTCTTTCTGGGGATGTCTCTACCAGCTTTGCACATCTAGAGAGGGACATTTTTGCCCATTCTTCTGTGCAAAATATCTCAAGCTCTGTCAGATTGTATGGAGAGTGTCTGAACAGCAATTTTCAATTGGATTTAGGTCTGGACTGTGACATTCTAACACATGAATATGCTTTGATCGAAACCATTCCATTGTAGCTCTGGCTGTATGTTTAGGGTCGTTCTCTTGCTGGAAGGTGAACCTCCGCCCCAGTCTCAAGTCTTTTAAAGACTCTTATGCCCCATACACATGGTCAGACATTCCGACCACAAAATCCGTCAGATTTTTTCCAACAGATTTTGGCCGAAACTTGTGTTGCATACACACGGTCGCACAAAGTTGCCGGAAAATCTGATCGTTCTGAACGAGGTGACATCAAACACGTACATCAGGACTATAAACGGGCCAGTAGCCAATAGCTTTCGTCTCTTAGTTTATTCTGAGCATGCGTGGCACTTTGTCGGAATTGTCTACACACAATCGGAATTTATGTGATCGGATTTTGTTGTCGGAAAATTTTAGATCCTGCTCTCAAACTTTGTGTATTGGAAAATCCGATGGAAGTCAGATGGAGCCCAAATCCGGTCGGATTTTCCAACAACATGATCCGATCACACATTTTCCGTCTGAAAATCCGACCATGTGTACTGGGCATCACAGGTTTTCTTCTAAGATTTTCCTGTATTTGGCTCCATCCAACTTCTCATCAACTCTGACCAGCTTCCCTGTCCCTGCCGAAGAAAAGCATCCCGACAACATGATGCTGCCACCACCATGTTTCACGGTGGGGATGGTGTGTTCAGGGTGATGTGCAGTGTTAGTTTTCCGCCACACATAGCATTTTGCTTTTAGGTTAAAAAGTTCAATTTTGGTCTCATCTGACCAGAGCGCCTTCTTCCAAATGTTTGCTGTGTCCTCCACATGGCTTCTCATAAACTGCTAATGGGACTTCTTGTGGCTTTCTTTCAACAATGGCTTTCTTCTTGTCACTCTTCCATAAAGGCCAGATTTGTGGAGAGCACCAATAGTTGTCCTGTGGACAGATTCTCCCACCTGAGCTGTGGATCTCTGCAGCTCCTCCAGAGTTACCATGGGCCTCTTGGCTGCTTCTCTGATGAATGCTCTCCTTGCCCGGCCTGTCAGTTTAGGTGGACGACTATGTCTTGGTAGGTTACCAGTTGTGCCATACTCTTTACATTTTAGGATGATGGATTGAACAGAGCTCTGTGAGATGTTCAAAGCTTGGGATTTTTTTTTATAACCTAACCCTGCTTTACACTTCTCCACAACTTTATCCCTAATCTGTTTGGTGTGTTTCTTGGCCTTCATGATGTCGTTTCTTCATCAAGGTTCTCTAACAAACCTCTGAGGGCTTCACAGAACAGCTGTATTTATACTGAGATTGAATTACACACAGGTGGACTCTATTTACTAATTAGTAGGGATGGGCTCCGGCGTGTTCGCACAGCCCACGTGCAGAGCCTGCCAGGAAGTCAGCACTGCACTGCGCTAATCACAGGCAGTGAGACAGTGTCCCGATGTGCGGCTGCAGAGATCAGGAAATGTCTCTCTGCCTGAAGTGCCGAATTCCTGGCAGGCTCTGCACGTTGTCTGTGCGAATACACCAGAGCTCATCCCTACTAATTGGGTGACTTCTGAAGGGAATTGGTTCCATTAGATTTTAGTTAGGAGTATCAGAGTAAAGGGGGCTGTATACAAATGTACCCGACACTTTTCACATATTTATTTGTAAAAAAAAAAAAAAAATGAAAACCATTTATCATTTTCCTTCCACTTCACAATTATGTGCCACTTTGTGTTGCATAAAATCCCAATAAAACACATTTACGGCTTTGGTTGTGACAAAATGTGGAAAATGTCAAGGGGTATGAATCCTTTTTCAAGGCACCGTAGAAAACCTATTTCTTGAAAACTTACTCAGAATGAATCCTCTGCATTGTGGGAGATGGAGATTTCAATTCATTATAAGAAATCCTGGGAAGACAAGGAATATATTTCAAAATGCTGGAATATAAATAACAGGACATATTCTACTATAATTGAGATCATTTAAATATACATATATAATGATTAACACCTCAACACTGCCTCCCTGTTGCCCTTGAAGTAGCCTTTAATGCCCAGGAGGTGACGCAGCTTTTGTATCATGTGACCACTCTGATTGGCTCTCACAGAGGTCACATGATTGGGAGCCCATCCGCTGGCTACTGTTTAGAAGCTGTGATGTGACAGCTCGGTCAGTATGCTTGGAGCACTCAATGAGTGCGATCCGAGCACACAATCACCTGCCACCGCGCACAAGTATGCGCGGCAGCTGGCCATTAAAGCGGTAGTAATCCACAGGTTTTTAATATTTTTTAAACCTACAAGGCAAAGTTATAATGTGCTAGTATGCATTGCATACTAGCACATTATGTGACACGTACCTTAAAATGAAGCCCTCCTGCGGCACGTTGTCACTGCTGATAAGGCTTCCATCTTCACCCAGTCTTCCTTTTGGGATGGCGGGCTGTGGTTCTTTGATTGGATGAGCCGCAATGACGTCACTTCCACGCGTGTGCGAGAACGGCTGTTCACGGCACAGGGCTCTGGAGGAATGTCGCGGTATTCTGTTCCTTCAGAGCGCATGCGCCGGTGACGTCACCAGTGGCTTCACAAGTAAATATCTCCTAAATGGCGCACGTTTAGGAAATATTTACTTTACCTATAGGTAAGCCTTATTATAGACTTACCTATAGGTAAAAATCTTCCATTGGAGTTTAATCCCACCTTAACCACTTGCCTACCGGGCACTTACACCCCCTTCCTGCCCATTTTTCAGCTTTCAGCACTGTTGCACTTTGAATGACAAATGCGCGGTCATACAACACTGTACACAAACACATTTTTTATAATTTTCTTCACACAAATAGAGCTTTCTTTTGGTGGTATTTAATCACTGCTCGTTTTTTTTATTTTATTTTTTATTTTTATTTTTTTTGTAAAAGATAAGAGACCAAACATTGTGGAAAAAATTTTTTTACTTTTTTCTGTCAGTAAATTTTGTAACTGTAATTTTTCGCCTTCACTGAGGCGGCACTGATGAGGTGACACTTATGGGCACTGATGAGGAGGCACTAATATGCCGCACTTATGGGCACTGATAGGTGGCACTGATGGGTACTAATAGGTGACACTGATGGGCATTGATCAACAGCAGTGATGGGCATTGATGGGCAGCACTGATAGGTAGCACTGACTGGCATCACTAATGGGCACCGATTGCTGCCACTGGTGGGCACTGATTGGTGACACTGTATTGCTATATTGTAATAAGGGCACTGATAAACAGTGCCCTGATTACATTCCTAGATGCCCCCCTACATGGAGATGCCACTGATCAGCTCTCCTTGTCACACACTCTGTCAGTGTGAGGCGTGGAGAGCCGATTACTGGCATCTCCATGTTTACATGTGACCGGCTGTGATTGGACACAGCCGATCACATGGTTAAAGAGCCGCGGATGCGGCTCTTTACAGAGATCAGGGTCGCGCCGTGTCCTAACATCATGGCACATCCACGATCGTTGCGCACCCCAGTGCCATCGTGTGACGTCGTCCCAGAACAAAAGCCACACTACCGTGCCGTCATTTGATGGTGGGTGGGCGGCAAGCAGTTAAAGATCAGCGGCTAACCAGCCCAGCACGAATGTCTAATGAAGACTAATACCTGGAGGCGGAGCGTCGGTATTGGTCAGTGTCATCCTCCTCTTCGCTCAGAAGGGAATTTTCTGGATCTTCAACCTAAAAATGTACAAAGACAGAATTTCAGCAAAAAAACAAAGGAACAGAAGGTGCCCCAACCTAGCGCAATACCTTTGCGATAGCTTTATTTGTGTAAGACAGTTGTATACTCAAAAACAACATTAGCAATAAGGCATATCGAAGTCCACAATGGAATTGAAGCAGCCTGGCCTGCTAGGACAAGTCCGAAATGTGAGGAGACCATCCAAACGCCTGACGCGTTTTGAGGGGGTGTTCACTCGCTTCCTTTTTTTTTGTATTTCCTTTGGGTTTCCCCCGGCCTGCAGGGGGGCAGCAAAACCGACGCAAAAATTGGATCCGCTGAAGAGTACAGATTGTCTTTGGGCAGTTCTCTTCACTTTTCTCTTCTCTCAGGAGATTGGTCTTGTTGTGTTTACAGAATTTCAGCAGCCCCATTATTCTGGCCAAAGGAAGGCAGATAAAAACAGCCATGGAGACATCTGACCATCCTCACTGGACCCGTTTTCAGTGCACAATGCTGCCTACGGATCAAGTCCGGATCACATGAATCAAGTTGAGTCTGCCATCGGGGGCACCAAAAAACGACCACCACTTTTCCTAATGAACGTTGCTTCCTTGATGGTCTAATTGTAGGATCTTGTTCACTGGTGAGGAATCTTGCGGGTTAGGGCTTAGCTAACATGACACGGCCCTAAACTCCTTCTGTTAGGAAGGAGAAACTTTGCACGGTTGCTGGCTTTCAATCCTGGTTGTCTCTAACATCTCCAATCCCCATTGATAATCAGAGTAGATGCAAACCAAAAAGAACAACCTCCTGAGCTCAAGAGAAATGTTCAGGGAAATAGCGAACTACCAATCTTCAGCCACTCCAATAGTGGTAAGACTTTGCAGCC